>NC_037682.1:1602457-1750308 GCF_003255815.1 Theropithecus gelada | reverse complement strand
TTTTTTTTTGTATTTTTTTAGTAGAGACGGGGTTTCACCGTGTTAGCCAGCATGGTCTCGATCTCCTGACCTCGTGATCCGCCCGTCTCGGCCTCCCAAAGTGCTGGGATTACAGGCTTGAGCCACCGCGCCCGGCCAAAAAAACCTTCTTTTCAAAGTAAAGGATGGGCTATTGCACCTCCAGCACCATGACACACTGACGGATGTGTCATTTAGACAATTGTCTTTTCCTTCAAGTAGCAGAAATTCGGGAGAATGATGATTTAATCCATATTTCTTTTCAAAAAACGTCAGCACCTTGGTAAGAAAATCAGGACTATCGTGGAGGGTTCTGAGTTTCACAGGAACTCAGGTTCTTTCTGCCTTTCTGCTCTGCCATCATCACTTCCTCATGCTCCAAGGTGGCTGCAAGAGCTCCACCCATCATTTGTTTTTCTATTTTGGTCAGAAAGCAGGAGACTGGGCCAGGGTTGGGGTAGACAGGAAGGACAGAAAGGATTTCCTGGAAGCTAGGCAATAACTTCATTTTACATCTTGTTGGCCACCTTGCCTACCTGGGAAGCTGGGTAAAAGAGTTTTTCCTGTCGTCATATTGATCAGCATTTAATTAGTAAGTAACACGAGGAGGAGGAAGAGGGGGAGAAGCAAAGAAGGAAATGGAAGTAGATGTGGGGCAACTAACCTACCCTCTCTGACTAGTGCTTACGGAATGTGCTGTTCTTAATTAGTTAGCAAGAGACCCAAGAGTGCACAAAAGCTTTAAATGTGCCCCAGATTGAGAACAAGGTTTAGCTGGGGCTGCAGTACAAGCGGTTCTGTCCCTTTCCACCTTTTTTTTTTTTTTTTTTTAAGTCTCATTCTTGTTGCCCAGACTAGAGTGCAATGGCATGGTCTTGGCTCACTGCAACCTCAACCTCCTGCGTTCAAGCGATTCTCCTGCCTCAGCCTCCCAAGTAGCTGGGATTACAGGTGCCTGCCACCATGCCTGACTAATTTTTGTGTTTTTAGTAGAGACAGGGTTTTACCATGTTGGTCAGGCTGGTCACAAACTCCTGAGCTCAGGTAATCCGCCCACCTTGGCCTCCCAAAGTGCTGGGATTATAGTTGTAAGCCACCGCACCCAGCCTTTTTCTTTTCTTTTCTTTTTCCTTTTTTTTTTTTTTTTTTGAGATGGAGCCTCCCTCTGTCACCCAGGATGGAGTGCAATGGTGTGATCTCAGCTCACTGCAGCCTCCGCCTCCTAGGTTCAAACGATTTTCCTGCATCAGCCTCCTGAATAGCTGGAATTACAGGCGCGCACCACCACGCCTGGCTAATTTTTGTATTTTTAGTAGAGACGGGGTTTCACCATGTTGGCCAGGCTGGTCATGAACTCCTGACCTCAAGGGATCCACCTACCTCGGCCTCCCAATGTGCTGGGATGACAGATGTGAGCCACCACACCTGGCCACTTGTCACTTCTGATTCAACAGATCCAGTGGTGCCCCATGTGCTGCTGCGTGGAGATGGTGGCAAGCTCTACCAGGAGGATGAGCTAGGAGGGCCCCAGGGCTTTGGAGCAAAGCCCTATCCTCTTAAGAAATAAACATGGTTCTTAGAGATGCATGTTCCAGCTTGCCACTGGGCTCTAGATCAGACGATATGTAACACCATGGGATAGCACACAACACGTGATCTGGGCGGGACACATGAAAACATGCGTGGGGTGCGCTGGGCAGCACACCATCCTCAGGGGAGGAGGGGTGGGCTGAGGCAGGAGAGCTGCCTAAGCCAGGGGCCACGCACCCAGCATGCCCACCCACTCCCCCATGGCTCCTCACCTCTGCCTGCACCAGGGGCCTAATGACAGATTTCTTAGGACAAGTTTGCTAATATCATTCCCGTTCCTCTAAAAAGGAAGCTGAGGCACAGGGACATTAAATAACCTGTCCAAGTCAGGCAGGCTGTCACCAGGATTGCTGGCACTCAGTGGGGCTGGAAGGAATGTGGATGGAACCTGGGGAGGGGCTGCCAGAGGCACTCCCTAGGACAACCACGTTCAGGGGAGCCGTTACTGGAAGAGGTCAGCATCTAGGAGCAGGCAGGGCCACCAAGGGTTCCTCGTCATCAGAAACGATGGGTTGGGTCACTCTGCAAGGTAGAGATGCAGCCAGCTGAGCAAGCGGTTCGTTGAAGTAAAGAGAGCGTGGAGCAGGGAGAAGAAGTCATCAACTTCGGCCACACAAGTAAGGTAACCTGTCCTCTCTGACCAGTGCTTACGGAATGTGCTGTTCTTAACTAATTAGCAAGAGACCCAAGAGTCCACAAAAGCTTTAAATGTGCCCCAGATTGAGAACAAGGTTTAGCTGGGGCTGCAGTACAAGCAGTTCTGTTACTTGTCCCTTTTTTTTTTTTTTTTTTTTTGAGACGGAGTCTGGCTCTTGTTGCCCAGGCTAGAGTGCAATGGCACTGTCTCCGCTCACTGCAACCTCTGACTCAACCTATGACTCAACAGTCAGACCTTGGTGGCATGTGTCTGTCTTTTCTTACTTCCTGAGATGCCGTGTGTTAAATGTGTGTTCCTCCTCTTTTTCTTTCCTCACTACTTTATCTCTGGTGGTTTTTGCTGGTTAAGTCTGCAATGTTCACCCACGAGCTTTACAACCAGGAAAGCGACGCAGCAGGAGTGGACGCCTCCCAGACTCCTGGCCGTTGCTGATAAGCTGTGGGCTAGGCCCTGGAGGGAGTGGGGGTTCACCTCTACAAGGTTCGGCTGCACTATGAGGGCGGTAAGGGGAGGTGTGGGCAGAACAGTGTTTGTACAAAGCAGCGAAATAGAGGGACTGCTGTGGGTCGTTTCGTTCTTCACCGTCTAAGCGTATTAACCTCCTGGAGAAACCCCTCCTTAGGAGGCCGGTTCTGCCTTGCATTGGAGAAGCTGCCAGCGGCGGTGCAGACAGACTCCCTCAGTTTCCCTGTCAGCAGCACCTGCCCAACTTGGAACAGGAAGCGGCATGCACGGCCCATGCTAGCAGCAGCAGCAGCAGCGCTTGGCCGGCGGAGGCTGCATCTCCAGCACCAGTACTCAGGGATCCCGGACGCTGGCGCCCTGTGGTGGCAGCAGTGACGCCTTTACTGTCCCAGTTCTGTGCTCACACATCAGGCAGGAAGAGGCTCGGCTGTGACCAGCAGAAATTCCAGGGCGGGCCTGCATTTCGCGCATAAGGAGAGCTCCGGGGAAAGCAGCCCGTGGCTGGTGCAGCTGTTTTTTGGAGTCATCTAAGTCCTAAGCTCTTCCTGTCTTCTCGGTCCTTGTTTTCTGTCAATGCCTCCCACCAAGGCAGTCCCATTACCTGGTTCCCGCCCTCCAGGCATCCTGCCCGTGCAGAAGCATCAGTCAAACCGCCTCCCTGCGGAGGCGTCGTCCTCTCATTCGGACGGGAAGCCTCCCTGGCCGACTTCTGTTCTGACTCCACTGACCATAACCACGTCACGCAGCCTCCTGCAGCAGTGGGTGTCTGGGATTGAAAGGTTTCACTTGCTGGCCTCAACTGTGGGGCGAAGCCGGAGAGAAGGGACTAAGAACGGAGGCCACTGTGACCGGAGGTGTTCCCCGATGCATGGTCTTAGAAGTTCTCGAGCTTTCTGGTCAATGCCGTGAGCTACCTAGGATCTGTTACGAATTCCTTTTCACCTTAAGCCTTTCTCTTGATGGCAACTGAGAGCCCTGCCTGATACCTAAGCATTCTCAAGCCTGAAGAGAGGCCAGGTGGCAGGAGGGGACCTGGGGAGAGCGGGGAGGGGGCGAGTCCCTGGCTGAAAACAGGGCGGCAGGCGGGGCTGACCCTGGAGGGGGCGAGGTCAGCTTTCCTGATGCAGTCACTTGTCTGACGAGCATGGTGGAGTGACACAGCCGCTGGGTTTCAGACAAGTGGCCCCATCAGGCCAGCCGACTTCACCCCCTCCGCGGTCAGCCCCGCCGGCCGCCCTGTATCCAGCCGGGGGAAGCAGTCCCTCTCCGCTCTCCCCCAAGTTCTGCCTGTCCTGGTTCTGAGCTCCTCCGAGCATCTTCCCCGGGGAAGAATGGGGAATCCGGCCCTTTGACAGGCAGTCACTGAGTAACTGCTGTGGGCCGGGCCCGGGACAGAGTGGCCAGGAGGTCAGATGCCCAGGGGACATGGGGACACCCAGGGGCTCGAGGGGAGAGTCAGGGATGGGGGAGGAACAGCCAAGAGCGAGGTGACACACAGCCCACCGAGCGGGGACAGCGCAGGGAGCGAGGAGCGGGCCAAAGGAGGGAGAGGACAGCCGGAGGCGCAGGGGGACGGCCGGGGAGGAAGGGGACAGCCAGGGTGCGAGGGACAGTCCTGTAGCAAGGGGAGCGCCAGAGGCGGGAGGTAACCGTCCAGGGCGTGGGGGGCAGCGCGGAGAGAGCCCAAGGGGAGAGCACAGCCGGGGCGTGGGGAGACAGTCCAGGTGCGCGGGGACTGCCCATGGAGCCAGAAACACACTCGGGGCAGGAAGCGCAGCGTGCGAGGCCGGGACTACGCATCCCAGCAGGCAGCGCGCGGGCGCGTCACTTCCGGCGGCGGCGGGCGGCGCGTGTGGGAGCGAGCGGGCGGGCGAGTGTTTACTTCCGGACGCCGGGGCTGAGGCCGATCGCGTCGGGCGGCGGGCGCGACCGCCCCGCGCAGCCATGGACTGGCTCATGGGGTGAGTCTGCGGCCGGGCCGGGCTCGGGCGGGCGCCAGGCGGGGCGGCCGGGGCGCAGGTGGGTTGCGGGGCTCGGTGCGGGCACCGCCGCTCAAGGGCATCGGGCCCGGGCGGAGCGGGCGGAGCGGACGCGCCTGTCCTGGGCGGGCCGGGCCGGGGCGGGCGTCTCGGGGACAGCCCGGTTCTGGTCCTGGCAGAGGCCTGGCCCGGCCGCCCCGCGCGCCCGGCTGTCGGTGGGCCGGGGCCTCGCAGGTTGGGCTGCCCGCTCCGCTCCTTGCGCGGGGCTCGCTTCTGGACCAAGTAACTTGAACACCGGTAGAGACAAGTTCCTTAGGAAAAAGGAAAAAGAAGTGAAAGACCCCCAGTTTCCTGAGGTCCCCGCGGGGCCGTGGCCGGGGAGGGGAGCGGGACTGGCTGTTGCGGGCTGCGGACCCGCGGAGGGTCCCGGCGAGGCGCAGATGTTGCTGCGGTCCACGGGCGGCCGGGGCAGGAGGGTGGAGTAGGAAGGAAGCCGGAGAAACTGCTCGCTCCTAGCTGGGGAGCCGCGGCCGCCTTCCCCTCCCATCCGCTTCTGTGTTTAGCTTGCTGGAAACCGGAGGAGCGGTGCAGCAGCTAAAGCGTCGCCGCGTTGCCCGCAGCAGTTATTCTGGGTAAAGTGGTTTTTAAAAAAAAAAAAAACAACTTTTTTGCTTTGTAAGGACAGTAAGGACAGGCATTTTCACCCGACAGCGTGGTCCTTGCGCATCTCTGCCTGTCCCTGTAGCTTCCCCTCTGGTGCCTGCCCAGAGTCCGCGTCCTCGTTCCAGGGGCTTGGGGTGGGAGTGGGGAGCCGTTGCTCGTGGTTTTGGCCGGTGGAAGGGCTTGTGTAGACACCGAAGTTCGGAAAGTGAGGTGAAAGGCTTGATGGGCGTTTCGCTTCAGTGTCTCTCAGGCCCTTGGGAGTCGAAGGGCGGCGTGGGGGCGCGGGGTCGGTGCGGGGTGTGTTGTCAGGATAACCAAGGAGAGGAATTAGAACCGTTCTTGGCATCTCATTGCGTGGACTCTAGTGACAGGGAGACCAGGGAAGACAAGCAGCATGGGATGAATCAAGAGAACGCAGAAATGCCCGGTGCAGCGGGGATCAGCCTGGAGCCAGAGTGCTGGGGTCAGGGCAGCTGTGCTGGTGGCTCAGGGGACCAGCCATGGGGTGGGAGGGCTCATGGCTTTTTTTTTTTTTTTTTTAAAAGGCAGAGTCTCACTCTGTCGCCCAGGCTGGAGTGCAGTGGCGCGATCTCCGCCTCCTGGGTTCCAGCAGTTCCCTGCTTCAGCCTCCCGAGTAGCTGGGATTACAGGCTCCCGCCACCATGCCTGCCTCATTTTTGTATTTTTAGTAGAGACGGGGTTTCACCATCTTGGCCATGTTGGTCTTGAACTCCTGACCTCGTGATCCCCCCGCCTCAGCCTCCCAAAGTGCTGGGATTACAGGTGTGAGCCACTGAGCCCCACCAGCTCATGACTTCTTGAAGAGGCAGCACTGCTGTTCCAGCCCTGCTGCTTATTAGCTGTGTAAGTGGTCACTTCACCTCTTTCTTTAAATCACCTGCTTTTAAAAAATCACCCGTAAAGCGGACACCGTACGACTTGCAGTGCTTGGTTGTGGAGGGAGAGACCCAGGTAAAGGCTTAGCACAGCGCTTGGCATGTGGTAAATGTTGGCTACTGTTAGTGTGGAGAGGTGTTTCGTGCAAGGCCTCTGAAACCCACGGACACTGAGAATCGAGGCCACACAGCTGTGTGTGCTTGATTCCGAATCATAGGCGCTTGCTTGCTTTCTGCATTTACTGGGAGGGACTGCGTTGGAAGCACCCAGGCCTCCGAGTGGGGAGTAGACTCTTGAGCGGGTGAGTTGAACCTACAGGGATTCGTGTCAGCGGAACCAGCCCAGTCAGCCGGGTTCCTGAGGAGGCAGCTGACTGCGTTTTGTGAATGTGTGATTATTGCCTGTGTACATTCATAAGTAGCAGGTACTTTGTACCTGGAAGCTGACCAGCAGTCGGTCTTTTTAAACTCACTGAGGTCTTTGCTTTGTGGATTTTGCTGTCATCATTGTGAATATTCGGAAATTAACCACTACTAGGCTTTCAGGGTACTGATTCTTTTTTTTTATTTTATTTTTTTGAGATGGAGGCTCACTCTGTCGCCCAGGCCAGAGTGCAGTGGCACGTTCTCGGCTCACCACAACCTCCGCCTCCTGGGTTCAAGTGATTCTCCTGCCTCAGCCTCCCAAGTAGCTGGTATTACAGGCGTGCACCACCAGCCCAACTGATTTTTGTGTTTTTAGTAGAGACGGGGTTTTGCTGTGTTGGCCAGGCTGGTCTCAAACTCCTGACCTCAAGCGATCCACCTGCCCTGGCCTCTTAAAGTGTGGGGATTACAGGCATGAGCCACCACGCCCAGCCTGGGGGACAGATAGATTCTTGTGACCCTTGTTAAGACTTTGGAAACCAAGTAGTCCTCCAGGGAAGGATGGTGGTGCACTCACCTCATGGCCCCAGGCTGGGTCTGGGTGCCAGGGGAAGGCCGGCGAGGACCTTGGAGCTGCTGCCTTAGAGGGCCCTGGCCAGGGAAGGGGTGTCTGCCACTGCCTGGCTGTAAAAGTGGGCAGTTCCAAGAGTGCAGTGAGATTTAAAAGTGGGATTAGGGTGGAGTGCAGTTATCTTTGCATACGTGGTTTTAAATCTGTTGGACATTCTGAATCATGAATTCTTTAACAATTCCTTAAATACGTGCTCCTTTTTTTTTTTTTTTTTTTTTTTTTTTTTTTTTTTAAGACGGACTCTCGCTCAGCTCCCCAGACTGGAGTGCAGTGGCACAATCTCGGCTGGCTTACTGCAACCACCGTTTCCTGAGTTCAAGCGATTCTCCCGTCTCAGCCTCCCGAGTTGCTGGGATTACAGGCACCTGCCACCACGCCCGGCTAATTTTTTTGTATTTTAGCATAGATGGGGTTTCACCATGTTGGCCAGGCTAGTCTCGAACTCCTGACCTCAGGTGATCCGCCTGCCTTGGCCTCCCAAAGTGCTAGGATGGGCGTGAGCCACCGCGCCTGGCTGTGCTTCCTGTTTTAGGTGGTACAGTTTAGTGGTCAAGTACTGCTTTTCTTCCAGAGCCTGTTTTTAAGCTGGTATCTAAGGATGCAGAGCAGAGAGGGCCCAGGGGCTACTCTGTCTCTCTGCTCATTTCACATGTTTATTGAGCATCTACTATAAAAATAAATTGTAAAAGCTGAAGAGTGAGCGAGCTGCAGAGACCCACAGGTCTCTCTTATTCGCTCGCTGAATCGGGCTCTCCCACTGGAGAGGGCTCAGCAGTGAGTGAAGGAGCTTGCTTCTGTCTGAGCAGCTTTTGTGTGGTCATTGCCAGGGCTTTCGTTGGCCATTAATCCTTCAACTAGGTGTCAGTCTGGGATTGGGGAAATGCGTTATTTTTGACTATTTCTTGATATTTTTAATTAATTCAAAGCATTCATTGTCAGTCAAGTAGTTAGTTTGGAATACAGGTCTCTAATGTCTTAAGTTTTTTTTTAAAGAAAGGATTTCTTTGAATTAGTTCATCTCAGATGACAAAGTGTGGACTCGACGGTAGCAGCAAACAGTGCCTTTGCCTGCTGTGTAGTCTTCTGATCATCGTTAGAACCGGAAGAGTGTTCTGTAGATGTGCAAGTGAAAAGCCACGTCTTCCTTGTCGCTGGGAGAAGAGCTAAGAGCCTGGCCCGCTGAGCATTCTCGCAGCCTTATCATCAGCGCTCCTGAGGAGGGGGGTGCCTGCAGGGAAACCTGCTCGGGAAACCGGAACAGAGCCCAACACGTCAGGACTGGTGGTGATGAGCGTGGCTGGGGCTTTTCTGGAGGTTTGCAGGCATGGCTCTCCACCATCTGTTTCTCGTAGGTTTCCTTTGCTTGGCATTGCTTTGAGTTTGCTGGTGAAGTAGCTGTAAAGGTAAACTTTTTTTTCCTCTCTCTTTCTTCCTTTTATGAAGAGTAATTCGTAACTTGAAAAAAGTTTCCACTTTTTGTAGACAAGCTCTGTTCCATTCTGGGCAGCCAGTGACAGGACGTCATCCCTCGCCACTGAGTTGTAGGCAGGTGGAGAGAAGCTTGAGCTGCGGTGGTTTCCGTGGAGGCTAGGGGAGGGAGGAACTCTACCACACAGTGTTTGGAGTGTAGGAGAAACTTTTGTCTTGTCTTTAACTGACAACAGGCATTTGTGAAAAGGTGTGTGCGCAGTCAGTGTTACCCAACTGAACGCACAGCCCAGGAGCAGCTGTGCATCCGGGAATACATGAGAGGAAGCACACTTCCTCCCCTCCCGACTGATGGGAATGTAACTGCCCTCCCGCGGGCCCTGCATAGGGCCCGGTGTGGTGGAGTCTGCAAGGAAAGGCCCCTCTCCTGTAGGCAGCTTCACCAGCTGGCCACAGCCAGGGCAGGGGGCACACGTCTCCAGCACGCTTCCTTGGGGCTCTTCTTGCTCCTTCTGAGGCTGCATGATGCGTTGACATCAGTGTCCTGGTTACCCTCCAAGCAGCAGGTGAGCTGTGGGTTAGCGGGCTGGGGCTGTGGCACCACAGTGCTGGTGATTGTATACAGACTGCAGGTGAGTGGAGAGGGCCTCTCCGAGGCCGCTGGCCTGTGCTTACTAACTCAGCTCTGATTGAAGACAGGCTGCAGGTGAGTGGGGAGGGCCTCTTTGGGGCCGCTAGCTTGTGCTTACTAACTTGGCTCTCCCAGCTGCCTTCAGGTGTCCTCCTCTCTGACAGATAAAATCTCGTGAGTGTGTGTCTCTGCAGGAATGTGAATGGAGTATTGACAACTTTGTTTTTCTTCTTTCTTTTCTTTGCCGCATGGGAGGATGTTAGTGGTGGGTTGACAATTGATTCTGATTATGAGGACACCCAGGCCGAACTTGCTTGAATCTCTAGAGTTCTTTTAGCAGCCTCATTGAGGTATAATTTACATACCATAAAGTTAACTTAAGTTTGCAATTAAATAATTTTTAGTAAAATTACAGGGCCGAGTAACCATCACCACAGTTTAATTTGAGAACTTTGCCGTCGTGCCCCAGAGAAGCCTCATGTCCACTGGCACTGCTCCCCATCCCCACCTTCAGCCCCGAGGCGGCCACCAGTCTCCCGCCATCTGTGTGGATGAACTGACTCATGTGAATGGAATCCCAGTACATGGGCTGTGTGCCTGGCCCACGCGGTGCAGTGTTGCGAACGTCCATCCGTGGCGTTGCACGTGCCTGCAGCTCCGTGCTCTTCATCACCAAGTGCGATTCCGTCCTGTGGAGATGTGCACCTGCCACTCTCCTTCCACCACTGATCCACGGTTTGTGACCATGACTTTTAGGACAGTGAGCTGGGCCTCTTCCTCAGCCGGGGGCCCCAGGTTCCTGAGTTCGTGGGCTGCGGTGTACCAGGCTCTGTGATGGGTTGAAGGTCCAGAGATGGAGACACAGCCATTCCCGCTTTCCTAGAGCTCTTAGGCTGGTAGAGAAGGGCCACAGGCAGCAGGAGAATTGAGTGGGTGAGTGCAGCCGAAAGCAGGGGGCTCGGTTAGAGCAGGTATGAAGGGCTTTTCCAAGAGGAAAGGAGGAAGGAGGTGGCCCAGGAAGAGGCAGCAGCACATGCAGAGGCATGAGCAGAGAAGCCGTGGCCCAGGGCGTCTGTATCTCCAGCAGGCAGCCCTGGAAGGTCTGGTTTCAGGAATAGCCTCTTTCCATCAGGGCTCCACCAGGGAGCTCTTAGGCCTGGGTTTCAGAAGTGTTTACCTAGGGTGGTGGTGCATTCAGAGTCCTCTTTTTCAAAAAAAAAAGTTCTCCATCACCCCCTCCTGTTTCCAAATTCCCCTTAAAAAGAGCAGTGGTCAGCCAGGCACGGTGGCTCACGCCTGTAGTCCCAGCGCTTTAGGAGGCCGGGGCGGGCAGATCACGAGGTCAGGAGATTGAGACCATGCTGGCTAACACAGCGAAACCCCGTCTCTACTAAAAATACAAAAAATTAGCCGGGCGTGGTGGCACGTGCCTGTAATCCCAGCTGCTCGGAAGGCTGAGGCAGGAAAATTACTTGAACCTGGGACGTGGAGATTGCAGTGAGCAGAGATCGCGCCACTGCACTCCAGCCTGGGCGACAGAGTTAAAAAAGCAACGGTCGTGGATACATGGAGCCCTTTTTAGAAGGAGCCTCCCCATAAACCCCCTAGGAACCCTTGCACACGTGTCCTTGAAGCTGGGGGTGAGCCCCCCAGGGGAGCTGCAGGCGGCGTCCGTGGTTCGGGGGCTGGTAAACAGCAGGACTGCGTTTCTCATCGTGAGTGTATCTGAGACGGTGCAGCCCCCGCCTCGGGTCTTTGCTTTGGTGTTGCCACCACCAGGTGCCACCCTTGTGTCCTGACTCGTGAAGGCCTCCCCCAGCCCTGGGAAAGCCAGCCACACTAGGGGTCTGCCTGCCAAGTGCGGCTGTCAGATCGAACAGAGGTGTGGTGCACCAGCAGACCCCCCTCCAGAGGCAGCCGTGGTCTCTGCTGTGGTCATCCGGTATGGTAAGAGGGGCGTTGAGGCCACTGTGAGGGAGGAGCCCCGTGCCGTGCCACTGTCACCCCAGTGTTTCCTTTGTCCACACAGTGGTGTGGGTTAGAAACATCAGGGCCCACTGCAACTTTTGTTAGGGCCACTGAGTGCTGGTTGGGAGCCGCAGGGCCGTGGCCTTTGTTTCTCCGTTGGTGATTTGTGTGTGTGCAGCCTCCTGCCAGTGCTAGACCTGTCTGGAAGGGAAGGGCGTGTGCTGTTCCCGTCTGTCTTGGCCAGAAGGGCCTCCCATTCTTTGCCTTCACCGTGTTTGTTTTTTCTCTGCACAGGATTTCTCCTGGCTGGGGCACACCCATTGGTGTTCAGCGGAAGTAGAAACAATTGGTACAAACATAAAATGTGGAAGGTTAAAGGGAAAAGAAGGAGATGGTGGGCAGGTCTTCCAGGCCACGTGTGATCTGTGGCATTGCTTGGCCCGTGGACTGTGGCCACACTCGCATTGCTGTCCCTGGCTCCCTTCTCTTTGAAGCTCCCTGGGCTGGAATGTCTGTTTATTCATCCCTGCAGTTGTTTGCGGATGTCCCGGGGCTAACGTGAGGGAGCTAAGTGCCACAGCTCCTGTTTTTTGCCCTGTCTGGTGGTGATTTTGGTCTGTGTCATCGAGCATTTTGCTGTGGCAGGCAGGGAGGCAGAGAGCTCCCACAAAGGTATTCAGCTTTTCCCTGCAGAAAGCAGGCGAGCTGGAGGATTGGAAAGCACAGAGGCACCATGCTGTTTCCCTTTTGCCTGTGACCTTTGCAGGGTTGGGAGACTTTTCTTCCAAGCACCCTTTCAGCAGCGCCTCTTCCCCTCCAGACATGGTGGCTGTGCAGGCTGTGGGTTGGCAGACCCTATCCCCACAGCAGCATAGTCTCAGGAGCCCACGTGGGGCTGTTGTCTCGGGGTTTGGCTTGCACCGTCTGTGGAAGCTCCTAACTCCTGCTTTGCTGGGATTTGTCCTCAGCCCATGGAAAGGCCTGATGGTGCCAGGTGGCCCTGAGGAGCCGGATGCCTGAGCCTGGGGCCAGGCCTGGGCGTGAGCCCAGGGAGCATAAAATTAGCTTGGGCGTGGGTTGAAAGCTGCTGGTGTGAGCATGGCTTGTCTGTGTTGAGTTTGTCATGCACAGCCCTGGCCTCTCCCCATAGTCTGCGGCCGGCCCTCTACATGGGAGGCTGCTTTGGGTTCCTCCTCCCAGCATGTCTGCCCTTCTGCTGCGTGCCCTGTTCTTTGTGCCACATGTGACAGGACCATTTGTCATAGCAGCGGTGTCATGAAACACAAGAGTGTGGGCCTGAGAATCTGGGTTGAGTCAGGTTCCTGTTGGAGACCTGCATGCGTGCCGCCTGCTCTGAGTGCTCAGGACACGCATAAACAGAGGCAACGGGCCACCCCTGGGCAGCTTCCCCACTGCCGAGGGGGACGGGAGTAAGGAGGTGTGGGATGGGGTGCCTGGAGGGGGTGCACAGGAGAGCCGAGGGGGATGGAAGTAAAGAGGTGTGGGATGGGGTGCCTGGAGGAGGTGTGCGGGAGAGCCGAGGGGGATGGAAGTAAGGAGGTGTGGGATGGGGTGCCTGGAGGGAGTGTGCGGGAGAGCCGAAGGGGACGGGAGTAAGGAGGTGTGGGATGGGGTGCCTGGAGGAGGTGTGCGGGAGAGCCGAGGGGGATGGAGGTAAGGAGGTGTGGGATGGGGTGCCTGGAGGAAGGGTGCGGGAGAGCCGAGGGGGACGGAGGTAAGGAGGTGTGGGATGGGGTGCCTGGAGGAGGTGTGCGGGAGAGCCGAGGGGGACGGAAGTAAGGAGGTGTGGGATGGGGTGCCTGGAGGGGGTGTGCGGGAGAGCCGAGGGGGACGGAGGTAAGGAGGTGTGGGATGGGGTGCCTGGAGGGGGTGTGCGGGAGAGCCGAGGGGGACGGGGGTAAGGAGGTGTGGGATGGGGTGCCTGGAGGGGGTGTGCGGGAGAGCCGAGGGGGACGGAAGTAAGGAGGTGTGGGATGGGGTGCCTGGAGGGGGTGTGCGGGAGAGCCGAGGGGGACGGAAGTAAGGAGGTGTGGGATGGGGTGCCTGGAGGGGGTGTGCGGGAGAGCCGAGGGGGACGGAAGTAAGGAGGTGTGGGATGGGGTGCCTGGAGGGGGTGTGCGGGAGAGCCGAGGGGGACGGAAGTAAGGAGGTGTGGGATGGGGTGCCTGGAGGGGGTGTGCGGGAGAGCCGAGGGGGACGGAAGTAAGGAGGTGTGGGATGGGGTGCCTGGAGGGGGTGTGCGGGAGAGCCGAGGGGGACGGAAGTAAGGAGGTGTGGGATGGGGTGCCTGGAGGGGGGGTGCGGGAGAGCCGAGGGGGACGGAAGTAAGGAGGTGTGGGATGGGGTGCCTGGAGGGGGGGTGCGGGAGAGCCGAGGGGGACGGAAGTAAGGAGGTGTGGGATGGGGTGCCTGGAGGGGGTGTGCGGGAGAGCCGAGGGGGACGGAGGTAAGGAGGTGTGGGATGGGGTGCCTGGAGGGGGTGTGCGGAAGGGCCGAAGGGGACGGGAGTAAGGAGGTGTAGGATGGGGTGCCTGGAGGAAGGGTGCGGGAGAGCCGAAGGGGACGGGAGTAAGGAGGTGTGGGATGGGGTGCCTGGAGGGGGACGGAGGCAAGGAGGTGTGGGATGGGGTGCCTGGAGAGCTGTTTGAGTAGGGGCTCTAGAAGGCCTCTTTGAGAAGGTGCCGTTGAGCTGAGACCTGCGGAGGTGAGGGAGGGTACTCGCCATGCAGGCCTGTGGAGGGAGCCCTGGCTCCCTGGTGCCTTGTCTTAGAAGGGCTGCCTTTGCCTCCTCCCGCTCATGGTTCCACGGACGTGTGGGTTTTTATTTATTTAATATTTTTCAGTCGATTGTCGTCTTTAATGATATTTTGATGAATGGGCTGTGTCAAATTTAGCCAGCAGGAGTGCATGTGACTCAGCTCCTGTATCAGTTGAATAGATGAAGGGGCAGGGAGGGAAGCCTCTGTGAGCAGAACCAGTGAGCCTGGCTGTGTATCACCTGCATCGCCTCCGAGCTGAAGAGCTGTGCCAGCAAAGCCCTTGAGCTCATTTGGGCACGGGGGACCGTCTGAGGACGGGAGGAACAGCGAGGAGACCTCAGAGTGCGCTCAGGAGGCTTCGGTGGCAGGTCACATTGCTCTCAATTTGGCAGCCATCTTGTGGATGTTGTGGGTTAAAAGAAATAATCAGTGTCACTGGTAGCCAAGTTTTTAATGTTAAAGATAACAATATAGAATAAGATGAACCCTTGCAGGGTTCTGTGGGGAGTATTACCGTGAGGCATCATTCGGTGCGTAGGCTGCGCTCCCTGCCGGCGGTGGGCTTCCCAGCGGGCGGCCTCGGCTCTGCGTGTGACATGCTAGGCCTGCAGCACCGTGTGCCCTCCTGAGCGGCTCTGCTGTGGTTGATGCTCTCAGCAGAACACACGACTTCATGGTCCCCGCTTCTGCCCCTGGCACAGGCAGTGCGGCCAGGGTGTGGTGTGCATCCCACGCCCACGACTGGCAGGCAGGCCGCATGGTCAGCCACCACGGTCAGGTGTCAGGCGCTGCACCAAACGCACAAGTCTCTGATCTTGGGCGTGGCTCAGCAGCCCCTGGCTTGGCTGTGGGTGGGTCTTGCTTACCTCTTTCTGAGTAATCAACCCTGGAACTTCTGGGCCTAGAATGAGGACTCATCACCTTTCCCGCATCTGTGAGCTGGTGGGTGGGGCTTTGGCCCCACAGGTTATTCCTGCACTGCCACCAGTGGTGACTGGCTGGCAGCCCTTAGGGGCCTTGCTGCTGTGGCTGTCTGCTGGGGCGCCACAGTCCCCCCCATGGATCTCTCCAGGCAGAGTTTTAATGTCCTCACCCTAGAGCAGAGTTTTTTTGACTTCTTGCTGTCCGGACCCCTTAAAGTCCTTGTTGAGGCTGGGCATGGTGGCTTGTGCCTGTAATCCCAGCACTTTGGGAGGCCAAGGTGGGAGGATCACTTGAGACTAGGAGTTCAAGCCCAGCCTGAGCAACATAGGGAGACCCCATCTGTACAAAAAAGTAAAAATTAGCCAGATGCGGCGGTGTGTGCCTCTAGTCCCAGTCGTTTGGGAGGCTGAGGCGGGAGGATTGCTTGAACCCAAGAGGTTGAGGCTGCAGTGAGCTCCATACCACTGCACTCCAGTCTCAGTGATAGAGTGAGACCCTGCCTCTAAAATGAAAACAAAGTCCTCATTGAGTTTACATGAGTTGAGCTATTAATGTTCATCTTTTTTTTTTTTTTTTTGAGACGGAGTCTCGCTGTGCTCCCAGGCTGGAGTGCAGTGGCGTGATCTCGGCTCACTGCAAGCTCCGCCTCCCGGGTTCACGCCATTCTCCCGCCTCAGCCTCCCAAGTAGCTGAGACTACAGGCGCCCGCCACCACGCCCGGCTAGTTTTTTGTATTTTTAGTAGAGACGGGGTTTCACCATGTTAGCCAGGATGGTCTCGATCTCCTGACCTCGTGATCCACCCGCCTCGGCCTCCCAAAGTGCTGGGATTACAGGCTTGAGCCACCGCGTCCGGCCAATGTTCATGTTTTTAGAAATTAAAATTGAGAATGTAAAACTTTAATTCATTTAGAAAGAATTAAAAACCTAGCATATCTTAACATAAGTATCATTTAAAAATTTTTTTAAAAAACCCGTTATCTTCTAGCGTCAGACAGAGTGACTTTACTTTTTGCGGATCTCAAGAGCTGGATTCTGTCAGGTTCTGTGTTTATCCTGCTGTAATTTTACAGGCCAGGTGGCGTCCACAAGGCTTTGGCACGTGGCACCTTTGTGTTATTGTAAAGACAGTGCTAACCTCATGGTCCCAGGCCACACTTTGGGCTCTAGGGCTCCCCACCGTGGCCTCTCTTTGCCTCTGCCAGGAAGGCCTTCATCCCAGGAGAGCCATCGTGGAAATGGCTGGAAGACAATACACCCTTTCAGCCACTTTCTGTTGGTCAGGGAGTCCCAGAGCCACCTGGATCTGGGGGTGGGAGTGGGTAGGACAACCCGCCTCTAGACGGAGGAGGGCTCCAGGAGGCCCTGGCTGGCCACCCCAGAGACCCAGGCTTTTTCTCTCTCCCCCTAACTTCTGGGCAGGGCTCGGCCCTCGTCCCGTGCTACCTTCCTCTTCCTGCCGTTTAGTTTTCCTCCCAGGGCATACGGCCCGGCGCCACTGTGGGCCATGGGGTTGTGCAGGTGGGGCGGGTGCTGTCTCCAGGTGCCACCGAGGGCCACGGAGGCAGAGCCAACACTGGATGGCCTGCGCTTCCATTGCTGAGCTTTCGTGGCGCCCACTCAGGTGAGTGTCGGCCTGTGCAGGCCATGGCCCGGCATGTTCTATGGCTTCACCCAAGCTTTCAGCTTGGTGCGGTCCAGTATCACTGTGACAGGGCTTCAGTGTGGCCCGGGAGATGCCTCTAGGGAGAGGCTACTCAGGCAGCCCCTCGTTTAGGAGGAGCTCCTGAGCCCTAGTTGCCGGTCTGTGGGGTTGTCCGTACTCAGTGCTGGCCTGGACTGTGCTGGGAGGTATGGGGAGCACACCCCAGAACCCACCGAGCCGCACTGCCTGGGACTTACCTAGCAGCAGCCTGGTCCTAGCAAAACAGAAAGGCAGAAATCGTGTAAAACAGGCTGTGAGCAGATAAGCTGCTCCTGTGCGGTTGTGTCCACAGTGTTTTAAGAAGCCGCTGTTTGTGGGCTTTTGTCCTTTCTCGTGTTTGGTGAGGCTTCTCTGCGGAGGCACTGCACGCCCTTTCACCGGACGTCTCTCTGCACTGACTGGTCTCATCAGCCCTGGGTGGGTTCCTTGGCTGCTCAGCAAGACAGACCCTATAGGGCTTCCCAAGTGCCATTCTCTGACTCAGCGAACGGGAACTCAGCATGGGCCCAGTGGTTCCCAACAGAGAGGGAAGGGTGCATGGGAGGTGAGGTTTACTGAGTCCGGTTTCCGGCCCCACAGGGTGGGGCAGAGAGGACTGCGGGCAGGGACAGCAGGACCCTTCCCTGTCACTGCAGCTCCCTCTGGGTTGGTGCTTTTTTAACAGCAGGCAGCGCCGGCTGATGGAGTCCAGGAGTGGTGCTGAAAGTGGGACTGACCCGTGCCTGCCTCTGGCTCCGCAGGGCCTGGCCTCAGGTTGTGCTCAGCAGCCACTCATCTGCCCAGGACCCATTGAACCCTGCTGGTGTCCTGTGTGCCTTGTGCTGGGGGGACCTTTGGAAGAAGGACACGTCCCTGCTCCCCTGGGACTTGGTGTTATGTGTCCATTGTAGAGACACAAAATACAGAAAAAAAAAAATCAAAAGCAAATCCTCCTACCTCCCAGAGACAGTCTACACTCGACATTAAAACCGGCCTCACTCCGTCGTGGGACCCTTGCTCCCCAGGGCCAGTTGTCCGCTGCTCCCCTGCCGGTGGGAATGGGGATGTTCCCAGGCTGTGTGATGCTTCCTGAGCCCCTGCAAAGAGATCGTGGGGTCAGTGCTGGTGTTTCCACAGGTCGGTGCCCACCACTCGTGTTGGTCTTTTCTGAAGAAGATCTTTGCCACGTTGACAGGCGGAGAGTGGTGCCAGGGTTTAGCCTGTGTTTCCTGTGGGAGGGCTGGTGTGGCTGACGCTTCTGTGCACAGTGGGCCATGCCATCATCTGCTTGGTCTTTGCCTACTTTGTCTCGAACTGGTCCAGTTTTCTTATGACTGACTGGCATGGGTTCTCTTTAAGGGTATTAATCTTGAGTGTTAAGATTTTAGAGCTTGTTCTTGAAGAGACGGGTAAAAGCCCAGGCGGAAATGATGGGAAGTGCTGGAGCCTGCGGCAGTGTCTCCGCAACTGCCCTGGGCTGCAGAAGGGCAGAGGACAGGTACGCTGGGCGTCAGACCAGAGGGCCAGGGAGAGCTGGGGCCCAGGGAGCAGCCTGGGAGGGCAAGTGCCAGGAAACCTTGGGCACCTGTTGGCCCTGGGCCTGCTCTTGCCCTTGGCTGGTGCCTGAGGGGTGCTCTTCTTTTCACCAGCCCTTTTTTTTTTTTTTTTTTTTTGAGACGGAGTCTCACTGTGTCGCCCAGGCTGGAGTGCAGTGGCCGGATCTCAGCTCACTGCAACCTCTGCCTCCCGGGTTCAAGCATTTCTCCTGCCTCAGCCTCCCCAGTAGCTGGGATTACAGGCCCCTGCCCCCACAACCGGCTTTTTTTTGTTTTTTTTTTTTTTGTATTTTTAGTAGAGATGGGATTTCACCATGTTGGTCAGTCTGGTCTTTTTTTTTTTTTTTTTTTTTTTTGAGACGGAGTCTCGCTCTGTTACCCAGGCTGGAGTGCAGTGGCCGGATCTCAGCTCACTGCAAGCTCCGCCTCCCGGGTTTATGCCATTCTCCTGCCTCAGCCTCCCGAGTAGCTGGGACTACAGGCGCCCGCCACCTCGCCCGGCTAGTTTTTTTTTGTATTTTTAGTAGAGACGGGGTTTCACGGTGTTAGCCAGGATGGTCTCGATCTCCTGACCTCGTGATCCGCTCGTCTCGGCCTCCCAAAGTGCTGGGATTACAGGCTTGAGCCACCGCGCCCCACAGTCTGGTCTTGAACTCCTGACCTTGTGATCCACCTGCCTTGACCTCCCAAAGTGCTGGGATTATAGGTGTGAGCCACTCCGCCTGGCCTATCCCTTACTTTCTTTTACAACCTCCCACCTGCCCCCTTTCCAAGTGGCTGGAGCTGTGCACTGGTTAGTTCCTCCGTCAGGAAGAAATCCAGGCCACACTGGCACCCGACACCACTGACCTGTTCGGGGGCTCGGTGTGGCCTGGTGCAGGTTGGGACCATGTTTGGTCACTGAGGCGCCACAGAGCATGGAGAGGGCAGTGGGCACAGGGCCACGCAGAGGGCTTAGGGCCACGTTTCTCACCATCTCTCAAGAAACACTAGTCCTCCTAGACAACCAGGTGAATTCGGGAAGCCCCAGGTGAAGACTGAGGCCCTCTTGGAAGCTCAGTGGACGGCAGTAGTTATGGGCTCTGAGCAAGGGAACCGTGGTTGACTGTGTGGCCTGTAGTTTCCACTCCCTGGCCGCTGCCATCCACTGTTGCCACCCGATTCCTACTCCCGTCGCCTGCCCTCAGCCTGTTCTTAGCTGTCGGAGGGGATGGTGGAACGTGAAGCTGCAGATGGTCCACAGGCACCACCCCTAGTGCTGACGGGGATGCAGGCCTGGTGTCTGCTCGGCTGTGCTCCAGAAGTGATTGGACTTCCCCGCATGGGGTGTCGGGTGTTATGCCCTCAGAGACACTCTTTTCATGCCATGGGGCCTCTGGGATGTGCGGCCTGAGACTGCCTGGGGCTGGGGGTGACTGTGTGGCGGGTGCGCAGTTGAGGCTTGCTGCTTCCTCGAGAGCAGAGTGGGCACCTTCATTTCCCAAAGGTGGCCATCTCTCTCTTCGTGACAGCAGCATTTTCTGCTGAATGGTTTCCCGTGTCCTCCTTGCTTTCTTAAATTTGTAACAAATGCTTCTGCTTTGGTGCGGGCTTCATCTTCTCCACAGACCCACACGTACCCCTGCTGTACCTGGCGTGCCGAGGGCAGGGAGCAGGCACTGGGTAGGTCTGACCAACCCAGGGTGGCCTCTGCCTGGCCAGCTGGCTGCCTCCTGGACATCTGGACGCAGAGCTCCCTGAGATGAGCTCTGCATTGGGATGCACAGAAGGGATTTGCTTCCTCTCATACTTGGGGTCTTGGGAATGCTTTTTTTTTCTCCTGAGACAGGGTCTTGCTCTGTCATCCAGGCTGGAGTGCAGTGGCATAATCACATCTCACTGTAACCTCCACCTGCCTCCCGGGTTCAAATGATTCCCGTGCCTCAGCCTCCTGAGTAGCTCGGATTATAGACACGTGCCACCAGGCCAGTGTAATGTTTTTTTTTTTTTTGAGATGGAGTTTTGCTCTTGTCACCCAGGCTGGAGTGCAGTGGCACGATCTCGGCTCACTGCAGTATCTGCCTCCCGAATTCAAGCAATTCTCCTACCTCAGCCTCCCTAGTAGCTGGGATTACAGGCCACGCCACGCCACACCTAACTAATTTTTGTATTTTTAGTGGAGATGGGATTTCGCCATGTTGGCCAGGCTGGTTTCGAGCTCCTGACCTCAGGTGATCCACCCGCCTTGGCCTCCCAAAGTGCTGGGATTAAAGGTGTGAGACACCCGTGCCCGGCCAAATTTTCCTATTTTTAGTAGAGATGGGGTTTCACTGTGTTGGCCAGGCTGGTCTCGAACTCCTGGCCTCAAGCAGTTTGCCCACCTCAGGCTCCCACAGTGCTGGGATCACAGGTATGAGCCACTGTGCCCTACCTTGGGAGTGCTTTTTGACGTTCACTCCTGCACTGTCAGCGTGGAGACCCAGGGGCTTTTCTGGAGGTGGCTGCTGTCAGGAGGTTTAGAAACGCTTTGTCATTAAAACCTTTATCTTCAAGAACATTCTGTTATTCCTGCTGGGAAGGCCTCCTACCTTTTTGGCTGAAGAAGTGCTGGGCCAAGCTGAATTGTGTGAGGGTTCCTGGGTATTTATCATTCATGTGAAAATAAAAGCGTTGTGATCCCGTGCTGCTCCGAGGCCCTTCCTCCAAGGCAGACTGAAGGCAGCTCTGTGCTGACGACGCAGGATCCTGGCCACAGCTGTCCTCAGAGACCACTTCTTGGTAGGCGTGGTGGTATCTGGGGTGCTCTCCTTGCCCAGCTGTCTTCCTTCCTTTGCTGCCTTCTCCTTGTTGGACACACAGGTTCTAAGTAGCAGCATTTGTGGTTTGTCGACTCCTGAGCTCTGCAGTGTCCCCAGGAGTGCAGCAGGTCCCAGGGTTCACTAGCAGAGTGTCCTGGCTCCTGAGCTGCCCTGGTGGTGGAATGGGGACTTGGGGCCTGGGTGCCCCCCAAAACCTTTGTGGAGCTCGTATCCCACTCCCACAAGGGTCTGGACAGGCCTGGGTCCAGGGACTTGCTGTGCTGTGCAGTGGCTGTCCGCGAGTACCCTCTGTGAAGGTGGGGCGGGAGGCTTGTTCTGTCCAGGCCCACGGTGCAGCATGGACTTGAAGGGCATCAGTCTGTACTATGCTGGGGCCTGCGGCCACCTTCCTTGCCCTTCCCCAGCAGGCTGGGGATCACCTCAAGTGATCCACCCGCCTCAGCCTCCCCAGAGTGCTGGGATTATAGGCGTGAGCCACCGTGCCTGGGCAGGTCATTTCATTTCTAATCAAAATAACGAAATGGTACCTGGTGGCTCACACCTGTAATCCCTGCAGTTTGGGAGGCTGAAGTGGGTGGATCCACCTGAGGTCAGGAGTTTAAGACCAGCCTGGCCAACATGATGAAACCCCGTCTCTACTGAAATTACAAAAAATTAGCCAGGCATGGTGGCGCGTGCTTGTAATCCTAGCTATTCGGAAGACTGAGGAAGGAGAATCACTTGAACCAAGGAGACGGAAGTTGGAGTGAGCCAAGATGTGCCACTGCACTCCAGCCTGGGTGACAAGAGCGAGACTCCATCGCAAAAAAGATAAAAATAAAAATAGATAAATAAAATGTCCCCTAAAATGACATGTGGAGGGCTCTAGGGTGAGGGTGGAGCCCTTTCAGATGAGGACCTTTTGCGTGGGTGGGTCCCATTACAGAGCCTGAGTTTACGGTGGTGGCCCGTGGAGGAGCCTGCTGCTCGGGAAGGCCACGCTCTGCCGCCCTCACACCTTGCCATCGATGCCGCGGTGCTCCATCCAGAAGCCTGTGAGGGTTTTGCTGGATTCCCTGAACAAGCCCGCGGTTCGCTGGGCTGAGGCCCAGGCTCTCATAGCCATAGGCACCTGGTGGTGGAGGGGATGTGTGTCCTTATCTTTGACTCCTGCTCCACCACAGCCACCCGAGAGGACCACATGTCATCCTCCTATACACAAGGCACTTTGGTGGACCCCCATTGCCTGTGGGGTGAAGTCCCCTGTCTCTCTCCAGCCCCACCCTGTGTGGCCCACCTGCGCTTCAGCCCTGCTGGCCCTCCACTGTCCGCATTTCTGCCGAGACACCTGGCCTGTGCGCACATGTGTCCTTTTTGTGGCTGTTGTCAGGTCTCTGAGCCTCCTTCCTGCCACCTGTTATGGGCACAGGGCTGTGACCTGCCGACTCCCGTCTGTCTTCCTGACCCCGTGCAGGCTTCTCTGGCTGTGGTCTCTCAGGCACTTGAACTCCAGCCTCCCTTGTGTCCCAAGCCTCAGGTCAGGCACAGGTGGGGGCAGGTGGAGCTTTCTAGTCACCGTCTGGAAGATGCTTGTCCTTCCTCTTCTTCGTCCCTTCCTGCGGCTCCTCGATAGTGCTTGGCGAGAATGCAGGACTGCCCCACAGCCCGGGGCCCCGGAAGGTGTTGGAGAGTGAAGTTCGACCCCTGCCCTGGGCTAACACCGGGGAAGGACTTGGGGCCTGGGACGGTGGGCCTTTGTCCCAGCAGCTCAGCTTGGCCGTACTCACAAGCTAGCTTGAAGATCTCAAAGCCAGACTCACGCATTTCACCTGACAGGAAGAATAGGGAACCCACCCCTGACAGGCTGTGCCTCTTTACACACTGATGGAACATTGACCAAAACCTCTGCTCATCTCGGTGAACTGAAATCCTCCGGAGCATGCTCTTGACCCAAGCGGAGTTAAACTAGAAATCAGCAAAGTGATACTCCTAGTATTTAGAAATTAGGAAGCACACTTCCAAGTAACCAGTGGGACAAAGAAGAATTTGTAATGGAAATTAGAACATACTTTTTAGCTGAAAGATAACAAAAATATGCCATGCCGAGACTTGCAGGGTGCACGCCAGCCAGGAGCGGTTCACAGCCCTCAGGCATTCGTCACTCTGGGAGCAGTAGCTGAGCCCAGAGACGGTGGATGGAGGGAAATGAGGCTGGAGCGGAAGTTGACAAAGTGGAAAGTCAGTCTTCCACAGAGATACTCATCGAGGCCAGAGTTGGATTCTTTGAAAACAGGAGTACAGTGGAAAATCTGGCAAGAGTGATCAAGACAGGAAAAAAGAGATGGTACAGATAGCCAGTCTTTTCCATAGGTCATGGTGGCCAACCAGATATCCATATTTTAAAAAACCTTGGCCTGTACCTCACACCCTACAAAGAATAGTTGAGCCTAGTAGAATATAGGTCTAAGTGTAGAAGGTTCTGGAACTGCTGTCCAGCACGGCCTCCAGCCATGTAGCCAGGCAGCGCTGGAGATGTGCTGAATGTAAAATACACTAGACTGAGAAAAATACAGCGGCACTTTGCATTTTCTGTATTGATTGTAAGTCGAAAATATTTTACATCCATTGGGTTAAATAAATAAAATTAATCTTGGCTGTTTCTTTTACTTTTCAGTGGGGCCATTAGAACATTTATATCCATGGCCCAGATTATGGCTTATATTATATTACTCCTGAACAACACTGTTAGAGAAGATGCTATTCTTGACCCATGGGTTAAGAAAAGTTTTTTACACAGGACTAGAAAGTACTCTTCATAAAGGAAAAGATAGATAATTTGGTTTACATTAAAATTAAGCATCAGAGATACTCCTCAAAAACTGAAAAGGCTGGCCAGGGATCGTGGCTCATACCTGTAATCCCTGCACTTTGGGAGGCCGAGGCTGGAGGACTGCTTGAGCCCAGGAGTTCAGGACCAGGCTGGGCAACATAGTGAGACCTCATAAATAAAAATAAATTAGCTGGGTGTGGTGGCATCCACTGCTCAGAGGGACTGAGGTGGGAGGATCCCTTGAGCGTAGGAGGTTGGGGCTACAGCGAGCCATGATCTCACCACTGCACTCCAGCCTGGGCCACAGAGCAGGACTCTGTCTCAGAAAAGAAAAGCAACTTTTGCAGGGGAATTTACCATACCTAGAACTTACCGGAACTCAGATCCAGACTTCCCCACGGGCTCCAACAAAGAACAAGAAACAGCTCGTCCCGTAGAAGACGGGCAGAGGCTTGAACAGATGCCTCATGAAGAAGGACGTGCAAATGGCCCCAAGCCATGGGAAAGAGCCCTTGGCGTCTACCTTGGGGTAAGCCCGGGAAAACCCCGAACCGTAGATGCACCGCACGTGATGGCAGGTGTCTACTGAACACCGTGCCAGCCAGGCGGGCGTCAGGTCCCCTTGCTAACCCTTTCCACCTGGTGTGCTCGCTGCTGGGTCGACTCCCATCTTGCTTGCGCTTTTGATCTTCCCATGCTTTGTTTGAATTTCTTCTTTTTATTTTTTAATCATCCTTCTTTCAAATTGCCTTGGAAGTTAGGTACTTTCCTTTATTTTATTTTTTGTAGAAACAGGGTCTCACTGTGTTGTTCAGGATGGTCTCAGACCCCTGGCCTCAAGCCATCCGCCCACCTTCACCTTCAGAGTGCTGGGATCACACTGTGAGCCACGTGCCCATCCCTCCTTTCGTGGTTTTCTTACAGCACACCCTAAACTTCCAGGGTCTGATGCTGATTAATGGCTTTATCCACCTCCCGAAAGTACCCAAGATACTAGACCGCTTCTGTGCACTTCCCCTCTCGAGTTGTAAGCACTTGGTGTGCTTTAAATTCTGTACGCTTTAGACCCCCCGCATGCTGCTGTCTTGTACGTTGGTATTTGTTTAGGTTGGCTGGTTTTGTGCTCCATCTCTTGGGCTGTACCCTCTCCTTCCTCCTCCATCCTTCTGGTTTTGTCCTTGCGTCTGTGACCAGTTTTCCTCCGCTTATGCTGCGGCCTTGAGCTTTCTTGGATTTTCTTTCAGGTGACTCTGCTGGGGGTGCCCTGTCAGTCTCTGTCTGAAAATGCCTTCAGTTGTCCTTCATTCTTGGCAGAGCTTTTCACTGTGTGTTGTTTTCTTGGTTGACTTTCTTTCAGCCCACTTTCGACATGAGGCTGCCGACCTCCAGCTTCTGGCGTTGCTGTGGAGAAGCGGCTGTCAGGTGCGCTGCTGCTCCCTCGGGCGTGTCTGCCACCTCCTGGCCCCAGCTGCTTCTGACGTTTACATTTTTAAATTTTTACATAATTTCAAAGTTAGAAGTTGCCAAAGTAGTGTAAATAATTCCTGCATACCTTCTCCCAGATTGGCCAGTGTCAGCATTTTTGCCGTATCTGCCTTATCATTTTCTCTCTCAGTACATGCACACGGGTCTTTTTCTCAGCAGTTTGAGAGTGACTTGCATCTCTATCCCAGCATAGAATAGAATGCATTTCAGCAGGGAAACACTTGGGTGCACCCACACAGAAAGAGATGGTGAAGGGGTCAGACTCTGCCCTGTTCAGGATAAACTTTGAAACCGGCTCAGAAGTCACTTTGTGTGAGACGCAGGGGAGACACAGAGGCACAGTGTGAGCGAGAGTGATAGCAGATCAGGCTTGCTGTGTATTGGGAGGGGGCTTTGGTGGAAATTGCCAACACAGAGTGGGGCCATGAGGATGGAGGGAGCCCAGGGGTGGCCAGCCCGATGGCCAGTGTCTCAGTGGCATCTCCCTGGGCTGCAGCCTGAGAGGGGCAGGGCAGCAAGCATGGCTGCTCTCTGGAAGCCCCACTCTCATTATTGACGTGCAGGTTCACAGTCTAGTTCCTGACGTTGTGGAGACCAAGCCCTTCCCTGGGGACTGGAGGAGAGACTGGGAGCAGAGGGAACAGAACATGATCCTGAGAAGCTGGGGATCTGACCCCGGGCCAGCAGAGTGAGCTGCAGAAACAGTGGGCAGTCCCCACGTGGCCACCTTACAGCCTGGATTTCTTACCGAAATAGTTTTTTTTTGTTCGTTTGTTCTTTGTTTAGGGACGGGGTATCGCTCTGTTGCGCAGACTGGAGTGCAGTAGTGCAGTCACCGCTCACTGCTGCCTTGACTTCCTGGGTTTAACAGATCCTCCCACCTCAGCCTCTGGAATAGCTGGGACCACAGGTGCGCACCACTGTGCCCCACGAATTTTGAAAAAAATTTTTTGTAGAGGCAGAGTCTTGCCATCTTGCCTAGGCTGGTCATAAACTGAAAGACTTTTAAGGCGGTCTTCATTAATGAAAATTAGCAAGACTCTGTTTTTCATTTCTCCACTGATTCAATAGTATTTAGTTTTACGTTGTTTAAAAGGAACATTAAATCGCTTTTGCTTCTCCTTTGCAATCATAGTTCTTGATTTCGTATTACTGAATGGTTGCATTAAAATCCCTTTTGACTAATTATGAGGTTGGAAATTCTAAAGTCTGTTGAGCAGACAGCTTGTGTCAAGTGAGGCAGCTGGTGATTTCTGGACACTCTTGATTCCATCTGAGCTTCCTTTTCCAGCACAGCCTTATCCTGAACACCTGATTTCGGGGTAACTTCTTATAAAGCCCACTGTGTGTTATTGTGGACACGTTCCTCCTGGTGTCCCCCGTGTGGTGACAACCAGAATGCCTTCGGGTTTCCAGCACTCGCCGCCCTCGCTGGTGTAAAGCTTACTGCTCTGTTCCATGTCCTGCGTCTCTGATCAGCACCACAGTCTGTGTTTCTTGTGCTTCTGCTGGGGTGGCCAGAGGCTGCCCAGAAATGACCCAGATTCACACCCCAGCCTCCTGCTCCCCTGTAGCATGCTGGGTTTCTGTCCTCAGTAGCGTTTGCCGGAAACATACGTGGTTCCTTTCCGTCCTGTCCTTCATTTCTTCACTTGCTGGCCTTCCTTGGGAGGCAGGGGCAGTGAGTTCTTGGGTTTGGTGTCCCAGGGCAGTCCTGGGGCAGGTGTCCAGTGGATGGATGTGTGCTGGGTGGGTGTGGAGGACCCTGCAGAGCACGCATCGAAGCCCCTCTGCTATACTCGCTCACCCCCAAAGGGAGTCTGCTGCGTGCCGGCCCCGTGCTGCTGAGAACTGGGTGCACACGGCCCCACTTGGTCCCCATTGCATCTCTGCCCCAGAATGGAGGTGCAGAGAGGTCAGGTGTGTGCCTGGTGCTGTAGGGCAGTGGTTCCCCAGGTGGGGTGTGGGTACCAGCAAGGGCAGTGATAAAAGAAAAACTTAATGTAAAGGACTTTAATTGAACAACCTGTGATTCTTGGATTGACAGCCTCTTGAGCCAGAGTAGACTCAGACTCCAGAGCAGCCCTGTGGTGGGAGAAGGTTTATGGACAGGAAGAGGAAAGCAACCTACGGAAAACGGAAGAAAGGCACAGAAACAGCCGATTGGTTACAGCTCACCATTTGCCTTATTTGAACACAGCTCGAGCAGTTAGCTACACGTGATTGGCCAAAACTTGGTGATTGGCACAAGTATAGGCTATGATCTGTTTACACTTCCACTTGTCATAGTTCGTGATGCACAAAGAAACCTTTAGGTGGAACTTAAAATATATAAGGAGGCAGCTGTAGGTGACACTAGATTTACCAGCGGGTTGCTTGGCCTGGGACCTTGTTAGAAATGCACGTCTTGGGCTCCACCACCCGGAACTATTGCTGCAGAGACGAAGGGGGGCCTGGCTGGCTGGCTGCGCCGACGAGCCCTAGGCAAGCAGCTCCAGGACCATGGGGGCCCAGCTCCCCCCCAGGCTTGTCTGGCCCGGAGCTCCTGCTCCCCCTGCTGTCGCACACGTGAAGCCGTTCCTGCGTGCAGGCCAGTCTCATAGGGGTCGCCACGGAGTGTGTGCACCACTTTCCCTGTCCCTTGATTCCTCATTGGGCATTGAGGTTTTCCCGTGTCTTGGCTGTTGTACCTGACAGCTCTGCGGAGTAACTGCTGCGGACACACAGTATGACGGGATGGAGAAGCCATTGCGTTTCACCCTTTCGTGGCCCTTCCTTTCCCCTTCTGAGTGAGCTCTTTGAGGTGAGCCGTGGAGGGCAGCGTCCCTCTACATCCTGTCTGGCGTTGTCGAATACAGCCAGGTGGACTCCAACAGGGGGAAGGGGCGGGGTGGGGGGGGGTGTCTGTCAGAGCAGGCAGCATCTTCCTACTGTCCCAGGCCCCTTGTTTCTCAGCCTCTTCCGTTCTCTGTGGAGGTTATGTGGCCAGTTAGAGTGACCTCTGGCTGCGACACCAGGCAGAGTCACAGCGGGCACAGTGCTGGCACAGGTGCTGGCGTGATGGGCCCTGGAGCTCTGACTGTCCCCCTGCTCACCGCCACACCCTGCAGGGCGCTTACTGTGACCCTGTTATGTAGGTGGCAAAATGGAGGGACAAAGTGGTAGGATCTTGCCTGAGGTGCTGAGAGGTGGGAGTTGCGTCTGGCCCAGCCGTGCTCGACCCTTCCTGGGTGCTCTGGCCGGTAACGGAGGGAATTGACAAGCCTCACTCTGGGGAGGGAGGTGGTGGAGATGGCGGCCAGGTGTCCCTGGGCAGTTGTGGCGGGGCATTGTCTCTGGAGAGATGGCAGGCGTTGGGGGCGCCTCTCAGAGGCAGACACGGTACCTACGTCAGACATCTCTGGACACAGTGAACTGGAGGTGAAGTGTCTGGTATGCCTGAGACTTCACCTCCGTGTGCCTGGGGGAGCCAGAGGCGGGGGAAGCGTGTGCCTGGGGGAGCCAGAGGCGGGGGTAGTGGTGACAAGAGGAAGAGCTGGTGCGAGAGAAGGAGCTGGAAGGAGCTGTGGTGGGTGGCTGCAGGGGAGGCCATGATCAGCCTCCACAGGTGCCTGCCCCTGTGTTACAGGTTTGGGAATTGAGGACGTGGCCAGCTGAGGGTGGCCTCAGCCAGAGCTGTTTGTGGCATGGCGGAGGGTGGTGGAGAAGGAGAGGCAGGGGGTTGAACCCCCATAAGGTGAGGGGGTGGAGCCAGCACATTCGGGTAGTGTGTGCCCATTGTGGCTCCGGAGGGTGGGAGAGCACTGCTGGCTGAGGAGGTGGCACATGGGTGAGTGCCCACCAGGGGAGGTGGGGCTGGGCAGCCTGGCACCCGGGTACTCTCTGCCTTTTGCATCCTATCAGTGAGGCTGGGGTCGTGCTGGAACGGGCCACAGAGGCTGGGCACCGGCCCAACTGTCCTGGCGGGGCTTGTCCTGGCTCTGTGTTTTATTTTTGGTTTATGTAATGTTTTTTTTCATGTTGAAAAAGAGACTATAAAAGTAAAGTCACATGCTTCACCTTACAGTGGTGAAAAGTAGCACGGAGGCCTCCATCCCTCCCCACAGGGGCCTGTGTGCTGGACCTGGAATGGCTGTCTTCCTTTCTTTGTCTGAAACAGAAATGGGCCTCTCCTCTGTTCTGGATCCTGCCTCACGGCACCACCTGCAGGCCCTGCATTTGAACGCAGCCCTGCTGTGAACAGGACTGGACTCCGATTTCTCTGCTTTCTGTCTGTGAGTGGCGGGCCAGTCCACCCCACCGTGCAGTGCTCGAGCAGCGGGGCCCGCACTGGCCCGTCTCTCCTGTGCTTGTGTCTGAGCAGGGACACCCATCCACCTCCGGCCTGATAGGTTTCACCACTGTCTAATTGTCCCCTTCCCCCACAGGGCGGGTGCCAGTCTTTCCCTGCCCCCGCCCCGTGGGTGCTGTGTGGTTTCGCATGCATCGGGCTGCTCCGGTTGTTGGTGAGGCCTATTTCGTGTCCTCGTTACCAGCTGTCTACTGTGATTGGCTCACCGTGGCCTCAGGATGCCGTGCTTCCGATTCATGTGGCCACCGCTGAGCAGTGGGTGTTTTGGGTACTGCCCTAGGAGTGATAGGAGAGGGGTGACAGTCAGACCTAGAGAGACCTAGAAAGCAGCCAGTACTTGGCACCTTCTGTTTGCACAGCTAGAAGATTCAACTTCTCCGTGGCCACTCGGAGCAGAGCTTGCCACAGAAGTGCCTTTTTTCTTGTCACCTTGGTTCTGTTAATTCTGAAAATGATTGCTCAGATGGTGTGTCCAGAAGCAGTCGGGTCACTGCTGCCCCTGTTGGCATGGTCACTCCTTTTGGGCCGCTGGGAGGTGACTTTGCTGGTTTTGCCATGCTCAGGAGCATCCAGGGGTGTCCAGGGGCTGGTGTTGGATTCCCCAGGGAGGGCCACAGTCTTCCACCTGCTCAGGACACGCTGGAGGTCAGCATTCCCGTTTTATAGGTGGGAAAATGCAGACAGGTGATGTCCCTGGCCAGGGCCCGCAGCTGGGAATTGAGCCCAGGCCGTCTGGTTGATCAGTGGCAGCCCCCTCTGCAGCAAAGCCCCTCGTGCCTCTGTGAAGGCTGTGCCTCTGAGGAAGGTCCAGGCCGATCCCCTTCTCTGCTCCCAGGAGCGCCCCTGAGGCCTGTAGTTCCTGGAGAGCCAAGGAGTGCAGGTGTGGAGAATGGGGGCCAAGACCAGGGCGCCAAGGACCCTGCCAGGGCTGATGGACAGAGAGGGGCCTTCTCTAGGACTTGGGGACTGGATGGGCCACTGCAATGGGAATGCAGTGCCGCGGAGGCCAAGCCAGTCTCCACCAGAGGGCGCTGCTGGCCACTCGGAGGGAGCCGGGCGCTGGGCCCAGCCTGCAGGGTCCTGGCTGTGAGCACAGACAGAACCAGAGTGGAACCCTGACCACGTGAGTGTGACTCCACTCTGGAACCCCGACCACGTGAGTGTGACTCCCTCTGTGAGGTCTCGTGCTGCTGTGGGGTCGAGCCGGTGAGCACCGGGGAGTGCACCAGATGCCTGGGACAGAACAGGAATGGGGTGCCAGTGCTGCGCAGCACACATGTGTGCACATGTGCCTGAGGAGCTGGACATGCACGGCTGTCCCTTTATTAGGCATGTGGTGCAGCCGCGGCGGGAGAGCTTGTGTGCTTACCTGAGTGGGCGCCGGCTGGCATTAGCGCCTTCACCCCTGACGGTGAGAAAAGGTATTGTCTTAATCGAAGCCCTCTGTCCTGTTTACTTTAACCTCCCTGCCCCAGTGCTGGAGTCTCGTGTGAGGCCTTCTGGCACCTGTCAGGTCGAGGGCCCGGGATTGGTTCCCCTACCGAGCTCCAAGCCCAGGAGGCCGGTAGTACCCGTGCCTGGTTCCATGCCCAGCTCATGATGGGGGCCAGTGTTTGAGTACCTTTTCTGAAGGGGGCACCGGGAGGAGGTCTGTGTTTGCCCCAGGGTCAACCCTGGGTTAAGTGTTCACTTGTCGAGGTCTCTCTGAAGGTAGTGCCCTGCTCAAGGACTGCCGTCCACCGCTGCCCCCGCTCTTACGGTGCGTGGGGGACCTGGAACCGGTCACTGCTGAGATTGGGGCTCCTGGCGGCTCTCCCTGTTGGGGTGGGACTCTCTGAACCTCACGAGCTCGTTCCACGGTTATTGCCAGCAGACGCATGGCTGAGCTTGCATGCAGGCGTGGACTTGGGCCAGCGCACTCTGTGCTGTGGCTCAGAGCTCCTGCTTGGCGGGACTCCTCATGAGCCCACTGTGCGAAGAGAGAAGCAGTGTGGGTGTCGCTCAGCAGCTGTGGGTGGGGGCTTCTGGGAAGGACAAGCCCCGTGGCCTGCGGCGATGAAAGTCTCCGCGTCATGGTGCACTTGCTGTTCCCTGGGTGCTCCCGTCCCACTAGCACGCTGAAGAGCGGAGAGACAGGGTTCCGACTGACGAGCACCAGTGAGCCTCTGTGTTGGCCCTGCTTCCCGACCCCACTTGGATAAGCTCCCGGGGAGTTTCGGAGAGGCAGAAACCCACAGGAGCAGAGAGTGCAGAGGAGACAGGAGCAGACACATTTTGGAAGTTGGAAAGCTGAGGCTCAGGTGGAATGAACACAAACTCAGGAAACCTGAAATCTGACCAGCAGGGGAAGTGTTTTCACGGAGAAGCTGTGGTGGAGTCTGGGAGCCCCTTGGATGGCGAAGCTGAAGACAGCAGAGGTGGCCTGGAGGCTGGAGGTGTATTTAGAAGCAGCTGGACACCCCTTCATGTCTGATCTGAGTCTGGAGGATTAGTCCAAGCATGTGGGATCATAGCACTGTCTACTGAGACCCAGGTGCAGTGGAGGGCGTCATCCTGCACACGAAGACTTGACAGCTTTCCGCATCCACTGTGGATGTCCCCTTCTGCCCCCCCCCCCCCCACACTGGGTCCTCAGGACCCCAGCAGCTAAGGTCCACCCTCCAGGCAGAGAATGGGAGTCTCCCCAGCCAAGAGAGAAAACCCTCAGGCACTGCGAGTGGGGAGGATGGGCTGCCCCGTGTCCCTTCGTGTTCTGAAATGTCAGTGTGTTCCCTGATGTGGCCTCTGCATTCAATGATGTGGATGCTGGGTGAGTCCCTTCAATCTGGTAAGTCGTTTCCTGTGATGCTGGAAAGGTGTTGAATACAGCCAGACTCCCCCAGCGTAGCCCCCTCCGTGCACCTGGAGCCGTCAGCGAGCTCTGCAGTGCCTCCCACCACGTGTGATGTGAGGGCTGGGGTCACCAGATAGACCAAAGCAGATGAAAAAGCAGGAAACCAGCCCAAACCACAGAGTAAAGCAGAGCGTTCGTGAGTCTCCTCAGAGTTGTAAAGACCAAGTTACAGAAAGGAGCGTCCGGCGCACAGCAAAGAGTGCCTGAGAGAGGAGGATCAGACAGCCAGTGAGGCGTGGGAGATGGTGCTGGGCGCCCTTCCCAGCAGGCAGACTGCGCGGGGCAGGGTATCAGGCGCAGACATCAGGAGCGCAAAGGTACGAAACCGAGCATCAGGCAGGGGTCGCTATAGCTTGGTAGGAGTTCCAGGAACAGCAGGAAATAGAAGGGAGGAAATCGTCAAAGGAATGCCACAGTTTTCCAGAAATGAATTCACAGATGAAACTGGCTCACAGAGTGTCCAATGCAGTGAATGAAAAGGCGACATCAGAAGATGCTAGGGATAAAGAGCGTATGTTTAAGACTTCCAGAGAGAAAAACAAAGCAAAACAAAACCCCTTCGTCTGTTTGTGCTGCTGAAACGATACCTGAGACTGAGTGGTCTACAGAGAACTGAGGTTTATTGCTTACAGTTTGGAGGTTCGGAATTCCGAGATTGAGGGTCACATGTTTGCCCAGAGCCTTTGTGTAGTGTCACCTCGTGGGGAGAGGTGGAAGGGCCGGAGGTGGAACTCAGAGCCCCAAGCCCTTTCAGAATCACATTAATCCATTCGGAGGGCAGAGCCTCCCCCATTCCTAAGCACCGCCCACCAGGCCCCACCTCCAGCCCCACCCCTAAGCACCGCCCACCAGGCCCCACCTCCTAGCGCTGCAGCAGTGGGTGTTCCGTTTCCGGCACATGCTTTTTGGGGACACATTCAGAGCGTAGCACCAGGTCATCTACAGTGTACTGAGAACCAGAATATGAATTCCAACCTGGAAACTAGAAGACGGTCTTCAAAACGTGTTCAGAAAAGGATTTCCAGAGTAGACCTCGGCATCAGTACATCAATCCTGTGAGAATAGAATGAGAATATTTTCTCATGTGTGAATTCTGAAAAAATTACTTCCCAAGCACCGCCTTCAGGAAGTTCTGAGGAGGTCGAGTGTGAGGAAAGAGGAAGGGTCTAAGGATGTGGAGAGAGTGGGCAACGGGCGTCAGGACCACCGTGTGTGGCTGTGCCGGCAGTGGGGAGTCAGAGATGAGACTTTGCCCCTTGTCGTCAGGAACGGCTTGGAGCCTCCCCAGCAGTGTGTCACTGGGGGGCCACCTCTGCCACCCGTCTTGCCTCAGGCCCATCTTGGGTCTTCCACATTCCGAACAGGCTGCACCTGGCTTCAGTGTGAACAACCGGAGTGACAGCGCCTTGCCCGAGACTGGTGGAGGGGTGCCTGCTGCCGGCAGTCCTGAGACACACGTGTTGGTGGTGCCCGCCCACGCTTCTCATTCTCCCTGTTGGACCTGCAGTGTCTATTTGTTAAAGACATTTTGAGGGAAAACCAGTTTACTTCTTAAAACGGAGGTAAATTCAACCCAAGCCCTGTGTTCCATCCTGAAGAAAGTTCTACTGATGGAGTGAGTTGTCCTGACTGTGGTACCAGCCACCTAGGAGCCCACCTGATGGGGTGGCCACCAGCCCCCCAGCCTGTCTCCACAGCTCTCGCCTTGTTTGTGCCTCAGCAGCTTCTGCTTGCATTGGAGAAGCTGGGCATTTTCTTTGTAGGCCTTTTCACTCTTCCCGAAATTAAAATAGTTTTTTTTTCTTCTGATTGTGGTGATGATGTATTTTGACATGGAAAATTCCAACAATTCATAGAAATATAAAGAAAGTAAAATACACAGGCTTACCCCTAAAGCTCTGGAGGTATGTACCTTCCAGCTGTCACCAGGCAAGCCTGGCTCTGGCCACCCAAGTGCCCTCACAGCCCTGGCTCTGACTTCCCAGGTCCCCTGCAGCCCTGGCGCTGACCTCCCGGGTCCCCTGCAGCCCTGGCGTTGACCTCCCGGGTCCCTGCCTGCTGGGCTCTTCTACCTCTTTGATGACTGCATAGCCGGACTTGCTAAAGAGGCCCTGTGAGTGTGTTAGGCAGTTTCCAGCATTTTCTTTCATGAGCAATGCTTCTTTCAGGTTTATTATTCGTAGTCACTCAGAGTTTGAATACTTGAGATAAATTCCCATTTTACATTCTCAACGTTCTGAGGAGCTTCTCAGCCAGGGGTGCCTAGCACTGGCTATCATTGGAAGGTCTTGTCTTCAGTTGCTTCTAAATTAGGGAAGTTGATCTTCTTGTGGTTTTGACCATTTGTAGTAATTTTCTGCCTGTGGATGGTGTTTTCTTTGCCCCTTTTTTGGGGAGGGGATGATGGTCATTTTGTTCTTACTGGTTTGCAGACATTCGTATTTGTATATGAGGAGCTTATTCACTCAAACGCTTTCAGGTTCCACCTGCTAGCACTGCCCCTGTTCTCAGCCCCTAGGACAGAGCAGAAAATCACTGCTGTGCTCCCACTTCTGCTCCCGTTGGACTGATAGGACCCAGCAAGACACAGAGCAGATGGCATTGCTGGTTGAGGTGGAGGCTAGGGTCTCCTAGGTGACATTGGACAAAGGCTGGCAGGAACGACATTGGGGGTGGGTCTGCAGGCTCCTGGGGCTGAGGACTCTGGGGCAAGGCTGGCCTGAGGGGGCATGTGCCTGACCCTGAGAGGGAGAGGCAGGCCCTGGTGACTTGGTTTGAGGAGGGTTCTCTGACTGAGGCCCGAGGCTGGATCAGGGCTGGCTGGGTGGCCAGTGCAGAGGCTGCGTGGAACTCTCTGTGCATGAGGGACTGGGCTGCCAGGCCACCTTGCCCTGCAGGGGGGACAGCTGTTGCACCCCTCTGTTCCCAAGGGTGCCCTGTGCTGTGTCTCCTCCCTGCACAGCCTCAGCCATGGACCCCCACTTGAGGAATCTGAAGTATGGGCGGTGGCACCTCCCACTCTAGTTTTCCCTCTTGCCTTGTGCCTGTCACCCTTGGAATGTGGGGTACTCCCACATATGACGCATTTTCTCCAGTTTCAAAGACGAAAACAGCATTTCCAATTAGAGGGGAATGTGCCCCTGCAGGGGCAGCCCACCTGCCCGCCTGGTGCCTTTTTCCCCTGGGAGTGGGCTTCCAGGTCTTCAGTTGCCTTCCTCCCAGCCTTCTGGAGCCCACCCTATTACCCCCTTTACCAGACACCTCGGGCCAGAGCCCTGCCCCAGGCGCACCCCACACCCAGCGTCCACAGCAGGACAGGGAGGATGGTGTTTGTTTGAACTATCACCTCGGGGGTCTGTGCAGTGACGTTTGACCACACCCTTTGCAGTGTAGCCGGTATGTGCCCAGGAAGCTGCCCTGCCCACCCAGAGCCGCCTGCGCGCATATCAGGAGTGCCCGTTCTCCCGCAGGCCTATGGTGGGTGGCTTTGCTGACTTCTGTGAAGGGGAGGGCAGGGCATCAGTCACCTCCGTGCGTCTCTCGGGGTTGTGTCCATCTCTGGAGACCCCCCCCCACCGTTCCAGAGCACAGAGGGGAGAGCAGGGCATCAGTCACTTCCATGCATCTCTTGGGGTTGTGTCTGTCTTTGGAGACCCCCCGCTGTTCCAGAGTGCAGGGGCACATTTCCATTTCTTTCTGGCATTTTTCTAAGGAAAAGTTGTTTCTCGACTGATCTCAGTATTTTTTGGGGAAAAAAATACTGACAAAAACATTGATTTCCAGTTTTTCTGTTTGAGCCCCTGCAGGCCAGATGGCCATGGCAGGACCTGGGGTCTGACCCGTGACCGAGAGGGTCCCCACAGCCAGGGGTCCTCAGGGGTTGCCGAGTGGGCACTTCGGGCTGACTTCTCACCAGCTCCAGGGGGCCATGGAGTGGGGGTTGTGCTCTCACAGGCCACTGCTCCTCCCTTGTGGGGCTCCCAGCTTCCTTCCTATGGGACTCAGGGACTCAGCCTGGACTAAATTTTGCAGCCAAGGTTTTTATACCAGACAGAGAAGGGTGGGGTGGCCTGGCAGGGCTCCACCACCCTGTTCTTAGGCAGCCTGGGCACTAGCTGCCTGTGCTCAGCGCCTGCTGGGCTTGGTAAAGCTGGGAGTGGGGAGAGCGCAGAGTGACAGAGAGGCAGGGTCTCACCTGTCCCCTGGCTTTTCTGAGCCTGTGAGCTCCTGAGGGGTCATGAGCGCTCTTGTTTGTTTTAACCATCAGTCCACGCCCCTCCGCCTTGCCGTGAGCAGGTGAGTATGGGGGCTCCTCCGCTTTTTTCAGTGGCATGATAGATGGGGGTCCTTAAGTCCTCCTACCTGTCCCCCAGCCCAGGGGTTTTCCTGGATGAGCGAAACACGGGCTTCAGGAGGGAGAGGGGTCAGAGATCCCTGGAGGCCCCTGCCCTCCCGCAGCCAGTGGTTGGCTGGGGGCCAGGAGAATGACTAGGCAGGCTCAGGCTCCAGTAGCCACTTTAGTGTTCAGAGTTTGGCTTGACTTGAACTTGAAATGGACAGTTTTGGAGGTGCAGTGGTACATTACTCTGCCTTCTAAATTTATACTGAAATCTTGGCCCCCAGCCCTCCCGCTGATGGCTTCAGGCAGTTCTTTCTGCATGACCTCCACCTGGCTCCTGGCTTCCTGGCAGTCAGTGATCACCCTCACCCCAGGAGGACACTTGACCCCCAGCCCGGCCGCCCGTGTCTTCCTTCCTGGATGTCCCCAGGCCCACGGGCTGTGCTGTGCTTCGAAGGCATACTGTCTGAGGGTACAAGGCCTGTGGCGCTGCCTGGGACTTCTTTCAGGGCTAGGATGACCCTGGCTTGCTTCAACCCGTCTCTGCATGCTGGCAGCGCCACAGCCTGTCCATGCCCATGGACGTTGGCACCTCCAGGTCAGCTGTGGAAGAGAGGCCCCTTGCACTAGGAAGAGAGGCTGTCGCTGTCTCCTGCCGGCGTGGCGTGGAAGAAAGCTGTTGTGTTTTGGGCGTTTTCCTCCTTGGTGCAAGGCTTGTTGGCCAGCTTGCTAGGAGCAGGGATGGGTTTGGGGTAGACTTGATGGCATTTTCTCCTCCTCTGCCGACTGGGCTGTGGGCCCCCTTGGGAAAAGGAGACGAGCCAGGGTAGGATGGGTTTGTGCTTTGCTCTGGGCTGGGCATGTAGGAATAAGCTCTTTCCCCTTCCACACACTGCTCTCCTCTCTTGGGGGACAGTTACGTGTGAAGGAATGACCTTGGCTGCTGTGTGAGGGGAACTGCGGGGCCTAGGGGGCCGTGTCCACCCCTGCACCAGTGGCTCTCCCTGCAGAAACCTGCCCCCTCCGCACATCCCCTCCTAGTCCAGACTGCGTCTTCCTCATGGTCTGTGGTCTCCTTTTGATTGGTGTTGCCGATGGACGCGTGTGTCCTGAGCAGTCTCTCCCTGACTCCAGCCCGGGTTTTACTTGCTTGGCAACACCAGTTTTCCCTGCCTCTGATGCGCAGTATGTGGCAACGCCAGTTTTCCCCGCCTCTGATGCGCAGTATGGAGGCTCCTCGTGGGGGTTGACTACTGTGATGTCCAAGGCTCCATGCAGCGCTCCTGACTGTCTGAAGTCACAGAGCAGCTTTTCTCAGGTGGCTCCTGAGACGTTTCTTTTTTTTTTTTTTTCTTTTTTGAGATGGCGTCTCCCTCTGTCACCCAGGCTGGAGTGCAGTGGCACGATCTCGGCTCACTGCAACCTCCACCTCCCAAGTTTAAGCAATTCTCCTGCCTCAGCCTCCCGAGTAGCTGGGACTACAGGTGCCCGCCACCTCGCCTGGCTAATTTTTTGTATTTTTAGTAGCAGACGGGGTTTCACTGTGTTAGCCAGGATGGTCTCAATCTCCTGACCTTGTGATCTGCCCTCCTTGACCTCCCAGAGTGCTGGGATTACAGGTGTGAGCCGCCGTACCCAGCTGGGTGGCTCCTGAGATGTTTCTATCACTGGGAGTAGTGACTTCTCACATTGGAGGGGATGAGCCTAGCGTATCACCGACCTTGCCTCCTGGGGCTGTCTGAAGCTGCTGGGCTTCTGGGTGTGGTCCCCCGTGGGTGTGTTCACTGGGGATTGTGGCTTGGGGCCGGGTTGAGGACCCTGGACCCCAGGCCCTAAGGATGGTTTGCCCTCCAGGTGGCCCTGGGCTTTCCCCATTCCTGACGTGTGGCTTTCGTTCCTTCCATCTTGAAAACAGGTACAGCTTCTGTGATTGTGAAATCCTTCATATAAAAGCAACTGATGCCAGGCATGGTGGCTCACACCTGTTATCCTAGCACTTCGGGATGCCGAGGCGGGAGGATTGCTTGAGCCCAGGAGTTGGAGACCAGCCCAGGCAACATAACTAGACCTTGTCTCTACAGAAAAAAAAAAAAATTGAAAATTAACCGGGTGTGATGGCTCACGCCTGTAATTCCAGCACTTTGGGAGGCTGAGATGAGAGGATCGCTTGAGTGCAGGAGGTGCAGGCTGCAGTGACCTATGATCGCACAACTGCACTCCAGCCTGGATGACAGAGTGAGACCATTTCAAAAAAATAAACAGCAAAAAACAATTGGGAACTATGCAGTGAGCATACAGTAAGCACCATTTAGCAAAAATAAAGCATCATGAGCACAACAGCCCTCTGCTTTAGAAACATTGTCGAACGTTTCATTTTCGGATGTTAGGTGTGAAGCGCATACACACAGGAAAGCACGCAGTGAGCCCACACCAGCCCGTGTTATGCAGTGGGAAAACCAGCAGCCCCCAGGGTCCCTGCGTCTGGCCCATGAGCTTGATGTCAGTGGAGTCACGAAGCCATTCCCCGCCACATTTGCTGTTTCTGTTCACCGTCATACCTGCGGGGTTCACCCATGGTGATGTGCGGGCCCGTCCTGCACATCAGGAGTCCAGGGTTTCTCCTCGAGCTGTGGATTCTGTGTGTGTGGTCAGCTTTCTAACCCATGGTGATGTGCGGGCCAGTCCTTCACATTGGGAGTCCAGGGCTTCTCCTCAGGCTGTGGATTCTCTGTGTGTGTCTGGTCAGCTTTCTAGAGGTGTGATTTATATTCAGTAAAATTCACCAATTTAAAGCATGTGTTTTGTTGTATGTGTAGGTTATATGCAATACAGCGTATGCTTTGGTGTGTTCTGACAAATGCATGTAGCCTCATACGCATCCCACGGTCACGATGCATGATGCTTGAAGGCCCCACGTGCCCCTTTGAAGCCAACCCCTTGACGCGCCCTCGGCAACCACGGGACGCTTCCAGCACTGTCATTTGGGTTTTGCTGGAATTTCACGTAAATGCAGTCAGAGTTCCTGCTTTGTTTGTGTCTGCTTCTTTCACTTAGCTAGATGCTTTGAGATCCATCCGTGTGTGTGTGTCAGAAACTTGTTCCTTGCTGTTGGTGAGAAGCGGCCTTGTGTGGATAAGATAGAATCTGCTTGTTCCTTCACCGGTTTGTGGCCGTTTAGGTCGTCTGCAGTGCTGGAGGCACGTGCTCAGTCAGGGCTGTCTACAAGGCTGTCTTCTGCTCTTGGCGTGCAGAATTGCCGGGTCCCATGGGAGGCATGTGTGTGACGTGGGACAGTCTCCTGAAAGTGGCTGTGGCCTTTCTGCCCCCCAGTGGTGTGTGAAGGCTCCAGTTTGCCCACCGCCTCTCAAGCCCTCGTGGTTGCCGTAGGTTCCTGCCATCCTGGTGGGTGTGGCGGGCTCGGACAGTGGCCGTGACTTGCATGCCACGCTTGGTGGTCCTAGCCGGTCCTGTGTCTCTGGGGAAACGTCTGTTAGAATCTTCTCTGTTTTTCCCTAGATTAGATGCCATCTTATTGCTGAGTTTTGAGAGTTCTTTATTGTGGACTTAGTGCCTTACCAGCTGTGTGCCTTACCAGCTGTGTGATTTGCAAATGTTTTCTTCTGGTCTGTGGCTTGTCTTTATTGTTTTAGTGGTGTCCACTGAAGTACAGGTGTTTTCATTTTGCAGTGCCGCTTGTGAGTGCGTCTGTCTGCGCTGTGTCCTGGTGGCTGACTTCCACATGTAGGGTCCTGTGTGTTTGCTTTGCTGTTCCTGGGCTGAATCTTCCCTTCCTCGGTTTGTCTGGGGCTGGCCCCTGGGGGGCTGGGTGTCAACATTTGAGTTTATTTCTGTCTTCACTGGTGGGACAGCAGGCATGAACAAGGTGGGACAGGAGACAAGTTCTGGTACCAGCCCACGCCCCTGGTCTGAAAATCTTGAGTGTCCAGCACTTGGGGGCTGGATTTGGGCTTCATGGGCCCTGCCACTGGCTTGTTCATCCTCCTGGGGCCTGGAAGTGCAGTGATGGAGATGCTCCAGGCTGCCCCGGGGCCGAGCTGCTGTCTGGAGCCCGGGTGGGCAGTCCTCTCGTGTGTGGGATCAGGCCTTGCCCCGTGGCTTGGAGATGTTACTGCATCTTGTGCCAGTTTTACAAAAATGAGAGGAAAGTGGACAAACGGTGGATAGGTCCTCGAGGCTGGTGGTGGGGCCCTCCCCACAGCTGGGAGAGTAGCAGGGGCCTAGACTGCTGTGCGGATGCGACCCTGTTGAGAACACGTGCACATGCTGGAGGTGCCCTCGGAGCCCTTTGAACGTTACGTTGGGAAGCTCCCAGGGAAGGGGACAGTGTGAAGGTACAGCCTGAGCTCACCAGAAACACCTCTGGGTCCCCACCCCGGTGCCAGGATGGGTGTAAGTGCTGGGGTGTGGCCGTGAAGGAAGCAGGTGAAACCCTGTTTCCTGACGTCACCATCTGGTGGTGGCGATGGGGGCAGGGTGGAAAGTAGACAGAGTCTGTGCCAGGTGGGAGGTCGGGGCCTGCTGTGAGCAGCAGGAGCGAGGCCGGGAGGTTGAGGGTGCAGGGGGAGGAGGCACCTGACCAGCGAGGGGTGTGCAGACCCTAGAAGATGCCTGGAGGGAGAGTGGAGGAGCCAGGGTCCAGCCTGTAGTGGGCTTGAGTTTGTGCACCTGTGGCTTGCTCAGGGGCCTAGGGGACCGAGAGGAATGGGGGTCACAAGCTGGGGGTTGGGGGCAGGGAAGGAGCAAGAAAGAAGGGAGAGCAGTTGCCAGACAACCAGTTACTCACACGCACATGCACGGATACACAGATACACTCACACTGGCAGGGTACACACAGGTACACACAGACACACACAGGTACACACAGACACACACAGACACACACAGACACACACAACTTCCATGGGAGCCTGAATGGAGCGGGGGTGATCCAGGGGGCAGCTCTGTTAGGATTGTTCTTTGTAAGAACAGTTATGAACTTGGGTAGATGAAGTGCTGGAAAATCTCTTTGTCCACTCAGCTGGAGGCAGGTTTGTGTCTGTATGTGTGTATAGGTGGCTGCCCTGTGCCATGCCCCCAGGGGATTCGTGTTTGTATGTGTGTATAGGTGGCTGCCCTGTGCCATGCCCCCAGGGGGTTCGTGTTTGTATGTGTGTATGGGTGGCTGCCCTGTGCCATGTGACCAGGGCTGGGGAGCTTTTTTATCATCCATTTTCCCATGTGTAAAATGGGTGTGGAAATAACCTGCTCTGCTCCTCTTGCAGCATTAGGAGGCTCCATCCAGATACTCAGCACGAGGGTGCGGCGTGCATCCTAAAGAGACTGTTCCATTGGGCTCCCTCTGCAGTGCTTTGCCAGCCAGTACAGGTGTTTTTGTTTGTTTTTTTTCTTTGAGACAGACTTGCTTTGTCGCCCAGGCTGGAGTGCAGTGGCGTGATCTCAGCTCACTGCAAGCTCCATCTCCTGGGTTCAAGCAATTCTCCTGCCTCAGCCTCCCGAGTAGCTGGGACTACAGGCGCCCCACCACGCCTGGCTAATTTTTGTATTTTTAGTAGAGACGGGGTTTTGCTGTATTGGCCAGGCTGGTCTTGAACTCCTGACCTTGTGATCCACCTGCCTCGGCCTCCCAAAGTGTTGGGATTACAGGCGTGAGCCACCGCACCCAGTTAGATATTTTTTTAAACCTTCTCTACGCCTGCCGCTACAGAGGTTGTATTCCAGGACGCTAGCGAGGCTTGGAACCTCCAGTGTTACTTTTCAGTGTTTGTACAGGGTCTGTTTTCTAGATCTGAAAATGGCGTTGGTGGTGCCAGGACCCTGTGTGAACACCCTGTGGAGCTTGCATCCTTATCAGTAAAATGGGCAGGGGCAGATCTGGGGGCTGCCGGTTGAGGAACTTGAGGGATTCTGAAGCCTGATTATTCAGAGCCGGCTGGAGTGCTGCTCTTGGACTGGCTGTTCCCAGAACCCAGCTGCTCCCTTCTGTGGGCAGGCCCTGTAAGAGCCCCCCGATCCCCTTCAGATCAACCTTCAGCTTGATGTGGGTGTAGTTCCTTTCTGGGTAGTGTTGCCGATCCCTACCTTGGGGTCTACTTGCTTCAAAAGCCATTTTTGTGGGTCCTGGAACCAAGTTCAAAGGCAGTGTGTTTGTTTCCTAAAATGCACACTTGTGTTTCCGTTATCATTTATTTACTTAGGCAGTCAGGGTCTCATGCTCTCACCCAGGCTGGAGTGCAGGGGCGCAATCAGAGCTCACTGTCGCCTTGAGCTCCTGGCCCCTTGCCGTTCTCCCACCTCAGCTTCTCAAGTAGCTGGGGCTACAGGTACACCATGCCAGATAATGTTGAAGATTTCTTTGATGGGGGGGTCTCCTTATGTTGCCCAGGCTGGTCTCAAACTTCTGACCTCAAGTGATCCTCTCACCAAGGCCTCCCAAAGTGTTGGGCTGGGTGGCTAAATTTGTTTTTTCTGCAGCAGGACCATGCTTTAGAGGGAGGCAGCCTTGATTTCCAATCAAAGGACTCCTTAGTAGCGGAGGGTCCGGTGAGGCTGTGGCGTCTGCTCCGGCTCTGCCCTGCAGAGGCCTATTGGCTGAAGTCGGGGTGCCTGGGAAGCTAGTAGTGGAGGGTCAGGTGAGGCTGTGGCGTCTGTTCCGGCTCTGCCCTGCAGAGGCCTATTGGCTGAAGTCGGGGTGCCTGGGATGCACACACCGATGTTCACGTGGCACCCGGCACTTAGAAGGTTCTCTGTGAACGAGGCTCTTTCCCTTCCCTTGCACGTTGTTCCACGGTTCGCCTAGAGTCTTCTGACAAAGCCGGCCATTTGGCGTCTGTGCCCCAGTGTGGTCCCCTTCCCCTCAGTTCACCCTTGGGTGGCTCCTGGGCTTGCTGTGTGGTCGGGAGAGCAGGTCCCCGGCCTAGCCTAGGTGCTCTGTGCCGCAGATGTCTCGTAACATAGCTGCTGCGTAAGCCCTGGGGGTCTTCTGGGAGTCCTAGAGTGCCCTGCCCTGGCTGTCCTGGACTTGCGTGAGTGCAGACACAGTGTGGGTTTCTCCCCGCTCGCTGCAGCCTCCACCTCGAGTTCTCTGGCTGGCTGAGTCTACTCTGAAGGGAGCTGTGGGGGAAGAACTCACACACGGGGCTCTCCTGTCGTCTGGGGGTTTTCAGTGCCACTTATTTGACAGTCTGAGCTTCTGGGGCAGCTGAGAGCGTGGCATGGGTGCCAGGAGCCGCCAGCTGTGCGGGCCGCCCAGTGGGCAGGTGCTGTGAGACCTTCCATGGACGAGGCCCTGGCGGCCCCAGAAAACTGCCTCCTGAGTCCAGACCTCCCTTCTCACCCTCCCAGGTCTGACATCCCCCTTGGTGCAGCCGTCATTGTGATTTTCGACCTCATGGGCCATTTCTCAGCTATAAATTGCATAAGCTACTGAGAAAGGGTGGGATGCTGTCTGGAGTGCAGCCGAAGGCTGCCCCCTCCCACCTCCTTGCCACTGCCAGTCTCCTCCCCGTTCTAGGAGCGCCCTGCTCCCATCATGGCTGGGGCAGGAGGCAAGCCTGGAGGGACGGGAAGAGCCGCAGATCCGACACTCGCTGCCTAGCCGGCCGCCCTGCCACAGGCCCTTTTCAACTGTACCAGATCCCACGTTCAACAGACAGGGCACGTGACTGGCTCTCCCCCAGTCCCTTCCCATGGCGCAGGTGCCACAAGTCCTGAGGTCCACTCCCCCCAGATGCCGCCATGGCCAGTGTTGGGGCTGTGGTTCCCTTCTAGCTGAGTGCTCGTTTAGTGCTGGCGTCCGCCCTAGTGTGGGTGACTGAGCCCTGGCAAGCACCGGGGCAGAGTGTTTCATGCAGACGTCACACCCGACGGGAGGGCGTCAGTGCCGCTGAGGATCCTCTGGCACCCTGGGTGTTGGCATCACCCTGGATGTCACTGTGCAACTGCAGGGCACAGGCATGGACTGAGAAACATGAGTGAGAGGGGAGACAGGTTTCATTCGCTTGCCCTCCACTCACCCATCACCTCTCTGCTTTGAGGGTTGCTTTCTTGCTCTGATGTTGACGTGGCATTTCTTCTATTCATTTAACAAATATTGACTGCCTGTTGTCCCCCTGTTCCGGGTGCCAGGAGTACAGTGGACACAAGACTCCTGCCCTTAGAGGCCTTACATTGTAACAGGAGTGCTGGACAGATGTGCCTGTCGGTCGCGGACTGAGGAGCGCCAGGTAGGGCGGCTAGAGACGTAGGAAACGAATGGCTGACCAGAACATGGGATGTCTGAGGAGGAGCGCTCCGGCCACAGCAAAGGGTAGGTGGCTGGCCCCGCAGCGTGAACATGCTGGGTGCCCAGGCTGCAGAGGAGACTCGAGGGACCAGAGCGAGGGGAGGTGGGGAGAGCACAGAGGCGGTGTGGGGAGCACTCAGGCTCATTCACTGCACGGCGCAGGAGCCGTGAGGGGCTTTGAGCAGCTGGGGGTGGGGTCAGAGCTGACTTGCCGAGATCACACTCCCAGTCACGTGGAGAGTGGATTGGAGGGTGGGGGCACAAGGGGGCCTGCCTGAGACCATGGTTGTGACACAGGAGGCCTGTGGAGGTGTGTGGGTGGGGGACGTGGGGGGAAGAGACACCTCCGGGCGTGGTTTGTGGGCAGAGCCGTGAGGACCTGCTGATGGGTGGAAGTGGGGTCTGAGGGGGTCCAGGGAGGACTCCTGGATTCCTCTGAGGCAGTGGGAGGATGGAACAAGTCTCCGGAGTTGCGGAGGACACCCAAGGAGCCAGTTCTGGAGGGAGTGCCCCAAGTCTGAGATGCCCGTTAGTCTAAAGGGGGACAGTGGGCAGGCATTGGGCCAGGAGCCCAGCGAGGAGTTGCTTTTCTTTTATACCTTTACTGCAGTCTGCTTGACATACAGTGAACCACCTGTGTTTAAAGGGTGCAGCTTGACAAGTGTGGACATGTGCATGTGTACCCCTGAAGCCACGGCCATGCCAGGGAGAGAGGAACACACCCATCGCCCCGGGGTTCCGGTTTCCTGCTGCCTTTCTGGGACACTTCTCTCCCCACTTCCTAGCTCCCAGCCACTGACAAGCTTCCGTCGTTGTGGTCACACCTTTAGTTTTCTGGAATTTCCCATGAACGGAATCGCAGTGTGAACCTGATGTTCACCTGGCCTGTGTCACTCAGCACACTTGCTGTAGGAGTCTTCCGTGTTCCACGTGTTTCCCAGGCCACTGCTGTCTGTGGCTGAGGCACACTCTGTGGATGCTGAGGCCACGGCGTGTTGCCTCCCCACGGTGGGCGTGCAGGTCCCCTCCTTTCTGACCAGCACACTTGCAGCTGCCGTGAACATTTGTGTGCGGGCTCAGTAGAAACGCGTGCTTTCCATGAAGTAGCTGAGAGTGTGGCACCTGGGCCGTAGGTGGGCATAGGCTTGATGCTTGTAGAAGCTGCCCAGTGGCATTCTAAAGCAGTTCCAGTGCCACCATTTCACACCCCCACCAGCAGCCTCAGAGCCCTGCTTCTCGGTGCGGTGGTGGGCACGTGGCATGCCCATCCCGTGGTCATCCTGCAGGCACGTGGCATGCTCATCTGTGGTCATCTCACGGGCACGTGGCCTGGCCGTCCCGTGGTCGCAGCCGTCCCTTGTGTGGCTGCAGCATCCTGTGCTTGTGTTTGGCATTTCGCGGCTGGCCAGTGATGTTGAGCATCTTTTCGTGTGCTTCATTTGGCTAATCATATCTCTTCTTTGGTGAAGTCTTTTGCCCATTTTTTATTGGGTGACTTGCCTTCTTGTTACTGAGTCGTAAGAGGTCATTGTCTGCTTTAGATAGAAGTCCTCTATCAGATCTGTGTGTTTGAAAGATGTTTTCCAGCCTGTGGCTTGTCCTTGTTAAGTGGCCGGAGCTCAGGCATGGGCTGTTCATTTTCAGTCCTCTTCCGCTCTGTTTTCCTCTGCGGAGTTGCTGCTGCTGTGTCTTTGAGTTCAGCCACCTTGGCTTTGCAGCGGCCCACATGGTGCTCACCTCAGACATCTTCATGCCGACATCTAGAAGTCCAGTTTGGATTTGAAGAAAAATCTTCTTTCTCTCTGTTTACCACGTCTCATGTTTCTTCTGGCTTTCTGGATGGATGGAATAGAGTTAGCATGACTTAAAATGTCGTTTACTGATTCTGCCATTCGGCCATTTATGGGACTTTTCCTGTGGTTCGATTTGACTCCAAGGAAGGGATTATTTTCCTTTCTTCCTTGAACATGTGATCTTTGGTTAGAAGTAAAACATCGTGAACTCTTGTTTTGTGCTGCATGCACACATGCACATGCATACACACACGTGCACACACGCACATGCATACACACACGTGCACACACACACACGAGTTTTGTGAGCTAGCAGTGCTGTGCATGCACCCTTGCTGAGAAGAGCTCGCATCCTCGAGCCACACCTGACCGCCGAGCTCTTCCGTTGTGGCCCCGTGGTGCCCCTACCACGGCTGCAATGCTGGGATGGAGCATAAATCACTCAGCTCGGGTAGCTCTGCTGTTCGGAGGAGCTGGGAGAACCGATGGAAAGCTGTTGTTAGGAAAAAGACTGGTTGGGGTTTCTTGGGGCAGCATCTCTCGAGAAATTCTGTGCGTTTCTTTGATAGAGGTTGGATTCATGGACTAATTTTAAAAGAAGGGTAAGTGATTTTGGTGGGTACACGTGTTCAAAGCCATGTGTTCAGGCTCACACCCAACTCAGTTGTAATTTTCCCGCATCACCCAGATGATTTGGAAGGAAATTTGGAACATGTTTCATCCGTGACTGTTCTCTGTATGTCTATAAAGAGAGGGATTCTTTTCCTTAAACATAAGATGTCTCATTATCATACCAAAAGTAGTGCTTTGTTCATAACACTGAGTATCCAGCCTTTGTGTTTCTCTAGTGTCTCATGACTTGTATTTAGAGAGTTGAATGTGGATTCAAATAAGGCCCATGCATTGCACTTGGATGACAGATTGTGAAACTCTCTTAACTTTATATTTTGAAATCATTATAAATTCCTAAGAAGTTGCAAAAATAGCACAAATTCCAGGGCCACCCTCAGCTAGCCCCTACAGGGACAGCACCTTAGGCGACATTGGACCAGAGGTGACGGCACGGGTGCCGAGTGGTCTGCAGGCTCCGCCCCATATCTCTGGATCCTCTCTGCGCTTCCTGTTTGGTTTTTTTCCGTCCACTTACTTTGTTAACAGAGCCTGCCTGCTCTTCCTGTGGTGTCTCCCAGGGTCTGAATTTTGCTAATTGCATGCTGTGGTATTGTTTAGCATGTTCTTTTGTATTTCCTGTAAATTGGCAGCTAGATTTAGACCTTGATCGCATTCACGTTCTTCTTCTTTGGAGGCCAGTTGGCTCCGCTGGTGGCTGTGTTCTTCCAGAGGAGGTGCGTAATATCTGGTTGTGTTTTCGTGTTGTTTGCGGCTACTGCTAACCTCTGCCTAGAACCTTCCTCTCCATATAAGGCCAATAATCCCATCCCGAGGGCCCCACCCTATTTCATGACTTCGTCTAACCCTAATTACCTCCAATGGCGCCATCCCCAAATAGCATCACAGCACTGGGGGTACGGGCTTCAACCTGTGAGTTCGTGGGAATTCTGTCGATGACAATAGCCTTCTGATTTAAAGTGTTACTGGCATCTAATGGAAATACAATTTTCTTTCCTTTGTATGCAAACTTACCTTTTATCAAAGGACTTTCTGTTTGTTATAAGTCTAGTAATGTTACTAGAACACCTTGGTGTGGGTTGGTCTGAGGTGACATGTGCCTTTTCCTACGTAGTTGCAAGTCTTTTTTTCCTTTAATTTTGTCTGCCGCTTTCTCTAAATGCTTTCTCCCTTTCCTCCTTTGTAGAAACTTTTAGTTTTTCAGAATTGACGTATAATTTACAAACAATGAAATGCACGGATCTCAAGTATACAGCTAGGTGAGTTTTGATGAATATGAATTCCCCTGTAGCCCACTCCCCTGTCAAGACGCAAAATGTTTCCATCTTCCCGGAAAACACCACCACGTGCCTTCCCAGTCAGCCCTCGCTGTTTGCCTGCCACCTCCCTCCCAATAGGCAACCACTGTTCTGATTTGTTTTCATCAGAGACTGATTGGGACTTTTCTAGAACATCGGATGCATGGAATCAAATGATCCCTGCTCTTGTCTCTGGCGTTCTTCCCCAATATCACATCTGTGGGGCTTAGCTGTGTGTTGCATCTTAGTGGTGGTTTTATGCTTTGGGGTGCTGAGTGGTGTTCTGTTGTGTGAATATACTGTCGTTTGTTGAGCTGTTCTTCTGTTCGTGGACTTTGGGTTGTTTTCAGTGTCTGGCTATTGTGAACACTGCTGCTGTAAACGTTCTTGTAGGAGCCTTTATGTGGATGTATGTTTTTGTTTCTCTGGGGTCAGTACTTAGCCACGGAATTATGGAATCCTACATGCACATTTAACTTTCTAAGAAACTGCCAGCCCTTTTCCTCAGTAGTTGTGTCTTTTTCCTCAGTAGTTCCTAGCCCCATCAGTAGCACGTCAGTCTCCTGGTTCCTGCCTCCTCCGTGCCTTGGGTGTTCTCAGTCTGTGCAGGTTTGGCCATTCTGGAGGCCGTGGCACTTGCCCTTGTACTTAGTGGCCATTATTTGTCTTCCTATGTAAAATGTCTATTCCAGTCTTTTGCCCTTCTTAAACATTGAGCTGTCTCTTTTATTGTTGAACTGTAGACCTGCTTTCTGTAGTTTAGCTAGAAGTCTTTTGTTGGATATATGCCATCCGTGGTTTGCCTATTCATTTTTCTTAATAGTATATTGAATAGAAGTGTGTGTATGATTTAATTTTGATGAAATATGTTTTGTCACTTTTTGGTTAGTGCTTTTTGCATTCTAGGAAATCTTTGCCTACTTTGAGCTTGGCCCAGATACTCTCCCATGTTTTATTGTAGAAGCATTGTAGTTTTGCTTTTATGTCTGAATTTCTGATCTGTCTTGGTGTGAGGTAGGGATTGAAGGTTTCTTTTTCTTCAGAGATACTCAGTTTTCTCAGAACCATTTATTTAAAACATTTTCCTTTCCCCGTTAGATTGATCTCCCACCTTTGTTGAAGTCTAGTTGACCATGTAAGTGTAGGGCTAGTTTTGAACACTATTCTATTTATGTTTTATCGGTGTTTAATACTGTAGCTTTAAGGTAAGTCTTGAAATTCGTGTGAGTCCTGCTACTTGGGTCTTCTTTTGCAAGAATGGTTGGATCCTTCAAAGTCCTTTTGCATTTCCATGTGCATTTAAGAATCCTCTTGTTAGGTCAGGCGCAGTGGCTCATGCCTGTAATCCCAGCACTTTGGGAGGCCAAGGCGGGCAGATCACCTGAGGTCAAGAGTTTGAGACCAGCCTGACCAACATGGTGAAACCCCATCTCTACTAAAAATACCAAAAATTAGCCAGGCATGGTGGTGGGTGCCTGTAATCCCAGCTACTCAGGAGGCTGAGACAGGAGAATCACTTGAACCCGGGAGGCAGAGGTTGCAGTGAGCCAAGATCAGTCACATCACTGCACTCTAGCCTGGGCAAGAACAGCGAAACTCTGTCTCAAAACAAACAAACAAACAAGAATCTTCTTGCTAATTTCTTTTAAAAATAAGAAATTATTCTGGGATTTTGATAGGATTGTATTGAATTAAGAAAATTGACTTCTTAACAATATTGAGTCTTCTAATCCATGGCCATGATAAATGTTTTCACATTTAGGTCTTTTTTTTTTTTTTTTTTTTTTATTTTTTGAGACGGAGTCTCGCTCTGTCACCCAGGCTGGAGTGCAGTGGCCGGATCTCAGCTCACTGCAAGCTCCGCCTCCCGGGTTCCCGCCATTCTCCTGCCTCAGCCTCCCGAGTAGCTGGGACTACAGGCGCCGCCACCTCGCCCGGCTAAGTTTTTGTATTTTTAGTAGAGACGGGGTTTCACCGTGTTAGCCAGGATGGTCTCGATCTCCTGACCTCGTGATCCGCCCGCCTCAGCCTCCCGAAGTGCTGGGATGACAGGCGGGAGCCACCGCGCCCGGCCACATTTAGGTCTTTAATTTTTCTCAACATTGTTTTGTGAGAGGTGTTTTGTACGTTTGTGTTTAAGATTATTCCTGAATTTAAAAATTGTATTGTAAATAGCAGTTTTATAAATCGTATTTTCCATTTATTTGTTGCTATTGTATAGGAATAAAATTAATTTTCTATATTGACCTTGTGCACTGTGATGCCACTAAACTTACGTATCAGTTCTAGCAGACTTGCAACAGTTTCCTTAGACTTTCCTGTTTACATAACCGCGTTACCTGCCAAACAAGGTGACCTTTTCCGTTCCAGTAGTTATGCCTTGTGCACCTTTTTGTTGCCTCATTACAGTGGCCTCATTGTGCCACTGGTGTAAGAGTGGCACCTAATAAGAGTAGTGAGAGTGAGAAATGCTCAGAGCCCCTGCCTTGTTCCTGATTTTAGGGGGAAAATCTTTACTCCATCAGCAGCATTTGATGTTAGCTTTAGATTTTTTATAGATGTTCTTTCTCAGCTGAGTGTGGTCCCTTCTGTTCCTGGTTTGCTGAGAGTTTGCACGTGTATTTTGCCATGTGCTGTGTCTGCATCTACTTGAGATGGCCATATTTTTTTCTCCTTTCTTTAATGTGGTGAATGACATTGATTTTCAAGTGTTAGCTGAGCTTACATTACTGGGTGAATCTCTCTTGGCTATGCTGTATTATCCTTTCAATACGTTGTTGAATTAGTTTGTTCCTATTTTCTTACGGAGTTTTGTATCCACGTTCATGAACGATATGGGGCTGTAATTTCCCTTTTCTCGGAGTGCCGTGTCTCACTTTGGCAGCAGCATTATGCTGGTCCTCCTCCTCTGTTTTCTGAAAGAGTGTGTGTATGGTTGGTATCATTTCTTACTTATATCCTCAGAGTTCATCCGTAAGCCACCTGCACCTGCCATTTCCTTGTAGAAAGGTTTTTAATTATAAGTTCAGATTTTCTGCTTCTTCGTATGTCCGTTTTGGTAGCTTGTGTTTGTGAAAAATTTGTCTGTTTCATCTGCATTTTCTCTTGGCATTTAGTTCCTTGCAGTGCCTTGTTACCCGCTTAATATCTGTAGGGTCTGTAGGAGTGTCCCTTTCATTTCCGATCTTCGTCTCTTGGCTTTCTGTTTCTTTTCTGCTTAGTCTGCTTGGGAAATTGATCAGTTTTTTTTGTTTGTTTGTTTTCCAGGCTAACTTTGTGTGTAATTCTTCATTATTTGCCTATTTTTCATTTCATAGATTTCTATTTTTTCCTTCCACTTTGCATTTAATATGCACTTCCTTTTTCTAGCTTCTTAAGGTGGATGTATGAATCACTCATTTTAAGCCTTCTCTCCTAATATGAACATTTATAGTTATAAATTTCTTCCTTAGCCCTGCTTTAACTGCATTCTACACATTTTAATAAGTGATGTTTTTATTGTAATCTTCTCATTAGCACTGTTTGATGTTAATTTTATCTCATAAAAATTTCATTTTGGATGTATTCTTCAGTTCCAGGAATTTTTGTTTATTCTTTTGTGGAGTTTGCGATTTTTTGAGAGCCCTAATTGCTTTGTTTATTATGTCCAACCTTTCCTCTAACTCTTTGAATATATTGGCCGGGCACAGTGGCTCACACCTGTAATCCCAGCACTTTGAGAGGCCAAGGCGGACAGATTACTTTAGGTGAGGAGTTTGAGATCAGCGTAGCCAACATAGTGAAACCATCTCTACAAAAATACAAAAATTAGCTGGGCTTGGTGGCGTTCACCTGTAATCCCAGCTGCTCTGGAGGCTGAGGCAGGAGAATCACTTGGGAGACGGAGGCTGCAGTGAGCTGACATTGCACCACTGCACTCTAGCCTGGGCAATAGAGGAGACTGTCTAAGTAAATAAATAAATCGTTGAATATATTTATTTCATTCTTTTAAAGTCTTTGTTACTTTCATTATCTTTGTTATCTCTTGGCCTGTTTCTGTTCACTTATTTTTCCTGGTTATGAGTTACATTTTTCCGCTTCATTCTATCTAGTAATTTTTTTGTAGGCTAGGTGTTGTGGTGGCAATGTTGTTGAAAGTCTCAGTTCTGTTTTCCTCCCTTAAAGAGCAGTGTGGTTTGTTCTGGCAGGCAGTTAATTTGCTGTCGGTTAACTAGGACCCATCTGAGGCTTGTTTTTAAGCTTTGTTGTGCCAGGTCCAGAGAACCCCTCCCTCTGGGCTATTGTAGCCCAGTCCCCATGGCACAGCCATTGTGGAATCTCTGTTGAATCTGTTCACCCAAGGTGTCTCCAGTCTGGGTGTGGGAACATGTCTGTCTCCTGCCCCGTGTGACCTCCAGAACCTCTCTTCCTCGCTGTTGATGTTTTTAGAGTCCCTTCTCTGTGCAGCTCCATCCTGACTCCTCCTCATCCTGCAGGTTTCGACAGCTCAGCAGCTTGAGACTTCCATCCCTGCCACCTCAGCTTCTCCGGACTGCAGGCCCCGTGCGGCTTCACCGTCCCCACCTACAGCCTGGGAGGCTCCCACGCACTGCTTGTGCGCAGGGGCCACCGTCCTGCACGGCGGTATCTGGGGTCTGAAGCCAGGAGCTTCATATATTCTACTCAGTTTGTAGTTGTTGACAGTGGAGGTGAGGTCCAGTTTCAGTTACTCTGTCACGAGTGGAAGCAGAAATCTCTTCTTTCCTTTATTGTTTTAAGAAATTCTTCCTTCCCATCCTCTACTTGGACATTGTGGAGGTTTTGTATTCTTTCTAATTTAGACGTCATTTCAAAAATGGTTTATCCTCTCATTCCTGATTCTTATTTTGCCTCTTTTTTCAAATATTTTCTCTTTCTTTTCTTTTTTTTTTTTTTTTTTTGAGACGAGGTCTCGCTCTTGTCCCTCAGGCTGGAGTGCTATGGTGCAGTCTTGGCTCACTGCAACTTCTGCCTCCCGGGTTCAAGTGATTCTCCTGCCTCAGCCTCCCGAGTAGCTGGGATTACAAGTGCCTGCCACCATGCCTGGCTAATTTTTGTATTTTTAGTAGAGATGGAGTTTCACCATGTTGGCCAGACTGGTCTTGAACTCCTGACCTCTGCCTGCCTTGGCCTCCCAAAGTGCTGGGATTACAGGTGTGAGCCACAGCGCCTGGCCTCAAATATTTTCTTAAATCTCATTGTTTCCCTGTCTTATTGGGTTGTAGTCTTCATCTGTGTTGTGTGTCTTCATCTGTTGTGTGTCTTTGTCTGTGTTGTGTGTCTTCATCTGTGTTTTGTGTCTTAGTCTGTGTTGTGTCTTTGTGTTGTGTGTGTGTCTTCGTCTGTGTTGTGTCTTTGTGTTGTGTGTCTTCGTCTGTGTTCTCTGTCTTTGTGTTATGTGTGTGTCTTCGTCTGTGTTGTGTGTCTTCGTCTGTTGTGTGTCTTCATCTGTGTTGTGTCTTCACCTGTGTTATGTGTGTGTCTTCATCTGTGTTGTGTGTCTTCACCTGTGTTGTGTGTCTTTGTGTTGTGTGTCTCCGTCTGTGTTGTGTGTGTGTCTTTGTGTTGTGTGTCTTGGTCTGTGTTACGTGTGTGTCTTTCTGGGATGTTTTAATTGGCAGTGGGGGGTGTTACTCTCTTCTTTATTCTTTTTGATTTTCACTAGACACAACCGTGAAACTTTTTTGTGCCTGCTTTTAAGTGACCCCCTTTCCCTGTGTCTTTGTGAGGGTGCCAGGGGCATTGCTTTGCTGCTTCTGTAGCATTTGAGCTCGTCTTCTGCTGTTTTCACAAAATGATTGAAAACACGAAGCTCTCCAGGAGTCTCCTCGTTGGAGGGGAGGCTACAGATGCGCAGGTATGGTCGTCTGGCCAGTGTGGTCGAGGCAGTGATGGCTGCAGGGGTGGGCTGGAGACCTCAGGGGGAACCCCTGCTTAGCTTAGTGTAGATACAAATGTCGCCATGTAGGTGGAGATTGAGGCGTCTGAGTGCATGTGTGTACACACGTGTGCCTCCGTGTTCTTCCAGCTGAGAGGGCCTGGAAGCAGTGACACCCACTGGCAGTGAGCCCACCCAGTGCTCTGATCTTAGTGTGTTGTTTTTCGTTTGTGTAGACCCAGGCTGGAGTGCAGTGGTATAGTCACGGTTCACTGCAGCCTCCAGCCTCCTGGGCTCAAGCGAGCCTCCCACCGCAGCTCCTCAGTAGCTGAAACAACAGGCACGTGCCACCACGCCCAGATAACTTAAATTGTTTTAGGGATGGGGGTCTTGTCTTGCTGTGTTGCCCAGGCTGATCTCAAACTCCTGGCCTCAAGTGACTCACTTACCTGGGGGCCTGTCAAAGTGCTCTTGAGATTCCAGATGTGAATCAGCGTGCCTGGCTGGGTCTCAGTGTTTAATTCATTCACTCCTTTTCTGAGGCAGGGTCTCGCTCTGTCCCCCAGGCCAGAGTGCAGTGGTGTGATTCACGGCAGCCTCCACCTCCTGGGCTTAAGTGATCCTCCTGCCTCAGCCTCCCATGTAGCTGGGAACACAGACACTCACCACCAAGCCTGGCTCATTTGTACATTTTTTGTAAAGATGGGGTCTCACTTTATTGCCCAGGCTGGTCTCAAACTCTTGGGCTCAAGTGATGTCCCTTCTTGGTCTCCCAAAATACTGGAATTACAGGCATGAGCCACCATGCCTGGCCAGTTTTTAGTATTCTCCAATGAAAAAGAACCAGGGCTCCTTGGAGAAGGGGCTGATTCCTGGGCCAGGGCAGGGATTGCAGGAGGAACCTGGAGCACCCTACAGTGCCAGGAAGTCAGGACATGCCCCAGAATGAAAAGTCTGTTGATGGGGGCGCGTCAGGGGACCCAGCAGCCGACGGCAGGAGCTCCCCAGGGCCAAGGACGGACAGTGTGATTCGCAAAACAAAGTAGTGTTGTGTTCTAGCTCAGAGTGCAGCCTCAATAGCCGTGACTTCATCCCAATATAAACAAATGGCTGAATATATAAACGAGTGACTGAGAAGAGGCCGCTGTCTGGTGCAGAACTTCCAGTAATTCCCATAGCTACCCCTCCCGTCAGGGTGGTAAAGGGTGGTCCCTGCCCCTTCAGTGTGGCTGCGTGCAGCAGCTTCCTTCGAGAGCGCAGTGTGGGACGGGAAGTACGAGAGCATCTTTGCACGGGGAGACCTGACAGTCACAACCTCAGCCAGGAGATCGGGCAGCACCTCCCGCGATGAGCCGCGCTGACAGGACGGGCCTTGGGTACGGGGGGACGAGAGGGACGTTTCCCTCTGTGCTCTTCCTCCCCACACCCACAGCCCAGCCTCATCATGAGGAGAGCAGCACGTGGATCCAGTCAGGTGTGGACCTTGCTGCGTCAATATGGATTCGTTCATTGTTAACCAACAGGCCATCCTAGTGTAAGGGTTAGCAATAGGAAGAGTGAGTGTGGGGCTGTGGGGATTCTGTGTTTGCAGCTTCTTTGTAAATCTAACACTTTTCTAAAAACTAAAAGCTTATTAAAGGTAAAATAACTTCCGACACAGACACATGACTCGTGCCCCCGCCCCATCCCGCCTTGGTTCTGACTGCTCCCCACTGCGCGGTGCCTCTGCCCTGCTCCTGTGCTCTGTTCCTGGCCTTGGCTGTGCCTGGAAGGTGCTTTTGCTCTTCCTTTTCTGGGGTGGCGGGGTCAGGCCACACTGGCACCTGTCACTGGCCTGCGGGCCTCTGTGGCAGCTCCCCGTGGAGTCTGCAGGGCCTGCTCTGCGTCTGCTCCTCTTCCCAGTGTGGTGTCTGTAGCTCAGTGTCTGTGGGTTCTGGCTGCCCCTCCCCCCCGCCACACCCCCTAAGTTTTGATCAATAGGAATACCTGCTCCCTGCACGTGTGCCCCAGTGAGCAAACACAGAAGAATGTGGACGTTCCTCCGCATGCCAGCCCAGCCCTCTCAGGACAGTGGCATAAGCCACAGAGCTGCCATGTGCTGACCAGACCCACTGGGCACATTTAATGTGCTCTGCCCACCCTACCCGGCACCTTGTCCTGTTTCCCTTCCCCCATGCCACCCTCACCACTGCCTTGCCCCGTTTTCTGGCTTCTTGTGCCCAAAGCTTCCACCATCCCCAGTGTGCCTTGTGTTGTGCCCTCCAGCCCCCAGCAGCTCATTCTCCCTCTCGTGGGCCTCTGCATGGCCTCCTCTGTCCAAGTCATGCCTCCCGAGAGTGGGCAGGTCTGCGTCGTGCACCTTCTGGTACCAGCCCTGCTACTCACGGGGGCCTCCCCACGCCCGGAGCCCGCTCTTCCTGTGGCTCCCTTTGCTGCTTGGGTGATCTGCCAGCACCTGTGTCCCTACTGTTGGTGGAGCCCCTGAGGGCAGACCGGCAGCCGGGAGCACGGTGCCTGGGTGTATGTGGCACCACAGGGCTGTGGGATGGCCTTGTCAGGGCAGAGGAAGGCCCATGGGCACGTGGACATCCTGAGCCTCACCGGGCTGTTCGTTCTGTAGAGACGAGTTCCGCACTGCTCAGAGCGTGGCTTAGGGACTGGCCTAGTGGGGAAAATGAAACTGCAGCCTGTTGGGCCTGCTGCTGCTGCTGCTTAGGGAGGGGGTGCTGGCCTGGGTCCATCCTCCTCCGCCGTGGCTCCTGGAGAGTGTGTCTGTGCTGGCCATCTCCCCGTGCGCCCAGGCTGTGTGTGTGCATGCAGTCGAGACACCACAGCTCCCATGGTGGCTGATGTTGATAGGGGTGAGCCCTGGCTGCTTTCCTGATGGCCGTGTGCTCCCCGCAGCAGCCGGTGCCACGGGCTGTGTCCTGACTCCTGCAGGGCTTCACACCGACAGAGGTGCTGGGACAGCTTCTGAGGGGCAGTGGCTGGAGATGCTGGGGTCTCTTGATTGGCGGGAAGCACAGGAAGTACGGCTCCCATGTGGGTGGGTGGGGCTTCTGATGAGCCCGTGTTGTCGGGGGCTGTCGCTGCCAGTGGGGTCCACACTGACTCAGGACGAGGAGAGAACATTGTCCTCTCAGGTGTTTGCATTTTCGGGACGTGGCGGTCTTCTGTGTGCAGACCAGCCAGAAGGAAGGCCAGGGCCATGCCCCTCCATGTGCCCCCACGGGGAGCTGCTCTGGGCATTTCTGTTGGGCTGGGTGCCCTGTGGCCCTGGCTGGCCGCAGCCTCAGCCCAGCACTGTCCAGGCACCCCAGAAGCTGGTTGGCCCCTTCTCTCTCCAGGGCCATCCAGTGGGAGAGCCACTTTGAGTGCCTCCAGTTGTGTACACACTGCAGGGCAGGGCGGCCCATCTTGTCTGTCCCCAGCCCGAGCAGTGACTGGGCTGGGCTGGGCCGGACAAGGGTGAGGGGGTGCCATCAACCTGGAGCTCATCAGCAGAGCTGCTACCTGTGTTCAGAAGGGCTTTCCTGGGGGCTTGGCACCAGAGGACCTTGAGGTGGACCCCGGGACCTCTCTGATGGGTCCTTCTTGCAGGTCGAGGACGGCCCTGTCCCTTCCCTTCTGGTCCCACCCCCACCGCCTTTTCTGACAGCCATGCCACTTTGGAAAGGCCGATTCAGATGCTCCCTTATTTAACCAGCCTTGGCCGGCCCTTGCCTCTGGAAAGGGAGCAGCTGTTTGTCTCTGCCAGGCGTCCCATTGGTCAGGGAGTGAGGGTGGAGGGCCGAGAGAGGCTGCAGGGCCCAGCAGCAGGCACTTGTGAGTGCTGGCCGGCCAGCACCCCGCCCCACCTCCCCTCCTCACCTCCCCTCCTTAACTCCCCTCCCCACCTCCCCATCGCCCACATCATGCTGGGAGACCACTGCAGTCTCCCTGAAGACCAAGCCCTGCCCAGCCAGTCCCCGCAAACCGGACTCTGCTGCAAAATGGTGCTTCAGGCTGTCAGCAAAATGCTCAGGTAACACCTGCCGGCCTGGCCGGGGGAGCGGTGTGTAGGACATCTGTCTGTCTGTCCTGTTCTTGCCCCCAGGACGTCAGGCTGGGGAGGCAGTGGACTGTGTCCATGGCTGCCCTCCCCGTGTGGCCGGTGGCTGTGCAGCGAGCTGTGCTGGGCAACCGGCATGCTGTCCAGGGCAGAGGCAGCTGTGCAGTCCCGGGCCAGCCTGGCGGGTTTGCTCTGGAGCCCTGCCGAGTCGAGCTTTCCTTAGCCGCCTGCACTTCCTGCTGCTCTGTGGGAGAGGAGCAGGGCTCGGTGTCCTCGGCCTTCAGGGCTGACCCACCTTGCCAGCGCAGGAGCCTGCCGTGTCTGCCCGCAGCCCGCAGGGTGTGGTGCCTCCACCACCAGCAGGTGTGCCTGTCATTGTCCCAGCCCTCGGCTACTTGTGCCCTGGGCAGGGGCTTCAGCCACTCAGGCAGAGGTGACCTGGAGCCTGTCCTTGTGTGGCCTTGTCCAGAGAAGTGGCATGGGGCTCCTGGGCACCTGGTTTTGTGCTGGCTGCCATAGGGATGTTGCCGGAAAATCCATTTTTGACTTTTCTTACCTGTACTTTCTCTGACCTGCTGCAGGGGTGCCTCCCTGTCCACACCACTCAGCTGGGTGTGTGCACAGGCGTGTGTGGGAATGTGCGCCCGTGTGTGGGAGCGTGCACCTGTGTGTAGGGGGGGTCTGCACCTACCTGTGTGTGGGCATGAGGGGCCAGGGGAGTGGGGCAGGCACAGCCAGCTGCAGCAGTGGGCGCGTCCTCCCTGGTGGGGTTGCCTGGTGGGGGTGTGAGGCGAGCGTGGCCTGCTGGACGTGCCCTCCAGGGGCGGGGGCTGTGGCACGCGTCTGCATCTCCGTGCCTCTGCCTGTCCCTGGGCACCCGGCTCCATCTTTCTCTTCATGGGTTCCTTCCCTGTCTCCTGATCACCTGTGCGTTCAACACGGAGGACTCCACAAGTAGACGCAAGGGTGCCTGCCGGGACCCTGCCGAAGATGTCCTATCTTAAGGTGAAACTGGGAGGTTTTGGAAATGTGTGAGCAGGTTGGCAGAACTCGTTGAGTTCAAATCAGGAACGGTGCCTGACATCAGTGGTGTGAGGGGACTGGCATGTGTGCGTGTGTGTGTGCCAGCGTGTTTGTGTCTGAGGCCAAATGCTGAAACCAGCTCCACAGGAAACACAGAGGCAGGCCTGGAGCCCAGCCAGGCCCTAAGGAAGACGGGCAGGGTCCCTTCCCTGGGGCTCAGGGAGGTTTCAAGGGAAGCGATGGGAGCCGGACGCTTGGAGCTCCACCCTGGCTGGGAGCTGGACACGTGGAGGGGCCGAGGCGCAGCAGAGCATGGCAGCCACGTGGGGCTGAGGTTCTAGCACAGCAGCGGCACCTGCCTGTGTGGACGTTTGGTCTGAGGTGTCTGCAGGCATTCCTTGTGCCATCTTGGCTTTTTCATTCTCAGTGGGCCTCTCTGCGGAGGGCACAGTAGGCTGGTGAAAGCTCGCTTTGTCTGGGGCTGCTGACCTGTCTGGGGGAGCAGACAGTTAAACTCAGAAGAGAAGAAGTCACACTCCACAGCTGCCGGCTGGCCGAAGCCTGTGGGAAGTGCAGGCTGTGCTGAGAGATGGACAGGGGCTCCGGGGGCCTTCCCACCCCTTGGCCTGAGGCCCTGTGACGGAAGTGGGGTTAGCACCCAGGGAGAACTTGGGTTAGAACACTGTATTAGAAATGTAGTTCTCAGGCCCCACCCAACATCTGGAAGGCCACATCAGAAATGTAGGGGTGGGGGTGGTGCCAAGCACCCCAGCATGTGATGCCCTCCCCTGCATGTTGGGGTGACGGGAGGCGCCCGTGGCGTGCACCCTGGGCAGCAAGGTGTGCTGAGCCCTGGGTGGCTGCTGGGGGCTCTGCCTGGCCGGGTCTTGGGGAAAGGGATCACTGGGAGCCTTGACTTTCAGGCTCTGGGTGGACCAACCAGCACTGACACTCACCCCAACCAAGGAGCGTGAGGGGCCTGGTGCAGAAGGCTGAGTGGGGTCCAAGGACCACGCCCTCCTCGGAGGCGGTGCCTGCGGGCCTTTCTCTCCTGCACCCCACACACTGCCTGGTCACCGTATTTTTCCAGGCCTGGGCTTGGGGACTTGCATTTCTGGGCCCTTGGTGCCTGCCCCACCGCTTGGCATTGACCTGTGGTGGGAAGTGCCAGACGAGGGCCACCTGCTGCTGCTGCCCACCCACCTCAGGGTCTGCAGGCTTCTCTTGACTTCCACAGCAAGTGCGCTCTGGGTGAGTGGGGGTCCCTGAGCCTGGGAGCACCCCATTCCTGTGGGCCGTGGGGCCTGGCCAGGGTCCCGTCCCTGTGATAATGAAGTTGATGCTCGTGGCACAGGCGCGGGGCACTTGGTTGTGCTGTCCTTGTCCCTCAGGGTGGACGAGGAGTGGGCAGCTCCCAGCCCACTCCCCAGCTCCCCCTGCCTGTGAAGCAGTGTGCACCTGCTGTTGGCAGGGCGAGGCCCCCTGTGTGGTGACTGTGTGGCTGGCTGCATTCTCCACAGGAGCTCAGCAGCACTGATGTCTCCCTGTGCCCCTTCCCCTGCCCACCAAATTCGTGTCCAGCAGGGATTGCCTCTCTTCCCAGTAGGGATCGGTTATGTGCTTGCTGGGTGACAAGGAGGCTGACTGGCACAGTATCATGGGTACCACTGGCGAGAATGAGGAGGGTGGCATTTGACAGGCTCTTAAAGGACCAGGAGAAATTTGCTAGGCCTGGTGTAAGATGGGCAAGTTGGCAGAGCAGCAGCTGGTGCCCACAAGCAGGGTGCAGACCCCTGTGGCGGGCAGGGCAGGGCATCTGGAGCAGGGAGGAGGGCGAGTCTGGTGAGTGTGTGGGAGGCAGGAGGGAGGTGGTTCTTTCCGGCCCAGCCCCTCCCACGTGCGTGGTGCCTGCCGGGCAGGACCCAGACTCAGAGGCCACCTGCTGGGCTGGGAACAGTGTGGGGGGCTTTGTTCTGGGGGTTGTGCACGCACCATCTGCCTTTCTGCTTCTTCCAAGTGGTCACAGCAGCCCTGTGGGTGGGCGGAGGTCCAGTGTCCACTCCCTGGTCCCTTCAGTGCCATCTCTGTCCTGGCTGTGGCCGGGGCCTGCTCCCTGAGTCCTCCCTCCACATCCAAGGACTTGGTCTTTCTGTGCCCCCAGGCTCCTGGGAGCAGGGTGCAGGGCCTCGGCACTTCCCTGGGTGAGGGGCAGCTGGGCCACTGAGGCCGTGACTGGGCAGACCCCTGGGCCTGGACGGCACAGAGCCTGTTTCAGAGCCTGTGAGCCTGCGGGGGGCGCAGCAGAGTTCTGTTTTCTCCGCTGGGCAAAGCCAAGAGTGACTAAGGACGAGGCGGGCGCTGCAGGGGTGTCCTGTGCTCTGAGGCCTCCTCAGCAACTGCTGCTGGCTTGGACCGAGCAGTGGGCTGCCTCAGGGTGACTGCTTCCTGCCTGGGCCTGGGCCTTCGCTGAGAGCCTGCTCTTCTGGGAAGGAGGGCACTTGAGGTTAGGGAGACGTGGGTGCTGCCAGGCGTTTGGGGCTCTCTCGTGGAAGTCCCTCTGTTGGTGCCCGCATAGCCCTTCCTGGAGCAGAGGCCGTGTCCTGCGCATCCCCTTGGTCCTACTACCTTTGGGTCAGTGCCTGTCCTCCTGCCCCATTGGAATGAGTGACCAGGTCCAAAGAAGGTGGGCTCGCAGGAGGCTTGTCTCACAGTGCACCAAGCTCCGGGGCCCGGCCAGCCCTGGGTGCTGGGGACAGGGTGAAACTGGGGGAGCAGCTTGGGGAGGCCCGGCCTGGAGGGCCTGGTACACACTTTTCTTCTGTGTGCTAGGAGAGCAGGTGCGGACGGGAGGAGGCAGGGAGGCTGAGGCGCCAGTGCTGGTCACTCCTGACCACAGCCAGAGCCTGGGAGAGGGAAGCCAGGTCTCCAGGCTCCGCCCTGCCCAACCCTCTCTGAGGACCAGAGATGGAAGGTAGCCCCGGCCTGGAAGGCTGGCGAGAGGGCAGGAACTGTCAGTAGGGCAGCTTCCCTTAGTGGGCCCTGGGGCACACCCTGAGAGTGAGCGAGCTGACAGCTGCTCCTGCTGGCAGCCCTGCATGACCGCCAGGTAACCACCACCAGGAGTTTGCCGGTTGACACAGCTCCTAAGACAGAGCAGGGAGATGGCTTGTAGCCCACTTGGCAGCCTGGGCCCCCACTGCAACCCACCCCTCCAAATGGGAAGGCCAAGGCCAGGCTGTCGCTGCGTCGGGGGGTGTGGTCTGCCGTGAGCGCTCAAGGCAGGGAGGTGCAGGCCTGCCTCCTGGTCAGGGCCAGGCCCAGCGTCATGGGGAGAGCCTTCCCTGTGGTGGACATGCTGGGCATGGCCTGGCAGAGGCTGGTGTGGAGTCTGGGTGCCTCGCTGTACTGGGGCGAGGGGCTGTAGGCTACACGGAAGCTCGAGTCTCTGTCTGTCCCACCCCTGTACCATGGGGACCCCGAGTGCCTATGCTGCATGTGGCCCATCCACACCTACACCTCCTCTTCCTCAGACCCCACGCCCTGTGCTCTGGAGGGATGGTGGAGTGGGAGCGCCGGGGCCCGTGGGCCCTGCCCCTGCCCCTGCCTGGCTCTGGCCGCTCCAGCACTGCCCCCAGAGGCCTGCGCTGGTCGCCTTTTAAGGCGAAGATCTGCTGTGAGAAGCTGAAGGGAAACATTTCCCTGGCAGTCAGGGAGCATTTTTCTCTCTTAAATAAACCATTAGCAGCTTTTCAAAACAAGAAAGGAAAAAAATAAGGACAAGGTCAGGTTGCTGCAAAGACCTTTGTCCCCCATCCCCATCACCCTGTGGCCTCCCCAGGCCATGTGGACAGCAGGGACACTGGAGCTGCAGGCCAGGCTGCCGCCTAATGCCAGGGGCCCTGTGCTCTCAGGCCAGCCAGGAAGGCAGGTGCCCTTCACAAGGCCTGCGGTATGTTTTCACCAGGGCCACCAGGGGCAGGGGCAGGCCGGCCAACTCAAAAGAAGCCAGGAGTGAGAGGGTTTGCTTCGCCTGTCCTTCCAAGAGCACTGGAAAACTGGAAGGTGGGCGATGGGGGCCCTAATCCTCGGCCCCTCCCTGGTTGGAGGAGGTGGTGAGGGGTGAAGATGCGCTCTGTGCAGGGGCCTGTGGTGGCAAGTGGGAGCGCCAGCCCTTCTTCCCAGGAGGCGCCATGCAGGGCAGCTCCACTGGCTCCTCTGCGGAGCAGCTTCACCGTTGATGTCCCGTTGGTGTCCTTGGAGCCTGGCAGGGAGTCAGGGTTGCCCCGATGGGCTCGGGCAGCTGCCTCTACACCTGCGCTGGCCAAAAGTGACCCTGTGGGCAGGCCCTGGGTCTGATGGGCATGCAGTGACCACACCATGTCTCCTCTCTTGGCAGGAAGTCCAAAGCCAAGCCCAATGGCAAGAAGCCTGCTGCGGAGGAGAGGAAGGCCTACCTGGAGCCCGAGCACACCAAGGCCAGGATCACCGACTTCCAGTTCAAGGAGCTGGTGGTGCTGCCCCGCGAGATCGACCTGAACGAGTGGCTGGCCAGCAACAGTGCGCAGGGGCCTGGGGCGGGGTCCCCTTCCCTCCTCCCCGCTCCTCCTCGAAGCCCCTCCTCAAGGAGGACCCCCGCAGCTGTGCTCAGCAGCCCCCTGCCTTGTGGGGAGAGAGTGGCCGTGGACAGGCGGAGCGCACCCAGCCGAGCTCCTGCACCTGTTGCTGGAAGCAGGGTGGACCGGGTGGCCCGGCTCTGGGGTTTTTCACATCTGGCTCCTTCTCTTCTCTTCCAGCCACGACGTTTTTCCACCACATCAACCTGCAGTATAGCACCATCTCGGAGTTCTGCACAGGAGAGACGTGTCAGACGATGGCCGTGTGCAACACGTGAGTGCTGCCTGGCTACAGCCCGCTCCCTCTTGGGAGACTCGGTGGGCTCTGAGCCCCCGCCGCCCCAGGCTTCTGTCCTCTCAGACTCCGTGCTTGCCTGGAGACCCTGAGAAACCTTGGCACAAGCCTTCCACAGCATTCACCTTCCTGTGGGAGGGCCATAGACGGGGCCAGTGGCCCAGCCACCCGGGTCCCCAGTGGGGCCCAGAAGGTGCAGGAGCTGGTGGGGGTTGATGGGCTATGTTTCTAGGGACAGAGACGTTCCCAAAGGGAATGCCCTAAGATTGCAGAGAGCCCTTCTCCACCGGCTACCGTGACAGCTCTGGGTGGGACAGTGAGGGCTGGGCTGGGCAGGCCACAGCTCCTTGCTCGGCCACTCATTTCGTGGGAGCTCAGGTGCCTTCTCTGTGACCGTCCAACACGCCCGGTGCTGGTAGCTCTCTCCTGGAAGCACCGCGCCCTGATTTCCTCAGTAAGTGGGTGTCCCTTAGTGGCCCTGAGCGCGTCACTCGCGTAGCACGGGGGGGAGCGCTGCCAGGCCTGGGTTGCTGGAGGCAGCCTTGGAGGTTGCAGGCAGGAGGAGGCTGAGTCTGCTGGGCTTGGCCTGGGATGTGTGCGGCTGAGGAGGGCGGAAGCTTTTCCCTGATGTCCCATTGTCGTCAGTGCACACAGGTCAGGGACAGAACGTGTGTTGTGGGCGCGTCCTGAAAGTCATCTTGCCCACAGACATGGCTTTCCTGGCCCTGGCACAGGGAGACGTGGTCCCCAGACAGAGCTGAGTTCTGCCTTCAAGAAGCCACGGGGAGCTTCTGCACAGGCAGGTGCCAGGCGACCCCTTGGCTTTAGCCCTGCTGGGCCCCGCCCTCATGGCCCTGATGGGTCACAGCTTGGTTTGGTTATGGGTGACACGGGGGCAGATGCAGACAACAGCTGGCTCCACTCTCTTAATTCCCCAGGAAGATGAGGTGTCACAGCCAGGCATGGCCCAGGAAGATGGGGACAGTGCTTATGGCCTTGAGAGGAGCAAGTTCAATGTGAGACGGCAGTGGCCTCTGTGGATCAGGCATGGAGACGGGTCCTGAGGTGGCAGGGCAGCGCCCGAGAGCTACACGAGAGCCTTGTGTCCGCTGTGGCTCTGGAGCCACCTGTGGCCAAGCGCTGGCTCAGCAGCTCTGCTCCTGGGCAGGTGGGGCCTGGCACCCTTTCCAGAGGCTCTGCTCCTGGGCAGGCGCAGCCTGGCACCCTTCCCAGTGGCTCTGCTCCTGTGTATTCTGTGGTACTGGGTTTGTTTGGAAAGGGGGTCCTTGGAGGAGCATAGGATGTCGTGTTGGGCAGACCTGCATCCCGTTGGAGGGCCTAGGCCACCTAGATGTGCCTCTCGGTCCTTCTCATCTGGAGCTGGCATCACGGTGGTGGTAGATGTGTAGATGTGTGTGAATTAATTTCACGTAATGCCTTCCCAGGAATCCTTTCAAACCAAGAGACAGAAATCCACTCAAACGAAGAGAAACACGGAGGCTTCTCAGAGGGCCTTAGGGCCACTTGCCACACAAAAGACCAGCAAGTCTGCCTGGGTTGTGTGAGGGCCCTGGGGTTGAGGCGTGTGTCCTCCCTGCTGGGGCCTGTAGGGCAGTCCCAGAAAGTCTGATGTCTGACTCCTAGGGAGGGGAGAAAGGGGGCGGGGCCAGAAACACATTGCAGCCATAATGGCTGAGAACACAAAGACACAAACCTGCAGACTTAAGAAGCTGAGCAAACCCCAAATAAGGCTCACAGACACTTGCAGATGCACGCAATCAAACGCCGAGAACTGGGGGCGAAGAAAAAACCCTTGGCAGCCGTCGTCTGTCAGCAGCCAGACAATGGTGGTCCGATACTGACAAGGGATGCCGCAGTGAATGACCGTGGCGCTTGTTAGAAACCTGGGAGACCAGAAGGAAGAAGGAAGCCCCACACATCTTAACAGTGCTGGGAGAAAAGAAAGGTCACCCCAGAATTCCACATCCAGCCAGTGTCCAGAGTCACTCAAAACCAAGAGCCCTCACAGCCAGCAGACCTGCTCCAGGGGCTCCCTGCAGCCGTCTCCTGACAGGAGAGCCTCCCCCTGCTGAGTGTTTGTGGAGACGCCAGTGATGGTGCAAGAAGACAAGAGCAGTGTCTGACAGTGCCCTTGCAGCGCTGTTCCCAGGGCAGCTGTGGCAGCGGCGGGGCGTGTGGTGGTGGTGGGACTGTGGGCAGGAGAGCTGCTATGCTCCAGTGGAAGCGCACGTGTGGGTGCCGTGGAGAGCACGTGGAGTTAAGGTGCGTGTTATAGCCCTTTGAGCAGGCCTTGCAGAGCTTGTGTGAAGAGACACAGTCGGAATCAGAATAGGTAAATTTAAATGAAATGTAAAAACATTTCAATGGCCCAGAAGAAAGCGGGAAAGAAGAAATACCATAAGGAATGAGAAACAGAGGCAACAAACAGCAAATAATGGAAAACCTAAATGCTAACAGAACAACAGACGGGACTGGTGTAAACACACCAGTCACAGGGCAGCTTATAAGAATGGATTTTTTTTTTTTTTTTTTTTTGAGGCAGAGTCTCGCTTAGTCGCCCAGGCTGGAGTGCAGTGGCGCGATCTCGGCTCACTGCAAGCTCCGCCTCCCGGGTTCACGCCATTCTCCTGCCTCAGCCTCCCGAGTAGCTGGGACTACAGGCGCCCGCCGCCTCGCCCGGCTAATTTTTTGCATTTTTAGTAGAGACGGGGTTTCACCGTGTTAGCCAGGATGGTCTCGATCTCCTGACCTCGTGATCCGCCCGCCTCGGCCTCCCAAAGTGCTGGGATTACAGGCGTGAGCCACCGCGCCCGGCCAAGAATGGATTTTTAAAATAAACCAACTCTCTGGTGTCTACAGGAAGCTCATTTGTCGTATTTCATTTGGGATGCTGTCACGAAACACATAGGCTAGGTGGCTTGTGGGCAACAGAATTTTATTTCTTGCAGTTCTGGAGGCTGAAAGTCCAAGGTGAAGATCCACTGTGGACCAGGAAGGGGGCACTGACCATGTCACTGGGTCTGATAGCCAGATTCAGTGTCTGCTGAGGGCCCCTTTCCTGGCCCACAGACAGCGCCTTCTTGCTGGAAGGATGGCGGAGTGAGGGAGCCACCAATTCCGTTCATGAGCATTTGCGACCTCATCAGCTCCCAAAGGCCCCGTCTCCAGATACCCTCGCATCTGGGGCTAAGCTTTCAACATAGGAATGTGGGGCACAAGCATCCTTGTGTTGCATACTCTGGACGCTGTGGTGCAGGCAGGTTAGAAGTAAGAGGCCAGAAAAGGTGCTGAGAAAACACGCTCAGAGGGAAGCGGAAGTGGCCGTGTCAGTGCGAAGGAGACTCCGAGCAAGGAAATGACCAGGAACAAAAAGGCTGTCTATTTAGAAAAGGAGCAGCTCCTGAAGAAATCCTGCCCGAAACGTGTGCACCAGACAGCAGGGCTCTCCACCAAAGCAGACGGACGGACTGAACTGAAATCCTGCCCGAAACGTGTGCACCAGACAGCAGGGCTCTCCACCAAAGCAGACGGACGGACTGAACTGCGCGGAGACCTGATAGCCGGGCATTGCAGCCCTCCTCTCAGTATAGAGCCCCACAGACAGTCAGCGAGAGCGTGGAGCCCGATGACCCACCAGTCGGCTGTGTTGAAATGACACACACAGACACTGCAGCCTCAACAGCAGAACACCCCTCTTTTCAACTTCACAAAGATTAGCCACCAAAATGGAGCATATCACAAAAGAGCCCTTAACAATTTTAAAAAATCGAAACGGTACGAAGTAAGCTTTCTGACCGTGGCAGAGTTAACTGGAAATGAGGAACAGAACAGGAAGATCTCCAGACACTTGCAGACCGACACATTCTGAGTAATCCACGGGTCCGAGAGGATGCTTCAAGAAAAAACTTGAACAGACTGCACAGGAAGATACAGCACGTCAGAACTGGTGAGACATAAGCAGTGCTTAGAGGGGATTTATAGGATTAAATGCTTTCTTAGAAAAAGAAGATGACTTTCAATAATCTGAAGTTTCCAACTTAAACTAGAAAAAGAGCAAAATAAATCAAAATCAAGCAGAAGAAAGTAAATAAGAACAGAAAGCAGTGAAATTGATTTTTAAAACAATAGGGGAAATGAGTGAAATCAAAATGTGATGACTTGGAAAGATAATAAAATTGGGAAACCTGTAGTAAGTACAAAGATAAGAGAGAAGATACAATGATCAGTAAAAAGGAGTGAATGTCACTAAACCCTGTGGATGTGAAGAGGAGTATCACTGTAGACCCAGTGCATGTTAAAAGGATAAGAAGTAAGTATTGCAAAAATAATCTCTGTGCACATTAATTCTATGGCTTGGGTTAAACGGACCAACTCTTTGGAAAGCACAGTACACCAAAACTCGCCTCAGATAGGCAGTGTCGTAAGGTAAGAAGAAAGAATAAAAGGCATCCAAATTGGAAAAGAAATAAAACAGTAGGCCCCCTTCTCTGCAGTTTCAGTTACCCATGGTCAACTGTGGTCTGAAAATAGTAAATGGAAAATTCCCAAAATAAGCAATAAGGTTTAAACTGCACGCGGTTCTGAGCATCGTGATGCGGTCTCCACCGTCCTGCTCCAGGTGTGCGTCCTCCTCCCTCGGCCCAGCTGTGCCTCGGCCCCCATGAGCGATCCACTGCTGCAGTGCCAGGGTGCTTGTGCTCAGGTCGCCTCTCTGTGACCTGAGGCGGCCCAAAGCACAGGAGCTGGTGCTGGCAATTCAGATATGCCAAAGAGAAGACAGAAAGTGCTTCCTTGACCTAAAGATGAAAAGGTGAAAGTTCTGGAGTAGAAAGAAAAAGATTGTGTGTGAAGTTGCTAAGGTCTAAGGTAAGAACAAATCTCTTCTTCATGAAATTATGAAGGAGGGAAAAAAAAGGTTAATTTTGCTGTGACACCTGAAACTGCGAAAGTGGCAGCCACAGTGCGTGTCGAGTACTTGGATCTGTGGGTGGAGGAGGTGAGAGGATGGGAGCAGCAGCGTGTGGCCATTGAGCCTGCAGAAGGCCAGCAAGGGACCCCCTGAGATGCTACACCAGCAACTCACTGCAACTGATTGTCCTGTTTATCAGTTACCCTGGGTGTGGTGGCTCACACCTGTAATCCTGGCTACTCAGGAGGCTGAGGCAGCAGATCACTTCAGGAGTTCAAGACCAACTTAGCAACATAGCGAGACCCTATCTCAGTCAGCCAATCAAATTCGCCTGTCTTTGTCTTAGTAATGTATGTACAGGAAGAAAGCGCAGCATATACTGGTTTGCGGCTCTCCTTGGCTTCAGGCATGCCCTGGCGTCTTGCGGTGCATCCCCTGTGGACGGGGGGATTGCTGTTTCCCTGTGCACACATAGTGTGATTGGGAAAACCTCAAGGATTGTAGCAAATAATAATAATAATAATAAATCTGGCAAGGTCAGCACATACAAATCAGTCATAGGTCTGGATATCAGCAGTGTGAAATTGAAAACTGAAATTAATATTTAAAATACCATTTGTAATAGCTCCAAAAACAATGAGATCCTTAGTTATAAACTTAACAAGACATTCCCAGGATCTGCACCCTGGAAACTACAAAATGCTGATGCAGAAAAATCAAAGGTCTGTGTAAATGGAGAGACGCACTGCGCTTATCACCTGGAAGATGACTGCAGACACAAATTTTCACCCAAACTGATCTGTTGATTTAGTGCAGTTCCAATCCAAATCCCAGCAGAGTTCAAGTGTACACCAGTTCTAAAATTTACATGGAGGGACAAATTAGCTGAAATAGCTACAGTGATTTTGAAAAAATAAGTTAGAGGAATCTCACACTTTTGAGACTTACTGTGAAACTCTAGTAATTAAGACAGTGTGCGGTGTTGAAGGAACGGGTACACAGCTGCGTGGAACACAGTGGAGTCCAGTGATAGAGGACTGTCGATAGAGATGGAGAGTCCGGAGATAGGGGACCGTCGATAGAGATGGAGAGTCCGGAGATAGGGGACCGTCGATAGAGATGGAGAGTGCGGAGATAGAGGACCGTCGATAGAGATGGAGAGTCCGGAGATAGAGGACTGTCGATAGAGATGGAGAGTCCGGAGATAGACCCACGCAAATGGGGCCCTCAGAGTTTCGACAAAGAGCAAAATAAATTCAAGGGAGAAAGGATAGCCTGTTCAACAAATGCTGTTGGGAAAAGCAGTCATTTGTGTCAAAAACCAAACGCTGACCTAACCCTCATGCCTCATGCAAACATCTAAAACTACAAAGCTTTTGGAAGGAACCGTAGGAAATCCTCATGACCTGACATTAGGCAAAGAGTTCGTGGATTGACACCAAAGATGCGATCCATTGATGGAAAAGAACCAATGAACTGGACTTCATAAAAATTTAGAACTTTTGCTTCAAGACACTTTTAAGAGAAAGAAGACAGACTCCAGGCTGGGAGAGAAAACATTTGCAAATCACACATCCCACAAAGGACTGATATCCAGAATACATAAAGAACGTATACAACTCAGCAATAAGAAAACAAAACAGTCCAGTTAACTGTCAGCAAAAGAAATGAGCAGACAGTTCAGCAAAGAGGATGTGAGGATGGCAGCCGGGGCAGTCGTGTGTCATTGGCAATCAGAGAAAGGCAAACTGAAGCCAGGAGCAGACCCATGTCCGGCTGCTCACATGCCGGTCGGGACACTGGTGCTGGCGAGGGTGTGGCTACCTGGCACTGTGTTCTGCTGGCAGGGACACAGGTGAATAGATGAGCACGCCATGTCCGTCTGCAGGGGCAGCATCTGGGCAGTGAGGAGCCGTGGACGCCCAACACTCCCGCCACGTGACTGCATCCCAGGGACCTCCTGCGTGCAAGAGGGGCCCAGATCGGGAGGACCCTCACGGTGCGATTCTTTCCTGCGGCCCATTCCTGAGGAGCCACCCCCGGGGTGCTGGGGACAGAGCAGCACGACTGTGAGTGGCCACGTAAGCCGCTGCGTGTCCTGATTGTGGTCTTGAATGCGTGAGTCCATGTGTGGATAAAATTCATAGAACTGTATACCAGAAACGGTTTACTGATAATTCAAAAAGTACAGGAAACAGTGGTGTTCCATTTTTCAGAACAGATGGGACAATCTGCAGTGTCCCTCAGTTGCTACTTTCTGTTGGTTTGCATCGTGGAAAAGGGTTTCCATCTCTGACCTCCACTGTTTTGAGACCTGTTGTATTCCTGTGGCCAGGTGTGTCAGATGTCAGCGGGCAGTGTCAGGGTCCCTGGAGCCAGTGTCTGACTCCTGCAGACTGCTGGGCCGTGCTGACTGGGTGCTCGTCCTGGAAACATGGGCCTCAGCCTGGCCCTTAGGGGCCTGGGCCTCCGCTACACCATCTGGGAACCCCGGGACAGTGGGGATATGTGCGTTCTCCACATGGTTCTCGAGGAGCAGATACTGAAAGGACTGTCGTCTCTGCATTCTCAGAGGGTCTGACAGCCCAGTGGCGATGCCCACGGTGAGGCCTACAGCCTGGGCAGGTGGGCGCGAAGGTCATGCAGAGCTGCCCCAGGGCGAGGATGGCACCTGAGAAGCAGGGGTGGGCACTGCGTCCCCCTCCTCATGGCCTGTCCATTTTGGGGCCACACTTCCCCTTCGGGTGGCCCGACTCAGCCCCACACAGGGCACACATGAGAGCTGGTTTGCGTTCTGGAGGTGGGTGCTGGGAGGGGTTGTCCCAGGGCCCTGGTGGTGCTGGGAGGTGGCCTGGTGGCTGTTTCTCTTGCAGAGGGCGGAGTGCCAGCATGCAGGGCTTGCAGTGTCATCCTCTAGCCTCTTGGTAACTCTGGTGACCCCCCTGGTACCTGCAGTGCACAGGCTGAGGGGCTTCTTGGACACAGCAGAGGGGTGCCCAGAGACACCGGAGGTCCTGTGTCCAGCTGGAAGGATGGCTTCTCTGGCTGTGCGGGAAGTGGGCGAGCCCCCAGTGGCCCCGTCTCAGCCCTTGGGGCATCTCCCCAGGTGCCTGGTGGGCTCTGGAACCCAGGGCACGATGCTCGGAGCCAGCTAAGAGACGAACGGCCTCCGGAGTGGAGCCTGGATCCATCCTTCTTGACACTGCCCCACCCGGGGCCATTCCAAGAGGAACCGTGGCTGGATGAGGAGGGTGGGAGCGGTTCGTGTGGAGCCCAGTACTGGGAGGCTGCCCATCGGTCTAGCTGGGGCGGTGGAGGCGATGGTGGTTGTGGTCTCGGTGTGGAGGGGCGTTTGCCCAGTGGCCAGTGCTGCCCTGTGCTGTGTGGCCCATTCCCACCTGGGGTGAGCTGGGAGCTGGCTCTCGGGGAGGAAACCCCGACCCATAGTGTTGGCCATGTCTCAGGTGTAAGCACTCCCAACATACTCTCCACTGCCTGTGGGTGGGCATCGGCCCAGTATGCCCTGGTTCAGGCCTGCGGGGGCAGCCGCTGTGTCTCAGGTGTAAGCACTCCCAACACAGCACTCTCCACTGCCTGTGGGTGGGTATTGGCCCCAGATACTCTGGTTCAGGCCTGCGGGGGCAGCCGCTGTGGGCATGGCCTTGGAGGACTGAGGCCCAGCACCATGGCAGGGGGAGAGGGGTGGTGGCCACCAGGTGGGTGCCCTGGGTCTTGGTTGTGTGCTGGGGCTGGGTGTTAGGGGCTGGGTATCACCTTATGTTTACATGAACTAGAGCACACCCTTGTTGTCATGGTTGTACCCGACAGTAAGAGGCAAACCCAGGGTGTCCATGTCCCTAGGATGCTCCAGCCTGCTCAGGGGCCACGAGTCTGACATGACTGGCTGCCCTGCGTACAGGGGCAAGAGGAGGCCTCGGGGTGGGCCTTCCGGGGCCAGTCCCTGTCCTGGCCAGTCTGTGGACTGCAGGTGCCACAGAGGCCACTGCACTGCCTGGCTTCCCCGGAGAGGGACTTGGCTTCTAGCAGTCAGAGCGGGGCGCTCCCAAAGGGTGGGGCCTGGCTGACGAGCCACAGCACAGCTTCCTGGGCAGAGAAGGAGCCTCTGTGCTTAATGCAACAGAAAAACAGCAGTACACATTTGTGTGAATGAATACAACTGAAGCCATTTAGAAGTGGAGAAAATGAAGATGATCCCTTTCATTTAATCACACGCGTGTACAGCCATGTGACTGGCAGGGTACCCAGCATGATCCTGGCGTCGTTCTAAGTCAGCTCAGGCAGACCCCTCCATGGAGTGCATTGTGGTCCCCGCAGACGGCGGGGACAGTGTGTCTGCCTGAGGAGGGAGACGCCTGAGTCCGCCACACCTCTGCTGCTGGCGCTGCCTCTGCCTGCAGATGACCTGAGCAGGAGGGACTCGCTGGCTGGGTGGGTGTGCAGCAGGCACATGCCCTGACCGTGTCTCTGTCCCCACAGACAGTACTACTGGTATGATGAGCGGGGGAAGAAGGTCAAGTGCACGGCCCCGCAGTACGTTGACTTCGTCATGAGCTCCGTGCAGAAGCTGGTGACGGATGAGGACGTGTTCCCCACAAAATACGGTTCGTCTCCCCCAGCACTGGGCAGTCATCCTCGCGGGGGTGCAGGGAGCATTCAGGACCAAACCGCTGTGCTGCGAGGGGCAGAGGCATGGAGGGCGGCAGCTGCACCACCCCAGCCCCTGCTTAGCATGGAGTCCCCTGGGCTGTGAGGTGAGGCCAGAGCCCTTGGGCAGGAGTCAGCCCAGCCAGGGCCGAGGGCCGTCTGCCTGGCCCTCTGGGCCATGCCGCTGCTCTGGGCCCCTCTTGGTCTGTGCCGCTCACGCAGAGACCACCGTCCACCTTGTGGGGGCTTGGGCTGGGGATCAGCTGCGGAGCCTGTGTCCAGATTTTGGTGGGATGTGGTGGGGCTCCACACCACTCCCATGCTGCCAGAGGGACAGCAGGGGACAACAGGAGAGGCCTGTGCCACCATTGCCACCTCCATCCTGGCCCGAGAGAGGGCCCCAGATGTCCATCAGGGAGACACGGGGGCCCAAGTGCCCAGTCACAGGCCCCTCCCTGAGGAGGTGGCCAGGATGGCCCAGCGAGCGCCCAGCCCTCAGGGCAGGTGCAGCCTCCGGAGCCTGAGCTCACAGGGAGGTCTCAGCAGCCCGGACCTGGGGTTGGCAAGTCCCTGTTGTGCCTGCTGGTGGGCAGAAGCTATTGCTGTTGGGACTTCGTAGCCCCGAGGGTGGCAGGGTCAGGATGTGGGTGGCAGGCACCAGACCCACCAGGATGGGTGCCAGGGGCCTGGCCTCTGTTGGGGCCAAGGGACATCTGCAGCTTGTGACACAGTGGCCTCCCCCAGGCAGAGAATTCCCCAGCTCCTTTGAGTCCCTGGTGAGGAAGATCTGCAGACACCTGTTCCACGTGCTGGCGCACATCTACTGGGCCCACTTCAAGGAGACGCTGGCCCTGGAGCTGCACGGACACTTGAACACGCTCTACGTCCACTTCATCCTCTTTGCTCGGGAGTTCAACCTGCTGGACCCCAAAGAGACCGCCATCATGGACGACCTCACCGAGGTGCTATGCAGCGGGGCCGGCGGGGTCCACAGTGGGGGCAGCGGGGATGGGGCCGGCAGCGGGGGCCCGGGAGCACAGAACCACGTGAAGGAGAGATGAGCCACCCGGGCTGGACAGGGGCGCACGTGTGCAAAAAGACGGTGGTGTGTGTCCTCTCCTGCATCTGCGTGTGCACACATGTGCTTGGCACGCGTGTGGTGAGGTCTGAGAGGGCCCCGGGCTGCGCTGGTGTGGGCTGCACAGACGCAGACAGCCCCGGCCATGTCCTGCGGCCCCCTGTCGGATGGATGCGTGCCGTTTGTAGAGAAGAGCCTTTGGGCCCGTTCGCTCGTTCAGCAGACACGCATGGGACTGAAGCTTTGAGTTTTCTTCTGTGGGGTTTTCCTTTCTCTGGTCTCCGTGCAGCCCCTGCCCTCCCTCGGGTGCTGCTGGCCTCAAAGGAGGAACTTGGTGGGGGCGTCTCCCCCAGGAGGGTGTGATTTGCAGACTTGGGTCTCTGCTCTGCTTTGGGGGTGGGGCTTGCTTTCACAGAGACCCCTCCTTCCCTCTCACCCCCTCCTCTCCTGGCCTTGCCAGGAGTCTTGGCTGTTGGCAGCTCAGAGGTGGGGGAGGCCTGTGGTGTGGGGTGCCCTGCACCTGCTCCTGTCGCCCCTTCCTGCTGCCGCCTCCATGCCCAGGGAACGCCCATGGTGCAGTCCTCAGGCAAGGCCAGGACGGGGCTGAGGCCCTGCGTGGAGATGCTGCACCAGCAGAAGGCTGAGACCCGCTTACCTTAGTTCATCTGTTCACTCGTAATAAAAAGAATTCTCTCAGGTCAGAGCCTGTGTGCGTCTCAGCGTCTCGGTTCCCCGCCCCCCCCCCCCCCCCCCCCCACACACACTGTGGGCAGCCCGGCCACTTCCTTGGTGGGCAGCCTCAGGAACAGGCACCTTGGAGGCTGCCCCGAGAGTGGGGGTCAGAGCAGACTCGCCCCTCACTGCCTGTGAGGGTCCACAGCCAGCCTGCAGGTGCCGTGGGGGAAGCACAAACCCCGTGTCACTCGCCCTCCCCAGCCACCTCAGCCACCTGCCTCTCCCCATGCTGGTGGCGGGGACCCTCAAATGTGGCTGCAGTCAGCTGGGAACATCTTCTCCGAAGGGGTCTGGGCCAGCCAGCCCGAAACAGTGGCTCTGCCGCAGGGGCCCTTCCTGGCCGGGACAGTGTGGCCCAGGGGCAAGCAGGTTTGTGTCCTCAGCCTGGGAGTGGGTAGGCACGTGCTGCAGGGAGAGGGGCCCTAAACTGAAGCCTGGGGCTTATCGGGACCTGAGTGGGCTGAGAAGTGGGAAGAGGGGGCTTCCCGGGTCAGGGCCTAGTTGGTACAGACCTCAGGACTGTGGGTCCCTGCCAGTGGCACCTGCTGCACAGTGACCTCATGCAGCCCCCTGCCCCCTGCTTAGCTAGTGGGGCCTGTCCAGGTCATGGTGCTCCCCTGGCCTCGGGCTCAGCCTGCATGGTGCACCTGTGGCCAACAGGCCCGTTCTTGGCTTTCCCAGGGACCGAGCTGCAGGTCAGAGTCCCTTCCCCTGCCCTGTCTCTGCCTCCCACTTCAAGAACTGACAGCCTCTGGGTTTCTCAACATGGCTGGAGTCAGCTGGCGGCATCTCCTCCGACATCCACGCCCACCACCTCCCCGCGAGGGCCCACACTTGACTGTGACTCTGGGCCACACAGTGAGTCAGTGCCTGGAGCCAAACCCAGTTCCCAGAGGGAGGCCTGCTGGGCGCCACCTGCCCTTGTCCCCTGATGCTCTGCGTGGACCCCCCAGAGGGAGGCCTGCTGGGCACCACCTACCCTTGTCTCCCGATGCTCTGCGTGGACCCCCAGAGTGGAGGCCCCAGGACACCCACAGAACTTGACTGAAGGGGCTGAGTGTAGGAGCCTGAGGCAGGGACCAGCGCTGGCCTAGGCAGCAAGGAGGTCTCCCGGCAAGGGAGGGCAAGAACGGAGGCGGGTGGCCTGGTGGGGCTGCCCTCTCTAGCTAAGGCTCCTGGCTGGGGTGTGCACGGAGCTCCTGGCTGAGGCCACAGGGAGCCAACCGGGCACACAGCCTGGGTCGCTGTATGCTGGCAAACCTGGGGCCTGGCTGCCGAGCGGAGGCCAGGAGGAAGATTGGACTGAGAGTGCTGCGGGGCACAGGGGGCTGGGGACCGGCTCCACAGGGCCTGGAGGGGCTAGGAGGACACTGGGATTCCAGCTGGAGCCTCAGATGAAATGTGTGTGGAGCCTGTGGGACGGCCTTAGGAGGTGTCCAGGGCGCGCATTCATGCCGGTCTCACACTCAGGATGCAGCTGCAGGGTCCCCAGGGCACATGGGAGTTGCGGGCACAAGTCCCTTTGGGAAGGGTTCCTGGGATGAGGGCTGGCGCTGGGTGTTGGGGGTGCCTGCTGATAGGCCACAGGCTGGCGGACCGTCCCGCTCCTGGCTGAGGGGACCGATGTGCGCCGTCCTCTGCTGGGAAGGGTTCTTGCTGCAAGACCTGGAGTCCTGGCCAAGCCTCCCTGCCTCTGCCTCCATTTCCTTCTGTGAACAGGAGGCCTGTACACTGAGGGGGGTCTCAGTGGTGAGGGCTCAGCCCTCACCCCCCAGTTCACCCAGTCTCTGAGGTCTCTGTTCTGAAAGGTAGAATGATGGTCCCCAAAAGAGATCCGTGTTCTAATCCTGAGAGACTGTCTCCTTAGATAGCACAGGAGGATGGAAGCCGCAGATGGAATCGGGTTCCCGATCACTGACCTGGGGATGGGGAGGTTATCTGGATGGGCCCAGTGTTGTCGGGAGGGCCCAGGGCACTGAGCAGGAAGGCAGCGTGGGAAGGGCCTGAGTCAGCAGCGCAGGCAGCTCCTAGAAGCTGGGAAAGGAAGGAGCCCAGAAAGAAGCGCCCCTGCTGACTCGCCTGGTGAGGCCCGTTTGAGATAAGTTCGTTTTGCCTCCAGCCACGAAGTTCATGGCAACTGCAGCAACGGAAGATGAAGGCAGATTTTGGTTCGAGGCATGAGGCGCTGCCGTAGCAAACACCTAGGAAGGTGGAAGTGGCTTTGGAATCGGGCAAAGGCTGAAAGAATTTCAAGGGTGATAGAAAAAGCCTGTGATGTTGTTAAACAGGTGGTGGAAGGATGGAGGCAAGTGGGGCTCCAGGGGCTCGGAGGAACCGGCCTGGGCTTTGAGAAGAGTCACAGCTGCTGTGACCCACCCATCCTCAGACATGTGGGGTTAAAGGTGCAGGTGGGAGCTAGAGGGAAAGGAAGGAACGGGAGCCAGGGAGAGCCCTGTCGATGGGGGTAGAGGCACAGCTGTACTCTGTCCCGTTGCCATGTGTGGGCCGCACTCGCGGGCGGTCAGCCTGGCCCCCTTTCGCTGCTGAGGTCAGCCAAGTGAGGGAAGGACATTAGCAGAGGGGTGAGCACCCTGCCGTCGGGAATTCTCAGCTAAAGATGCTGATGTCAGGGGATTCACTGTCAGGAATGTGTGCTTGGAGTCACGGCCACACCAGGAGCTCCTGGAGGAGGGCGAGCCTGTGGCTGGTGGATGCTCCGGGTCACCCAAGCAGATGCTGAAAGCAGGGACAGCTGTGGGAGGTCTGCGGACGAGCCTCGGGGCTTACGGAGGAAAGCCCCGTGGAAACGACGAGCGGCTCTTACACCATCAGAGGCTTGACTGGCTTGGACTGAGGCAGAGGGGATGTGATGAAAGGCTCTTGGGCCCCCAAAAACCAGCAGGCAGGAAGCAGACTAAACTGTTCAGCTGCAAACACTTGCCACATTTCATACAAAGAGAGCGTGGCCCTGAGGGTGGAGGTGTCAGCACAGAGGCAGAGTCTGGCCCCACAGAAGGAGTTCCCAGGCCTTGCTGGGACCCGAGGGAGTATGCCCAGCTCGATTTTGGATTTCTTGGGAGCAGCGACACAGGCACCTTGCAGCTTTCTCTGTGTGTCACGTGTGTGTGTGTGTGTGTGCACGTATAAACGACTGGGTTTCACCGTCACCCAAACTGGAGCGCTCACTGCAGCCTCAGACTTCCCCCGCTTCAGCCTCATGAGCAGCCAGGACCACAGGTGCGAGCCACCATGCCTGGCTGGTTTTGAAATATTTTGTGGAGGTGAAGTTTCACTACCAAGGCTGGTCTTGAACCCCTGGGCCCCGGTGATCCCTTCTGCCTCAGCCTCCCAAAGTGCTGGACCAGCACACCCAGCCAGACTTTCCTTGAGAACAGGAATGTCTGCGACTGGCATTCCGCGTCTGTTCTCCGGTTGTATTTTGGGAGCAGGTAACTGGTTTTCTAGCTTTTGGGGTCCACAGATGGAGCGGAAACTGCCCCTGGGTGGAAGGCCCAGAGTGTCACCCATACCTGATCAGGGTGGCTTAGAGGGTGCGACGTGGGACTTGTAAACTGATGAGCTGAACGTGAGGTTTGGGACGGGACTGGGTGCCGTGTTCGGTGGAGACTGTTGGGGCCGCGAGGGGAGGGATGCATTCGCACGTGGCATGGGTGTGAAGCAGGGGGAGCGGGAGGGTACTGTGGTCGGCCTAAGACATCCCTCACCACTGGCTAGTCCTGTGGAAGTGAACGTGCCCCCCGGCAGCAAAGGGGAATGAAAGCAGCAATGGGATTAAGGCAGTCAGCTGACCTTGAGAGGCAGAGGTGGTCTAGGTCCAGTGAGAGCACGCGGCCTTCATCGTGGAAGCTGGACGCAGGCTGGGCGCGCAGGACACAGCTGTGAGGAGGCTCCACCCACGCTCCTGGCTGCGAAGGTGGAGACCCCGGGCCCCAGGATGCAGGTGGCCACAGGTCCTCCCCTGGAGCCTCCGGGAGGAGCACACCTTGATTCTAGACCAGGCAGACCCCCTTGAGTGAGACCTGCCCAGTCCTTGACTCTGGGACTGTGAGGTACTGGTGTTTTAAGCTTCTTAGTTTGCAATAACTTAACTATGGCGGTGATAGGAAACCACAGGAGACGATGCATCTACCTAACAGGCCAAGGTGTTCTTACAGGGTCCTAGGGGCAGGTGCACAAGAGGGCCCAACCCCCCGGCATGAGACCCACAGCGTAGTCTCCCGGGCCCGTCTGGCCACGAACGTGGCTCCCCGGGTCGTGTTCCCTGCACGTCTGTCAGCCCTGCCCACTCTCCAGCAGGCCCCGCTGCCTGGAAGGTCGCGCTGTCTCTCCCTTCTGTTGCCGGCTGCCTCCTCTCTGGCTCTCTGCGGACCCCGACCCCTTGCCGTATCACACCGAGAGACCTGGGTTGGTGGCGGGGAGTTGGGGTGGGAGGGGGAGAAGTCACTGGAGCGAGTGGGGAGGCACTGGACTTAGGGCAGAGGGCCTGGGCACCACACCACTGGAGGGAGGGAGGAAGGCAGGACGGGTTGGCAGGGCCAGGCCACTTGTGGTGAGCTCCCTGGCAGGGGATGGGAGCAGGGCAGCTGGAACGCCCCACCCTGGAGCCGGCACACGGGCGTCGGCCTCCTCCTGCAAGCTCTGAGGCTTTGTAACACGAGGAGTCGTTTCATCTTACAGCTTAGGAGGCCGGGGCTCTGTGCCTCTGCCCTCAGCTGACTGGGAACAGCCCAGCGCAGGCTCTCCACAGAGCAGAGCCAGGCCAGGACTGCTGTGTGCAGGGCCCCTCCCTGGAGCAGCCACCTCCTGCCTGCTGGGGCCACGTCCTGTGCGGGAGGCGAGTCAGACTCATCCCCACCACCCACCTGCCATGCCATGGGTGGGCTCACCAGTAGGCTCATTCAGCAGGGCCCCAGCTCGCAGGCCAGGCCGTGGCAGGCTCTGACCCCAGATGTGCCACCTGAGAACTGAGGACCAGGACTGCGAAGCTGTCCTCTAGGTGGGCAGACCGACCACCACATCCTTTTTCAATCTCCATCTTAATTTCTTCATAGAAATGATGTGAGGACCGACTGGTGTAAAGCGAGACTAGTGTCTGCCACATCAGAAGTCCTGCCATATTTGTTTTCATTTTTTATAGAAATACCAGCAGATTCTGGCTTAGCTCGCTTTGGGTTCTGTTACTTAACAACCAAGAGAGCTTGGTGTCAGAAGTGGGACTGCAGGACACAGCCCCTTCCTGAGCAGACTGGGGAGCTGGCAGGGTTCTTGACAGACTGTTTCCTTTTGGGCCTCCGGTCGTGTGCCTGAGAAGGCTGGCTTCTCACCGTGAATGTTGAGAGGAGGACCAGGAGTGTGTGTGTCAGCCACTCAGAGAAGCAGGTGCAGGACCACAGGTCAGGAAGGCTTCCGGTCTGGGGCCGGCAGCCTGTGACCACACAGACTGTCCTTGCTTCGCTGAACTGTAGCAGCCAAATTCCTTTCCTCAGCCTGTTTCTTAAGGTAAAATGAGCCGGGAAACTGGATAATCCAGGGATTGGAATGGAGTCTGATTCCCTGGGCCCCTCCCAAGTGCCTTCTCTTCGGGGTACCCACCTCCTGTGAGCTCGCCACTTGGCAGTCCAGGATCAAACGGGATGGCTCAGCTTCCCTCCGTGTCCCGGGCTCTGAGTGGAGCCCCAAGCTAGCTAAGCCTGACAGACATGGTGACCCCCTGGCTCCCTCCAGAGAGATGGGTACAGGCACAGCTTGAAGTTCAGGGCAGTGGCTCTCGCTTGGGGGTGATTCTGTCCCCTACCAGGAGACTCATGGCAATGTCTGGGAATGTTTTGTCACAGTGGAGGTGGGACAGCTACTAGCTTCTGTTGGACTGAGACCAGGGATGTGGCCCCCACCCCATCGTCATCCCACCGCAGCCGCCGTGTGCTTAGCACCTGCTCCAATGATAAACAGCTGGGTGCAGTCCGGCCATGCCCGAGTCCTTCACACGGGAGGGGAGTGTGCGTGGGCGTGCGCCTCCCAGGGCAGCTCTGTGGATGCCGCAGTCTGCCTGGACCCTCCTGAGACCTGCTCCTGGCCTCCTCCAGGCTGCGGTGGACTCCCAGCCACTGGCCTCATACAGCATGGGCCCGGACTCGCCCTTCGGCTTCGGCGGCGGCAGAGGGGCAGCTGGGCCAGGGCGTCGTGCCAGTGGAGCCCACGGCCCTGGCTGCCTTCTGTGGCAGGCATGCCTGGGACCATCCCCGCTCTAGCTCCCGGGGCTGTGCTCAGCCTGGGCCCCTCACTCCCAAGGCTGGGTCATGGCACCCTATCCGGCCTCTTCCCAAGTGAGGAGCGGGAAGGCGGCTCATTCTCCAGGAAAAGGCCCAGGCCTGGGGTGGCCCATGCAGGCCTTGTAGTGGCAGAGGTGCCATGTAAAGAGCACTCCGCCCCGGCCCTGGCCCTCAACGGGAGCCCGCCTCAGGCTGGGGCAGCCTCAGGGGATCGGAAGTGACCTCTGACCCTGGCTGCCCGGACCCTCGCCCTCTTCAGCTGGGCAGAGGGTAGCTGCGTTCACACTGGCGCAGCCCAGGGGCTGCAAGTGGGGAACAGGAAGCTGTCCCGGGCTGTCCCAGAGCCCTGCGCGCGCGCCCTGCCCGGAGGAAGACCTGCGTCGCTGTCTTTGCGGAAGGGATTTATTGTTCCGAGCTGCAGTCGCTCACAGTTACGACAGGGGTACACTGCGGGGGCTCGCCCATTTCCGTGGCGCCTGCTGGAGTCCGCGCGTGTCTGAAGCACAAGAGGGGAAGGCGAGCAAGAGGCGTTGTGCTTCGTGTCCTCGATCTCCGTGGAGAGCCCCTTCCCGCCTGGGCCGCCTGGCGTTTGCTGTCCTAGGCGTTTGCTTTTGTTCTTACGTCTAGAAATCCCAGCCTGTGGCAGAGGTCTCACGTCAACAGAAGCGTTAAAATGTATACACGAGGTGGGTGGGAGGCAGGGCAGGCACTGAAGCAGACAGACTCCACGGCAGAGGCATGCATCAGACCCGCCGCCCCCCGTGGCCGCTGCATCCGGGCTGTGCCCGCCTGGGAGGGCCGGGCACGTGGGCAGAAGGGAACGCAGAAGCTGGAGCTGGGGTGAAGCACGGCGGTGGGCACTGGGCAGGGGGGCCTGCAGCCCCCTCCAGGCCACACCCTGGGCCTCGCTCTGCACAGAACGCCCAGCGGAGGAGCGCCACCGACTCTTTCTGTCCTTTTTTTTTCAACTTTTTAAAATTTTAATAAGAAAAGCCCCACGTGCCCCTGCCGTCCTGTGTGTGGGGAGGGCCAGCTGGGGGCCTTCCTCCTACCCCTTCACCCTTGGACACAAAACCAAGATCGCCCCAGCCTGGGTCTCGACAGAGGGGCGCTGGCGCTGCCGTCCGCTACGAGACGCTGCCCCTCTGCCCCGAGCCCCCACAGGTGGAGCTGCTTCTCCGCAGAGAAACGGAACCCGTGACAGAGCGAACCGCACCATCTTAGATGTGTGTGTAGAAAGAACCGGGAGCAAGGGACTGAAACACAAAACCTGGCCCTGTCCCAGCGGCGCCCCCACCCCCACACCCTTTTCCAAAAACCACCAAGAAAAAAAAGTTTATAAAAATATCTTGCAGGAATTCTTTAAAGTTTACAGTAGCTCACCAGCTGCCCCGCGCCCCACCAGCTCTGTCCTCAGAGGGCGCCCTGGCCCCAGACCCCACCCCGCCCGAGACGGGCAGACGGCAGGGGATGCGGCCGCCGCCCTTCCCTGAACAGAGGTGTAGAGAATCCATAAATTAAAACAGCAAATAAATAACACTGATCCCAGCCCAGCGACCTGGCCTGCTGGGAAGGCTCTGGCGCCCTAGGGTCTCTCTGTTTCCACCTCAGCCAGGGAGGAGTGCCAGAGCCCACAGCCACCCCAGATGAGGCAAGGGAGGTGCAGGTGAGACGAGAGGGCGGGAGGCAGCCTGAGGAGGCCAAGACTACACGGAGGCGGAGGCGGCACGGCCAGGGAGGCGGGGCATGGGCCGCGAGGCGCGAGGAGGCCTCCAGGTGCGGCGTGGAGGCGGTGGACGGGGTGGACGGGGTCTGTTCCTGTGGCTACTTTGCCCACCGGGGGTCCCGGCCCCAGAAGGCCGCCAGGCAGGCTGTTCTTGCTGAGGGGTCAGGTGACCGGGAGTCCGGGTCGGCCGGGCTGGAGGAGGCTCCCCCGAGCCTGGCCCTCCTCCCACGGGCCGTGCGGAGCTGAGGCGAGGAGCTGCCGCGGGGTGGACGGGGCGCTGGGCTGGGCCTCGCTGCCTGGCAGCAACAGCAGGAGCGGAGGGAGGGCGGGTCCGCAGCAGCTGCCTTCGGTCACAGAGGATGGCCTCGTGGAGGTGACATGTTAACTTTTCGGGATAATTCCTGGTATCAGAGTGGAAACAAGCGACGCTGTCAGAGACAGGCAGAGACAGAGACAGGAGAGAGAAAAGAAAGACAGACAGAGACAGGAGAGAGGAAACAGAGCGGGCGCGGTTGGCACAGCCCGCAGGCCGGCCCCGGCGCCCCTTTCCTTTCCTCCCAGGCTCTGAGAACAGTCTGGATGGACGGGCGGCGCGGCCGCGGGTCCACTTGGGGCAGGACGGGCGGCGGGCGGCAAGGCAGCCGCTGTCAGTGCTGTGCTGGGGGGGGGGAGGCTAGTGTGTCTAAGGCTGCTCGCGGCGGGCGGCGGGCGGGCCCATGTTGGCCGTGTCCTTGCCCGTTGGGTACTCGGCGTCCCCTCCGGGGCCAGGGCCAGCGGCCGCGGAGTCACCGAGTGGGCCGTGGGCACTCCGCTTGGCGGGCGTGCTGGGGGCCTGGGCCGCCTGCCCGTTCTTCTCGTCTGAAAAAAGTTGTTTAATTACGTCAAAGAAGTTACTCAATGGGCTGCCTGGGTACACAGAACAGAGACAAAAAACAAAACAAAAGAAAAGAAAAAAGAACAAAAAAGGGGGAGAGAAAGAGGAAGGGAGGGAAGGAGAGAGAAAGAGAACAAACAAACAAATGAACAAAGGGGCCTCGACGAGGGAGAGAACCCAGAGATGAGGCTGAGATGGGGCGGAGCGGAGCCGGCGGGCGGCAAGCGGGGTGGGCAGGTGGCAGCCGGCAGGGGCCCTGCACGCTGCGGGGCTGTGCGGTGGGGGAGCTGTGCGCCGTGGGGCCAGGAGCTTAGGACCCCAGTGCCTCCGAGCTGTTGCGCAGGACCCAGGGCTCCTTTGGCGAAGTGAGGCGCGGGTCAGGTGGTGAGACCCCTCCCTCCCTCCCCACCAAGGCCTGGCCCGGAAGGCCTTGCACCGCCCCCTTGCCTCCCCACCTCACAGCCGTGAGGGACAGCCCACCCCACTCCGGAGATGACAGCGTCAAGACAAGGGCCTGCTGGGAGCTCTGCAGCCTCGCAGGACCCTGGGGGCAGCTGCTGGCCCCACTGTGTGAGGCCCAGTGGAAGACAGGGAGAGGGCGTGCCCACCACACCTCCCCAGAGAGGCCTGAAGCCCGACTCCTGACCAGCTTGGACACAGTTCAGCAGCAGACAGACAGATGGACAGATGAGTGGACAGGCATGGAGGGGGTGGGTGTGGGAGGCAGGCTGGGGGTCTGGGGACAGGCAGCTAGAGTCGTGTCCCGGGTCCCTGGGAGGGGGGCAGTCCTGAGGACAGGGGCGGAAATGGGGAGCCCACCCTTCTTGGGGCCCTGCGCTCACTGCCCAGGTGTGCCGATGGAGGCACGTCAACCCCACTTCCTAAGCCTAACCACCACCTGAATCCTGAGCTCCCTGCCAGGCACAGCCTCCAGTGGACAGAGGGTTGGGCACCTAGGCCACAGCCTGCACCATTGGGACCAGTGGGACCCTCACTGGCTTCAGGCCTTGGGAGCCCCTTCCTGGGCCTGCCCCGATCCTAGGGCCTGGCAGAGGTGGGTCTGGCCAGGAGCCCCGCCTGGGCCCACTGTGGTAGGGGAGCGACCTGGGCTGCTCCCGGTAGCGGATGGGCCGGGACATCTGGGCTGCTGGTTGCCTACGTCTATCTTACACAGGGAAGCCGAGACAGCTGGGGCGGCGGGTTGGCCAGAGCGGGCTGAGGGTGAGCGGTGGAGTGGCAGGCGGAGGCGCCATGTGAGCGTGGGGGATTCTTACCACATTTGGAAAGCCGCCCCGTCATCATTTCCATACAGTTAGTGGTGTCTGGAGCACAGAATGGAGAGAGGAGGGAGGGAGTGAGTGAAAGGCCGCCCCGCGCCTTCCGACTGGCTGGACGCCCACAGCCTTGATGGGCAGGGGGCAGAGCCAGGAGCGGGTGGGGCCCCGGAGGTAAGGGGGAGGGATTGGGTGGGGCCAGAGCCAGAGGGGGTGGGGCCTAGAAGGGGCAGTGCAGGGGGCAGGGCCTGGAGTGAGGTGGGGCTGCGGGGGCGGGAAACAAGGCGGAGCCACCTGGGCAGCCGCGGGTCCTCCAGCAGCCTGAGCCTGAGCCTGGATATGGCTGGTGCCCTGGGTGGGCCTGGCAACCTCCCATGGGCTGACAACCCTGCCCTGGCCGTGACCTGCGTCGGTCACTATGCATCCTCACTGTGCCACTCGGCAGCTCCAGGACCCTGTGGCTTCCAGCTGCCCCTCAACTCAAGGCAGGCACCCTCTTTCTCAACCCTCTCCCCTGCTGCTGGGCCTGGGGATGTTGGTGCTGCCAGGACTGGGGTGGGAGCAAGGCCCTGGGAGGAGCTGCTCCCTCGAGGCCCTCTCTGGCGCCTGCAGAGGGTGGACACATGCCCTGGTCTGCGTGTGCCTGCTCACTGGGGGCTCTGAGCCCCCCTCCTCGGCCGGGCTGGGGTCTCCAGGAGGGTGGGCAGTGCCTGAGGAGGCCCCCTGCTGGCTAGACACCTTCCACATGTCCTTGGAGCTGGGCTCACTGGACAAAAGCGTCCAATGTTGGGGGGGGGGGGCAGGGCTGGGTGTAGCGAGATCATGGGGACAGGCTGGGCCCCTCAAGTCCAAAGGCAGACAGATGGGGCCCAGAATAGGCCCCCGAGAGCCTCTGCAATGGGCTCCACTGAGGTCAGGGTCCAGGGCAGGAATGGAGAGGGGCTGGGAGTTGGCTCGGTGGGGAGTGGTATGTGCTGACAGGCAGGACCACACTTTGCAGGGCCACACTTTGCAGGGCCAGGCTGGGGGAGCTCTGCCCACAGCCCACACAGGAGCAGCCTGAGGCATCCATGTGGCTGCTCAGGTGCAGGGACACCCTGGGCAGCACCCGGGGCCCATTTCTGCTTGCCCTCCTGGACAAGCCGGTCCGTCCCTGGCCTTGGTGGCTGCCCTGTCATTCCCTGGCCTTGGTTTCCCTTCCTAAGATGAAGGCTTTCAAGGCTCAGCGAGCCAGAAGCTGCTGCTGGCCGATGGCACAGCCTCCACTGTAGGGCAGAGCCACATGTATCTGCGGGGCTGAGCACCTGGAACCCTGCTCCTCCTTGCCTGCTGTGCCAGCCTGGCTCCCAAAATTAGGAGAAGGGGGCAACTCCTCCACCCACTGGGGCTTCGGTTAGGGCCAGGGCTGTTAGGGACCTCAGCCCCCAGCCCGCAGTGGGGTGAAGCACACTCTGGGGGGGGCTCCCACAGGTGATGGAATGAGGATGGAATGAGGATGACGGGGAGTGGGGTGGGGGCCCTCTATGGCCTCCAGGACCCCACACGGAAACACAGGAGGTGACCTAGCACACCACAGAGCTGCAGAGATGCAGGCCAGGAGAGGGGCCCCCCAGGGTCCAGCCGGGCGCTCCCCCCACATGACGCCCAGCACTCCCACGCCACACCGCTGTTGAGAGGCGCGCCCACACACCCTTGCTGGCAGACCAGGCCCATGCATGTGCCCAGTGCTCTGCCCTGCCCCCACCACACGTGGGCCCAAGGGAGCGGGGTGAGCCAAGTGGCATGGACCCTTGGGCTCCTGGCCCCTGGTGGTTCCAGGCTGGGGTGACCCTCCCCTGCACAAGCCCCTGAGGCTGTGGTGAAGCCCCAGCTCTGGCTGGGCTCAAGCCCCTCTGCCCTGCTGGAGGCATGACCCTGGGCTGTCAGGAAGTATGGAGAGATAAGTCACAGCCCATGAGGCAGCCCGCGGCCCGCCTAGGGTGCCATGGCGGGGAGCCTCGAGGGCAGGGCCTTGTCACTGCTCTCCCAGGGCCTGTGCGGGCTGCCCTGTGTCTGGCTCCCTAGCAGATGGGCCGCCCGGGGCATGCTTGGCCTGTCCAGGGCCGAGACCTGTGGGTGGGCATGGAGGGCCCTGCTCAGGACCAGCCTGGCTCCGCCGAGGACCTGCCCGCAGCCCCTCCCCGCCCCAGCACAGGCTGGGCGCCTTACCTGCCAGCGTCAGAGGCTACTCTCGTAGCTGGTGGCCACCTTCTGGCCCTTAAGCCCAGCACCCCAGCTTAGTCCTGGCGCTGGTGGGGGGGGTTCTACAGTGGACAAGAGGCGCCTTTCAGTGTGGTGCGGCCGCGCCCTATGTCCCTGGCGTGCAGAGGCGAGGCGGGGGGTCCCGCCGGGCCGGGGGGGGCCCTGCTCCCTGAGGGGCGCAGCCACAGCTTGGGGCAGGAAGGTGGGGGCATCCGTCAAGAGGGGCCAGGAGGCTGGGCCAGGAGGCTGCGCCAGGGCTCTCAGGCCTCCCGTCCACGCAGCACCAGCTGGCCACGCCCCACTCGCAGGCTGCAGGTTGGCCGGAGCTGAGCCCGCCTCACCTGACAAGTGCTGGGCCGCGGGGGGGTCGTGTGTGCTCAGCAGCTGGGCCTGGATGGTCTCCACCACCCTCTTGAAGCGGCGGCTGGGGCCTAGGGGAGACAGGGGGTTACGCCCTGGACAGGCCTGGGCCCGGAGCCGCCCCGGGGGCGCCAGCTCACCTGAGAGCAGGGTGAAGGTGACGGAGTAGATGCCGTTCTCCTTCTGCGCCTCCCCTCCCTCCGTGTAGGTGATATCCACCTGGAACTTGACAGGCTTCTGGAACACGGCTGGCCCCCCCGTGGCCTTGTACTCGGCCCGGAAGCTCGTCTGGGAGATGACGCTGTGGCTGAGGCTGGGGATCTGTGCAGAGGGAGCAGGGTGAGCGCGGCTGGCCTGGCAGGTCCCACCCTGGCCCTCTGGGGAGGCAGCCCTGGGGCGAGCCAGCCCCACCGCGCACACGTTGTGAGCACCCAGGCACCTCTGCTTCCACATCTGAGGGGCACAGCGCGGGTGGAGACGGTCGGAGCAGGGAGAGGGCCGTTTCCAGCCCCCACCCTCCAAAGCTTTGGTCCCCTTAGCGGGGGCGGCTGAACCCCTGCCGTGGACTTTTCTCACGCGGCCACAGCACAGGACGGCCAGGACCTCACAGAGGAGCCTTACGGGCAAAGATGGAGGTGAGAGGTGACCCTGCAGCCTGAGGTGGGGTCCGAGGTGGAGCTGAGTGGGAGGTGGGGAGTCTGGGAGCTGTCACTGAGAGGGAGGTGCCAGGGCAGGGCTGGGGCCGTGCCCTCCTGCTGGGGCTGTGCCCTTCTGCTGGGGCTTCCTGGGACTCCCACTGCTTGCAGGACTTACGGTGCTGGGCACTGGCTGTGTGGGCTCCACAGTACCGAGGGGCAGCTGCAGGAAGCAGAACTCAGGGCCACCCAGCGCATGGGGCCCAGGCTGGCACACGGCCGCCTTACTGGGGCTGGCATGGGGAGGGGCTGAGGCCACCACTGAGTCTGAGGTTGGCTGTGGCAACCGGGGGCAGCATGAAGGGATGTGGTGAGGGAGGAGGCCCAAAGAAGTGAGCAGCCTGTGGGGACGGGGACGCTGAGGGTCCCCGAGGCCGGGGTCCAAGTGCAGCCTGAGGCCTGCCCAGCGCTGGGCTTTCCTGGCCCTGGAGCCTTCTGCAGGGGCTCCAAGCTGTCCCCACAGCGCTAAGGGAACCTCAGCTGCAGCCAGGGCAGCAGCGGCCTGAGTGCCTGGGGGCAGAGCGTCAGGTGGGGTGGAGGCCAGCCCCCAGCTAGAGCTGCCACAGGGAGCCACAGCTTGATCTTGCCAAGATCCTGGGGCCTGGGCGTAGTGAGCACAGAGCAGGACGGCAGCCCTGGGGAGGCAGGCGGGGGAGGTGGGGGCAGCCCCTGTGATGCCTCAGCACTGGCTGCAGTACAGGGTGGGGCAGGGCCGACAAGGAAGGGGCCTCCTGATGGGACTGGGTGCTGGAGTCCTGGCAATGAAACTTCTCTATTTGAGGCTTGAGGGGCTTTTCTGCTCCTCCTAACCCAAAGATGCCCAGCAGAGACAAACGAAGCCCACCCAAGACCCTGAGCGCGGTCACTGTGAGAGCCACCCGGCCTCCGAGGGCAGGGTGAGACCAGGGAAACCGAGATACCTGAGGCCTGGGGGTGAGAGCCCCACGGGTCCCTGGGGTCACGGCCTCACAAGGGCTTCTCCCTAAGTCTCATGGAAACGTTCCCCTCTGAGGCCCACCCAGCTGGAGCCTTCCTTCTGCCCCACGTGCCAGCTGCCCAGGCCCGCCCAGCACACATCTAGGGCTGCTGGGGACCAGTGAGCAAGGCCCTGACTCCCTCTACAGGCCAAGTGCCCCAGACGGGCAGGGACCCTCCCTCGGAATGCTGGGCGGGAGACAGCGCCTGTCCAGTGAAGGCAGCCAGGCCGGCCCACAGCTGAGTGGACGTCCGTGCTGTGTGTGTGGACGTGTCCCGTCTAAGTGAAGAGCCTGATTCTCAGGGCTGGGCGGCGTGGGGTTGGGAGGGCTGCCCGCCTCCCCTGGCGCCCTGTGGCCTCACCGACAGGAAGGCATGCACGATGTCAGCCTTGATGGAGCTCAGAGGTTTGTCTTTGATGACCACGAAGATCTGCTCCTCCTTCTCCAGGCTGATGAAGTTCCCAAACCAGGACTTCTTGGCCAGCCTGGGCAGCGGGAGACAGAGGCTGTGAGGACTGAGGCGTGGTACTGTCCACACCCCTGCCTCCCTCGAACCTGGGGCTGGAACAGTGGAATCCTCAATTCCTGCGTGATGGACACGGCCGTCTCCGCAGTGCCCACGGCCCTGACCCCAGCGCCCTAACCCTGGCCCGTATGCCCTGACCATCACCGTTAGCAACGCCAGCCCTGACCATAACCTTTATCCAAGCCCTAATGCCCTAACCCTGGCCCATGGCCCAGCCAGGTTCCATGGCCCTAACTGGCCCCTCTTGGTTCCCTAAGAGTTGTGTCCGGGCAGCACTCGCTGAAGCCCCCACTGGGAAGGAAAGGGGAGGGAGTGGGTGGCCCCTGCCCCTGGCCTTGCTTCTCCGTTTCTGGCTAAGCCCTAGTCAGGTGCCCAGTGGCCTCCTGGCTGAGGTGCCCAGCCTGGAGCTGGGAAAACCAGGGAGCTGTACGTAGGCAGTGGCAGGACAGGTACGGCACAGACACCGGGAGCTGCGTGCCCTCCCACCAGACAGGGCGGCCTCAGCACCCCTGGGGCTGCCCTCCTGTGTTTAGCACGTGTGGCCATGTGGCTTCCCTGTGGCTCCAGCCTGGCAGGGCTGGTCCCTACCCTGTAGAGCAGACATCGCTTCCAGACCTCTGAGGCTGGCTGGGGAAGGGTGGTTCAGGGCTTGCCAGAGCCACGCAGACCCTGGCTCCCAGATGCCACCACGGTGGGTGGTCCCCACCCCGGGCTAGGGCAGTGCTGCTAACCTCATGACTGGCAGGCCTGACTGACATCACTTCCTCTGCTGGACGCAGGGCCCAGTGACAACGGCTGGCACCACCCACCTGCCCAGCCCGCCTAGCTGCCCCACACCCCTCCCTACCCCTGGCCCGGCTGCCGACCTGCCACTCGCTCCCAAGTCTGGGAATGTCCCTCCACAGGTGAGCCCTCCTCACCAAGGCCCCTGTGAGAGGTGGCTCAAGTTGGGCTCCTGAAGTCACCTGTGCCACCCACCCCCAGGAGCAGGCGGGGCCTACAACTCGCTTCCAACAGGAGAGCGGGGAGGCGCTTGAGGCCACAGAAGGCTGCTGCTGTCTTGCTGGCAGGCTCACCCCAACGTGCAGAGGCCCTCTGCTCTCCAGCTCGAGGGCACCCGAACCCCACCCACCAGTGAGGGAGCCAGGAAGCCCAGTCGTGAGGACCACGGCCAGGGGCGCCTCTAGCACAGCCCCTGAGACTCTCAGGCAGAGCGCACGGGGTGGCTGTTCGCGGTGGTGGCTCGCACTGCCAGCATCCCATGCGGCTGCTGCCTGGAGGTGGAACCAGGTGCACCGAGAGGCAGAGGCAGGGACCGGGAGGAGGCGCCAGCAGGGCTGGGGCTCAGTGGTGCCCTCTCCCAACTGATGCAGGGCTGGGGCTCAGTGGTGCCCTCTCCCAACTGATGCAGGGCTGGGGCGCAGTGGTGCCCTCTCCCGACTGATTCTGAGGCCCCTCCCAGCGGCCTCTCAACTCCCCTTTCCCTTGCCCATTCCTGGAGGTGCCTCGTTGGCCACTGTGGCCGTCCCTGTGAGGCCCAGGAGTCTTCCTAGACAAGCACGGGGACCGGGCCCAGCCATTGCTCAGCCCCTCGATGCCGCCTCAGTGTCCTGCTGGTCTTGCTGGCTGGCTGTTGTGGGTTCCAAGCTCCGAGGGCCAGCTCTGGCCCTGACCTTACCCCCTCCCCCTATGCCAGGACCTGGAGCCAGGAAGTGCCCGGGGCAGCCAGGCAGTTCGGAAGTACAGACGGGTTTCGGCATGGTCAACGTTCTGCCCGACGAAGAGACAGGAAAGATGGCACAAACGTGACTCTCTGAGGCCCGGGGGTGTAGCATTTGGCAAAACTAGTCCCATGTGTGAAAGACGCTGGAGGGCCGAGGGAGGCCAGGCCGATGAGGGGTGAGGGGCCTGTGCTGTGACTCCAGCACCCACGTGGTGGACAGTGCACAGCCTGGCCGGATGCTAGTCTGGGTGTAGCTGCCAAGCGATTTTTAGATGAGACGAACTTAAATCAGTCGCCTGTTGAGTCTGGCGGGGGACCCTTCCTCACAGGGTGGTGCATCCACCAGGTTCGGTCTTCCTAGAGAAAGAACGCCCCTCGAGGCTGCAACCTGGAAACTGCCTGGGCTTCCAGCCAGGGCTTCAGACTCAAGGACATCAGCCCTGAGTGTCCAGCCTGCAGCCCTGCATGTCCCAAACAACCGCACGTGCCCCTTCCTGAAGCCACTGCCTCCCTTGCACACACAGCCCCTTGGTTCTGTTCCTCTGAGGTGCCCGGTTGACATGGGGCTGGCGGCAGCTGGGGGTTGTCTCAGGTCCCCAGCAAGCGAGTCGTCACCAAAGAGGGTCTGTGGGAGGCGTCCGTGCCAGGCCCTCGGGAGGGGTCAGGGCCTCCAGGCCGTCTCAGGATAGGGGAGGGGAGAAGCGCAGGCAGCTGCAGTGGCGTCAAAGCCACCTTCTCTGAGGGAGATAATTATGAGTCTGTTCATGAAAGCTTTTGGTGGCAGCAGAAATGGCAACGTCAGGGCCTAGGCAGAGGGTTCCCAAGTCTGCTGAGCCCTGTGCCTCTGGGCTTGCGATGATGCCTACACACCTCCGACCCAGGCACCCGGCTGGAGGGGCCACCTGACCGGCGCAGAAAGGCCACTGGGGCGGGATCCTGGCACAGACTGCAGATGCCGCTCCTGGGGCTTAGCACTGAGCAGTTTCCACAGGGGCCCCTGGTTTAAAGCCAGCAGCAGGATGAAGGTTCTTCTCTTACTCAGTCCACAGTTGCCCACACCTCATTTCCCAGGGTGTCCTGTGAAGTGACTCGGGCCTGGCTGCCGCTCTCTGCAGCTGCCTGGCCTGGGGTCACGCTGCAGGCTCGTATGTGCACGCCAGCAGTTGCCTGGTCACGGAGACACTGCCCAGTGACTGAGGCCGTCGTGGAGGAGAGGGAGAGGGCCTGGGCACTGGGAAGGGGTCTCTCTGGGGACATCCTTGCCCGGACGCTGGTCACAGCGGCCCCCAGGGCATTGCAGCACCTGGGTGCTGTAGAGTCTCTGCAGTGGCACCTCTCACAGCTCAGAAAGGCGGCGGGGCCAGGCCTCAGCTTGGCTGCTCTGCTCTGCCCCTGCACACGTGTTCCCACCAGGCCTGCTGCCCCAGGGCTGCCTCTTTCTTCCTAACACAGGCTGCTTTCTCCGTGAGACCGGACCGACCCTGAGTCTCTGCCCTTGGCGAGCTCAGGCCCTTGGGAGACTCTGCCCAGCGCACCCCCCGCTCGCCTCCAGCCAACCCCAGGCTCTCCTGAGGCCTGAAGCTTCTCAACAGAGCTGGGGGTCCTCCCCTGGCTGGCCTTCTCACTGCTGGGTATTTGAAGTTCAGAGACTCAGTGGCCGAGACGGGCCTGCCCGCAGTGGGAGGTGGAGCCAGGTGGAGGAGCCCCCATCGGCCACAGGGGAAGGGTTCCGTGCCCCTCACCCGGTCAGCCCAGTGTCAGGTACCAGGAGGCCTCCAGCAGGGGCCACTTACTCTGGAGACGACTCTGGGGTCAGGTTGGACATCTCCTCTGGCGTCGGAACTGTGCACATGGGATGAACAGGAGGGAAGGCCTGGTGACCACTCCATCCTTCCCCTGCCCCGGCCACCTTGCGCCGAGGTCAGGGTCATCAGGAGTCCACCCCCGCACACTGGGACAGTCCCCCAGGGGCACGGTCCCAGCCCAGCTCCCGGCCACCTTAGAGGCTCCACTGGCCGTGGTGCCCCGGGGCTAAGGGGGAGCTGTCCCCGCCTCTGGTGCTGAAGTCGGCTGTGCCTGCTCCAGCAGCACTGGCTGGCCCTCGGTGTCCACACATGGGGCCTCCTGACTGGCAGTGCCCCCTTGGTGGCCAGCTCTCCTTGCTGTGTGCCTGGCCCCAGGACACGGAGTGGGAAGACTCGGGAGCACAGAATGTCTGGAGGGGGTGCCAGCCTGTGCAGCAGGTAGGACACAGGCTGCGGCTGGACGCTTTCGGGACAGTGAGCCATGGGCAGGCCCTGCGGACTGGTCTGGCACTGCTGGGGGGCCTCCTCGGGGCGGCCTCTCCTCTCTCCCAGCCCTGCTCTGGCATCTCCGGGCAGACACTCACCTTGCAGTTTCCGGCGGTGGAAGCGGGGTGAGCCCAGAAAGCTGTTCTTGATGGAGTTGAGCCGCGCCCTCCAGGGCACCCCTCCGACGCTGGGGCTGGACGGTGGCGTGGGGTTGGGCGTGCCGGCCGGGCTCTCCTTTGGCGTGTGGACAGGCGTCCCCTTGGGGGTGGGGAGGGGACTGCCCCTTGGTGAGGGGTGAGGGGTCACCTGTATGATGGGGACAGATTTGGTGTTTGGTTCAATCCCAGTGGGTGGGGGCCGGGGGGGCACCCGCAGGGCAGGCGGGCCCAGGGGTGGTGCCAGCTGGGGACAAAGGCTGGCAGCGGGAGACTGGGCCGGGGTGCTGGCCGGGAAGGGGTTGGACTTGGTGCCCTGCAGAGGCTTGTCGGTCAGCTTGGCCTTGCACGGCAAGGTCTGGGTCTTGGGGTCGGGCCGCGGGGCGGCCTGCGGAGGGAGGACGTATCCGGGCCTCGAGGCGCTCCCACAAGCTTCAGGCTCCGTGGAGGTGGTCAGGGGGCGGGCCATGAAGGGCAGCTCATGGGGCGGTGGGGGCAGGACAAGCTTCCTAATAGGCTACAGGGAGGCGCAGGGAGCGAGCGGGGCGGGGGCAGCCGCGCGGCACGTGCACCCCAGTCCCCCACAGGCACATAGCACAGGAGGACCAGAAAGAAGCGGGCAGGAGCGGGAGGGTGGGGAGGCAGGCAGGGAGGCAGGCGGGCAGGGGCAGGGGGGTTCGCCACAAAAGAAAACAAGTGACACACAAGAAAACAAACAAAACAAAAAACAAAAGAGCGTGCAGTTAGCAGAGCAGCCCGCGCCGCAGAGCAGCAGCCGCCACACGAGCTCGAGCATGGGGGGTGCCTGGGGCTGCTTCCCAGGGTCTGCGGAGGCCTGCCCCCCCCCCCCGGCACACGCTGACTGGCAGGGTTGGGGCCTGTGAGGATCCGGGCTGGGTGGGGGCGGGGGATCACTCACCCGGGGGCTGCTGAGTGGGCTGGTGGAAAGGCCTGAGGAGGCACCGCTGATGGAACGAGACCTGGAGGTCACAAGGTACAGGGCCACGGCTCAGCCAGGGGGCAGCGGAGCAGCAGGCACTGGGCTCTGCTCCCCCCAGGTAAACCCTCCAGGAGGCCTGGAGCCCGGGCCAAGAGCCTCGAGGCCCTGGGTCCTGCTGCACTTCCTGCCAATTCCAGGAGGGCCCAGGGCGCCTGGCTGTGCCCAGCCCCACTGGGGCCCCCATCAGAGCCCACGTGTGGGGGCCACCCCATGCCAGCAGCGCAGGCACAGCACAGAATGCGGCATCAGACGGCCGCAGCAAGGGACCATCCAGCGTGGGGGTGGACAGAGGGACGAGGGGACAGACGGGGCTTCCTGTGAGCTTCCTGTATCCAGCCCCTTCTGCTCCAGGCCTCATGCTGGCTCCAGCCTCCCATGCCCCTGCTGCCAAGTTCCTCCCCTCCCCAGACGGCTGAGCTCTCCCAGGGCCTGCAGCCTGGTCCTCCACGTCCCTAGATGCCCGTGAGGGATGCCTGGGTCAGCGGCCAGCCCTCCCTGTTCACAACCAGGAGGGCCTGGGCAGGGCCAGGCTGGGGCGGCTGCTGGCAGGGACGGTGGGGCCTTGTCCCACCACTGCCCTACTCGGCCTGACACCTGACAGCAGGAGGGAGGCCCTGGCCCGGTGTGCCCGGCTGAGACTTCGGTGTGCGGCCGCCACCCCCATGCAGGGACCAGGATGGCCGTGTGTCGCTCCACCACACTGCACAGACGAGCCGGCGCCCACACGCCCGGACAGTGGCAGTTGCCATCCTTGGAGGAAGGAAGTGCAGGGAGGGGCCGAGGCAGCCGCCGAAGAGAAGAGGACAGAGAAGAGTAAAAGCCCGCCCTGTGCTGCCCACCAGGCCTGCCCACCGCCAGCCGGCCACGAGGGGCCTCGCTGGTCCACACTACGGCCCAGGCCCTGGACCATGGAGAGCGCCACGCTGGCCACACACCTGGCTCCTGGACACCCGGGGGCTGGGCCCCACAGCGACGACCCTCCAACTCCCTCACCACACACAGCCAAGGGGCAGGGAGGCGGCGGGGACCCCATGCCCAACCCAGCCTGTGTGGGTCAGGATGGCACCCAGGGCTGCGACTGGACCCAGAGCTTTCAGGGCTGAGCTGCGAGCTGCGGACAGCCCTCATAGTGGCAGCAGCCACCAGTGAGGGCCTGGACCTGTGGTTCCTGTCCAGCCCGCCCAGAGCTCGTGACTGGACACGAGGAAGACAGAAGAGGCGGCAGAAGCCCTGAGGTGGAGGGGCTGAGCCCCGGTCCTGTCTGGCCAGGCAGCCGCTGGGACACTGAGCTACAATTGCTGGGGCAGGGGCAGGAGAGATGGCGCCAGCCCTGAGGGCAGCCAGGGTGGAGGTCACAGGTAGGCGCGGGGCCAGGGCTCAAAGAGGCCCGACCGGCAGCCAGCGTGGTGCAGCCTTGGGAGACGACGCCACCTGCCCAGGCTCGGAAGACTGGCCCCGGGCAGAGGCCCCTCTGACGGTGGCACCTCCTGCCCTCCTCAGCTCCTGCAGGTGGGCACAGGACGGCTGCTGGGCTTCAACTCTGGCCGGCCCCAGGGGCAGCAGGGCCACCAAGGCCCACTGGACACAACACAGGGGCTGGCAGGAGGGGCGGCTCAGCCTGCAGCCACGCGGGGCTCTAGCCCCAGGCCCTGTGAGCCACAGTGCCCGGTCCCTCGAGGGTAGGCATGCCACGCCTCGGCAGCCCCACCCCTCCTCCTTGGCCTCTGCCTAGCCCGCGGGCCCTTCCCTGGCTTGCTGGCCGGCTCCACTGCCGCAGGGGCCCTGCAGCCCAGCCCGCCACCAGACCCGCCCATGTGCCTGCCCGGCCTGAGGCAGGACAGCGTGTCTGGGGCTGGGAGGTGCGGGGACGGGTGGTCGGGGTGTATACCTGTCTTCTTTGCTGAATTGGGGATGGGCCTCAGCGATATCCAGGCTTTTACTGAACATTGCTTTACTACAGCAGAACAGAGCGAGAAAACACAGTTACTGACGGCCACATGCGGGCACAGGTCGGCCCCCAGGGCCCGGGCCACGCCAGGTAAGAACACGCGGCTCTGAGGCCGGCGCACAAAGATGGCGAGAGAGGAGGCTGGGCCAGACGGCGCGCCCCGCACTGTGTGACTGCTGGGCAGGGTGGCCTGGCCGGCCCCACCCCAGCCCCCGGCCCCCAGCCCCCAGGACCCCTGCGTCCCCAGTCAGCAGCCCCGTGTGGCCCAGCACCAAGCAGCTGGGTCTCTGCTGGCTGCACAGGTGACCCTGCCAAGAGCAGAGTCTGACTGGGACATGCCAGGACTAGTGGCCTTCCAGAGGCCCTGAAATGCTCCACGCCCTGGCCCAGGCAGCCAGGCCTGGGAGATGCAGCAGAGGCCAAGAGGGTGGCCTCCCACGCCACTGACCAGAGGCCAGGCAGTGGGGTGGTGGGGCCTGCCCTGCAGGGTCAGGGGAGCCTGGGGAGGTGGCCACAAAGGCAGGAGGCAGGCACCTGGGCTGCAGGTTTGGGTGCACCCATGACATGCAGGCCACTGAAGGCCAGGGCAGTAGAACGTAGATAGGAGGGCCCCTTGCTACCCCCTAGTCCTGGGGTCAAGGCTGTGGCTGAGTGGGCCCTGGGAAGGAGGTTCTGGGACTGGGCCCCAGTTGGGAGGCTGGGCCAGCCTGAAACCCTGGGGAGGGCCTGGGACTCCCAGGGGACCATGGCCTGGGAGCTGGCAGAACTAGGACCACCAGTACTCTGGCCAGGGCTGGGGCTGGAACAGGTTTAGCCTGATGGCTGCCAAGCTACCTTGCAGTTCCCCACAGTTTCCCCCAAGTTCCCAAAGAACAGGCCTTGCCTGTCCCACCCCTAAATCCCCAGTACAAGGAGGGGGCCCTGGGGTGCTGAGGCCCAGACCACAGGGCAGACCAGAGACTGCCCAGGCTCCTGGACCTCCTGGTGTGCTCCTGGGCCCAAGGGCTGTCCCCAAATGTTGGAAGCCCCCACCTGGTGAGGGACATTTGAACTCATCCCCAAGAGGCCACACCGGCTCCACGGATTTGCTGAGGACCTCGTGCAGGCAGCCCAGCCCTGCCCCCACCCAGCAGAGGCTCCACAGGGGCTGGCGCCCTTCCTCCGGCCACGGGTCTGCTCATCACTGCTGAGTTCTGTGATGTCCCTGGCCACACACACCATACTTGCCACCCAGAGCCGGGCCCAGCACTGCCCAGGCCAGGGGGACAGGCTTGCTGGGCTGATGGCTCTGAGCGTGGTGTGACCATATCACAGCTCAGCCCAGCCAAGCTTGGGTCAAGCCAGCCCTGCCCTGCCCAGCCTGGCTCAGCTCAGCCAAATCCAGTTCAGCCCAGCTCAGCCCAGCTCAGCCCAGCTCAGCCCAGCCCAGTCAAGTCCATCTCAGCCCATTCTAGCCCAGCCTAGTCCGGCCTAGCCCAGCTTAGCCCAACCAAGTCCAGCTCAGCCCAGACCTGCCCAGCCGTCTAGTTCAGTACAGCCCAGCTCAGCTCAACCGAATCCAGTCTAGCCCAGCCCAAACCAGCCCAGCTCAGCCTAGTCTAGACCAGTCCAGCCCAGCTCAGTCCTGTCTAGTCCAGTTTAGTCCAGTCCAGTCCAGCCCAGCCCAGCTTATCCTAGCCCAGGCCAGTCTAGCCCAGTCCAGCCCAGCACAGCACAGCCCAGCTCAGCCCAGCCCAGCCCAGCTCAGCTTAGCCCATTCCAGCCCAGCCCAGCCCAGCCCAGCCCATGCAGCCCCACCCAATGGCCTCAGCCAAGACCCCAGGCCAATGGGCAGCGATGAGCCAGGCGGCAGTGCCGCGCAGCCCAGGGAGGGAGGCCCAGCAGCCTCGGGGCACACACACCTCTGGCCGTGCTGGGCCATCTCAATGGCCCGCCGTGCAGGCACCGGGGAGCCGCCGTCCGTCACGCTGAGCACCTCCATGGACTTGCGCTCCGGCCGCCGCTTGCCGTGCCGGTTCAGCATCGGGGAGTCCACACGCTTCCGGGGAGGGTCTGAGTACAGATGAGGGTCAGACCAGACAGCCCCTGGACCCCAGTGGGGCAGTGCGGGCCGGGCTGGAGGCCACCGCCGGACCGTACCTATCTCGTTCCGGGGGGGCAGGTCCTCGTCCTCCTGGCTCGGGTACCTTTCTTTCCGGTCCAGGAGGAGGAAGTAAATCATCTTCTCCTGATTCTCCCTGCAGTGGGTGAGAAGGGGCGAGACGCGCTGGCACGCGGGGCCGTCGGCTCCTTCACCGCAGCGTTCCCACCCCAGGCCCCGTGCCCCTCCCAGCCGCCTACTGCAAGGGCCCCACCCAGGAGCCGCCCTGGACGCACTCCTCCGATAGCAGGTCCTGCAGCAGCTTGTTGCGGTCTCGGAAGCAGCCCAGGGAGTGCATGCTGTCCAGCACGTCAGGGTCGATGTCCTCCAGGCTGGGCAGCGAGCGGATCTGCACCTTGCGAGGAATGGGCTGCTCTGGTTCCGGCTCGTTCTTGCCTCCTCTGTGGACACAGGGCAGGGACGCCCGGTCATCAGCTGCGGCCGGGCCTGGGCGGCTGGGAGGGTGGGAGGCCCGCCCTCACCTGGGGCCCTGCGTCCTGCCACTCTCCCTGTGCCCAGCCCGGGGAGGCCTCCTGCGTCCTGCCCGCACCCCGCACCCAGCGCAGGCCACAGAGGGCCAAGGGCCAAGGCGGGGCAGGGCCTGCGCTGGGCCGGCGCCCTCCCCCCGCCTTTCCTAGCAGGGCCTCCAGGCCACAGCAACAGGCAAAGCAGGCGATTAGTGGGTGGAAAAGCTACTTACATATACCATATGTGTTTCTGAATGTGCTCTAGCTACAAGGAAAGAGAAACAGGGAGTTAGTACGGACGAGGGACGGAAAGAGCCCACATTAGGAGGTGAGGGGGAAGGCGGGGGTGCTGGGGGCGCGGAGAGAGCAGGAGAGGGCGAGGGCGAGTGAGTGGGGGATGTGGGGAGGAGGATGGGGAGGGGGCTGCGTTCCCAGAGGCTCAAGGCCAGCACCCCTGCCCCTGCCTCTCCCAAGCGGAGAAGAAAACGCAAACCTGAAGGAGAGAAGTCCGGGGGGGAGCCGGGGTTGGGGGGGATGCTCCAGGTAGGGGCAGGGGCCCAGGGAGTGGAGGAAGAGCGGGAGGGAGGGAAGCTGGAGCCAGGGCCGCCCCAGGTGCCTGTGCTGCCTGGGCCGGGCCCCCCCATGGATCTGGGAAGGAACCAAGGCAGGAGAGCAGAGAGCAGCCAAGAGGGAGCTGAAGCCAGGAGAACCTGGCCCACCTGTGCGGCGGGGCGGGGCTGGGTGCAGGTGCGGGCAGGAGGCTGGGAGGGCCGGCCAGCCACACGTCCCCTTCTCTCCACCCTGACTCAGGGACAGCTCGTGGGGTATGAGGCGGTGGCCTCTTGGGAACAGGGCAACGCTGCCCTGGAAGGGCCAGCCCAGAGGGTGACCTGCTTCTGTCAAGTGGGCACGTGCGGTCCCCACGCCAGGCAGCCCTGGAGGAGGTCGGGACCAGCAGCTGGGGGCTACCTTCGGCTCTTGCCAGCCCCCACAGCTGCTGGGGGGCACTCAGCGGAACTATTCACCCTGCCTGGGGCTTGCCCCAGCAGCGTCTGCAAGCAGGATGGCTGTGATGGGGAAGCAGCAGTGCTTCTGTGTAACTTACAGCCAGGTCTCACCTACCTGTGCACACAGCCCCCCACCCCTGTGCACACCCCACACTGGTACAAGTGCTCGTATGCACCTGGACACACCTCCCCACAGGTGCACATGCCCACACCTATGCCCTCACCCAATCACATGAACCCTGGCATGTGTCCACACCTGAGCACCCCCACACCCTTGAACACACACCTAGGCATGTGCCTACATCTGTGTACCCACACACCTGAACACAAGCCAACACCTGGTCACCCCCACACACCTGAACACTCACCTGGGCACCCACACACACGGGCATATGCCCACATTTGTGCACCCACACCTGAACACAAGCCGACACCTGGGCACCCACACACACCTGTGCACATATCCACAAACCTGGGCACCTACTCACACACCTGGGTGCCCACACATCTGGGCACACGCCCACCCCCGCGCCCCCCCGCCACGCTCTGGGGCCGCCCCGCTCCGAGGGCACGCACCGTGAGGCGGCGTGCGGCGTCCACTTCGATCATGCCCCGCAGCAGGCTCTGGCAGTCGGGCGGAATAAAGTGCGGCATGTGGAACACGCCCCGCTTCACCTTCTCCAGCAGCTGCCGCAGGTTGTCATCGTCGAAGGGCAGAGCCCCCTGCGGGCAGCCGGGCGGGGGTCAGCATGGGCAGGCGGGTTGGGGAGAGGCCGGGGTGGGGTGGAGGGGGCCGGGGTCTCACCACTAGCAAGGCGAACAGGATGACGCCGCAGCTCCACACGTCTGCCTTCCGGCCGTCGTACTTCTCCCCCTGCAGACAACAGTGCCCGGGCTATTGGGCGCAGGGCAGGGCGGGGGCCTTGGCGGGGCCGGGCTCAGAGGGAGTCGGCCCCAGGACAGGCGGCCTAGCAGCACCTTGGGGTGCGGCAGGCTGGGGTCCCACCGGGGTCAGGTCCCCGCCACCCTGGGACCCGCAGAGCTGCACGGGCGGCGCCGACTCACCCGGATCACCTCGGGGCAGGCGTAGTGGGGGGACCTGCGGGCAAGGGCGGAGGTCAGCGACAGGGCTCCGGGCGCTGCCAGGCCCTCCCCCCGGGGTGATGGTGCACCGCAGGGCCCTCGAGGAGGCTCCCAGGGCTGTGGCGCGAGACGCCCCCACGTCCCTGAATCCGCAGGCGGGCTTTTAGGAGGAGACCAAGGTGGGGTGCTGGGTCTCTGCTGTGCCCAAGGCTGTCTGCCCGCTCAGCCAGGCAGGGGCCAGGGGGTCCCAGCCTCACACCCAGGCGGGCCAGAGCCAGGACCGTACCCCTACCCTTACTGTGCCGAGAGGCCTGTCTCCCCAAAACCACCAGGTTGTGGGGTGCCGGGAGGCTCAGGCATTTGTGGGGGGCCTGCCTGTGGGGTGCCCACCGGTTCCCCTTCCCCCAGCCCAGCCCATGCAGAGCCAGCAGGGGCAGAGGGCCACGTACCCGCAGCTGGTCTCCAACAGGCTGTCGCCAACCTGCAGGGACGCCATGCCAAAGTCTGCGATCCGGATGTTGTTCTTCTCGTCCAGCAGGAGGTTTTCAGGTTTCAGATCCCTGTGGCTGGGGAGGAGGGCGGTGAGGCTGAACAGGGCCAGTCTCTGCCTTGAGCACCTCCCCACTCTGGAGACCCCCTGCCCAGAGCCCACTGCCTCTCCAAACGCCAATCACACAGAGGGGCCAATGGCAGCCCAGCCTGGTGATGTCATAGGCAGCCAATCAGAAGTCGCCTGCCTGGTCCGTTTGGCTCTGGCCTTTGGTCAGGCATCCCTGTTTCTCCTGCCATGCGCTCCTGCCCCCTGGCAGGCTCCTTGCTGCCCCCTCCTGCTCCCTAGCACACCTGCTCTAGCCTAGGCCAACCTAGGGCCCCCAGGCACGCATGGATGCAAGCAGTGGACCCTGGAAAGGCCGAGGGGCTCCCAGAGCCCTTGGGTGGGCGCCAGGCAGAAACCTTCCCAACACACTGCCCACTCAGGGGAAAGCGGGGGTGCCAGGGGGGGTGCCAGGGGTTGATGTTCCTCGGGAGGGGGGAAGGGCAGCACCTGGTGTGGCACGGTGCGTTTGAGGGGCAGCTAAGGGGGGTGACGGTGCCCTTGAGGGGTAGACAATGGGAGGGACAGTGCGTTTGAGTACGGGCAGCTAATGGGGGGATGGTGCACCTCGGAATAGCACACTAGGGGGTGTAGTCCTTGGGGCACAGGGGCATCTGCGGTAGCACCCTGGGGGTTGGGGTCCCTGGGGAGTGGGGGGCACCAGGGGTGGGGCTCACCATATGGAGTGGCTGTGGCAGAAGTCCAGCGCGGAGATGATCTGCCGGAAGAACTTCCGAGCCTCCTTAGGCGTCAGCCTCCCCTTCTTCACCAGGTAGTCGAAAAGCTCACCACCTGACACGTGTTCTAGCACCAGGTACCTGCAGGAGACGGGGCCACCAGTGCGCCCAGCTGTGGCTGCCAGCCGCCCCTCCTCATCCCAGGGCCTCCCACAGCCACCTCCTGGCCAGCCTCCTGCAGGCCGCCCCCATTCTCCCACTGGCTGGCGAGGCAGCTGAGAGGAGCCCTGACTACGGCAGATCTCAAACCATCTGGGTTCCTGGGGGTGGGCCTCAAATGAGTCTGCAAGGAGCCTGGGGTGGGGTGGGGGAAGAGGGGCGGGTGAAGGGATGGGTCTGGGGGCAGAGCAGCGAGGGAGGGTTTGGAACTCGCAGGCTGAGTGGGGCGGGTACTGGGGCCAAGGAGCAGTGCATGGGGTGGCCTCGGGGCTCTGCCCTGCCTGCTCTGCCTGCTCTGGCCCTCACACCCTGGGGTCCCCTTGCACCTCAGTGGCACGGGCACCGAGCAGGGAGACCACACAGCCGCGTCCAGGGGCCCAGGGACCGTCTGGGCCGCTGTGAGGGGGAGACAGGAAGTGTGAAGGCCATGGGGAGGGGGTGAGGAAAAGGTTGGTGTGGCCCTCCCCTTCCTACCCTGGCAGGCTCCCAGCACCCCCCAACATGGGGTCTCAGCCACATAGAGGGTCCTGAGGGGCTGGTTCCTGGTGAGAGGCCCGTGGGATGCTGGATGCAGCTGCCTGGGGGCCGCTCCGCCCAGGCTGAACCAGCTCCAGGGGGAGGCCTGTGAGGGTGGTGGCCCCAGGTGTGGCCGTAGTGATGTCGGGGGGCTGCACAGGACAAAGGGGTGGGGCCTTGGCACACGCTCAGAGCGGAGTGGGGACCGGGGGGACCGGCTGTCCCAGGAGCTGGTCTTGGCAGGAGTCGGGGGCCCAGCGTGGGGATGGGAGCAGAGGTCGTGGTGGTGAAGCTCCCATGGCAGAGGAAGGTGGTGGGGGCCACAGGGGGGGACTCTGGGCAGGGGGTGGCCAGGCCCAAGGCTCAGCATAGGCCACACGGTGTCTGGGGGCCGTGGGACAACACCCAGGGCCAGACCTCAGGAGAAGCCCCAAGCACAGCCGTGCCCACCTCCTGGGCTCTTTCCTGTCCTTGGGCCTTGGCCTGCGGTGCCCATCCCCCCCGCACTCCCCAACCCTCCCCTCCAAGAAGACCTCCCCAGGACCCCACTACACCGGCACCATGTCACAGCGAGGAAGCCGTGGCCCTCGTCACAGTCCACCTCGCCAGCATCAGGGCCGGGACCGCCCCCGCCCCCCAGGCCTCTGGTGACAGTTTCTGTGTCCCTGCTCATGGAGGGGCAGGTGGGCTCCCCACACCCCACCCCGGGTTTTCTCTCCCCAGCTACACACGAGCTGGCCACAGGCACATGCTCCCCACGGGAATGCAGAAACCCAGGCCTGAGCGGAAGTCGCTGCCGGGGGAAGGGGAGTGGCTGGGTTCTGCCAGACCCTCAGCCAGCTCACCCTGAGGGCAGCCCCCAGCCCAGCCCTTTATGTTCCCTGCCCCCTCCATGCCTGATTCCTCAGAGATGCCCGGCTGGCATCACCTGGCAGGTCAGGATGCCGCCCGGGGACCAGCAAGGGTCAGGTGGGGCTCAAGGCCAGACAGCCCTCGGGCAGCAGCCCTCATCCATGGGAAAGCCCATCAGAGCGCACGAGGAGACCGCCCCGTGTGTGACCACTGTGCCCACTCCCAGGAGCTCCCTGAGGCTGGGTGTGGGGCGATGGGGTTCACAGCCAGGCATGCCTGGGACAGGGTGGGGATTTCTGCTGGCCTCGGCGGCTGTGGGGGTGACAGGGTCCAGGCAGGGCGGGAGCCTGCTGGCTGTGCCTCGTGTTGGGGAGCCTCAGGGATGGAGACATGGCTCAGTGGGGCTGGGGAAGTCCCGGGCAGAGGCCAGGAGGCTCAGCGTGGCCATGTGGGGAGGCCCAGGTGTTCCGGCCCCTTGCCCTGAAATGCCTAAGCCTCCTCCAGAAGGCCCTGTTCCCCCTTGCCGGCCTCAGGCTGGTGGCTCTGCAAGCCCCACAGAGCAGGTCTCTGGTCTGGTCAAGAAGCAGAGACCACAGCGGCCTGGGCTGAGACCCTACCCAGACAGTGTTCATGCTGGCAGGGCCAGGGCTGCTGGGGTGCAGTAGACACCCCTGGCCTCCAGCCCCAGCACTCCCCAAGCCCCGGCCGCCTGCCCCTGCAGCGACAGCCCCCACCTCGGCCACCCCAGCTCTTCAGACCCAGCAATACCTACAAATATTTTTTGTTTTCATAAACGTCGTGCAGCTTTAGGACGTGGGGGTGCTCGATGAGCTTCAGGATCGCGATCTCCCGCTCCACCTGCATGGGAGACACCAGAGCATGTCACGCTCGCAGGGCTGGGGCACTCTCCTCTCCCCACAGACGCCACCTTTGGTGCCAGCTGTGGGGGACGCAGGGACGTGGGCTGCTCAGCTGGGGCCCTGGCTAGTGGAGAGGGCAGAGGGCAGGGAGAGCCACAGTGGAGGGAGCCCAGGCCCCAGGGCTGACAGCAGCCTGTAGGGCTGAGGACTGGGGTCCCCTGGAGCAGGAGGGTCCCTCCCCACCCTGCCCAGGAAGGCAGGCAGCCTGGGCCTCGGTGCTGCTCCTCTCCGTGAACCCAGCCTCAGGAATGGGGCCTCCCAGGCTCCCAGCCAGTCGGATGGAGGGCCCTTCCAGGCAGGCTGTGCCTGGGCTCCGTCCTTCCTTACGGTGGAGGCCTCACAGGAGGAGGGGCCGGGACAGGCTTCTGTGGGCTCAGGACTAGCACCAGGTGGGGGCAGGCGACCTGTGCGTGCGGGGCATAGAGTAGTCGTGCAGGCCGTGCTCAGGGCACGTGTCCCTGATCCACAGGCTCCCAGCTGGTACTGTCCCCAAGTGGGGAGGGCCCCAGGGAGGGACAGAAGTGACCCCTGAGGGCACCTGACTCAGGATACCCAGTCCTGCTCTGAGGTGAGGGCAGGGTCTCCTCCCTCAGACATGCAAGCCTGGCCACGGGCACCTGGTGCCCTGCCCAGCACAGAGGAATTGCCTTGTCAGTGGTGGGGCCAGCTGAGGCCACGGCCTGGGGGACCCAGCACTCAGGAGCCAGGGTGGACGAGGCTTTGGGGCTGGGGCCAGTCTTGTGATGGGGTCCCAGCTCTGGCAAGTTGGCCAGCCTGTCCCCAAGCCCTTCCCTCCCAGGCAGGCAACTGTGCCCGGCACTTGCAGGTGACAGGGACACCTCCCCCCGCCCCACATCTCCAGGCCCTCCTTCACTCGGGGCTCACAGGCACCTCCCAAATTCAGCATGGGACTCTCCCCAGCTACACCCTGTACTGGATCTCTCTGCCAGGCGCTGTCCTGGCCCCGTCACTCCCAGGGCCCCTGTTTCTCCTCCAAGGCAGGGTCGGACCCTGCCAGCCCCATCCAAGCAGCCCTCAGCAGCCCTTAACGCCGCTCCCACCTCCTCATGGGGTCCCTGGGCCTTCCCAGTTTAGTCTGGTTAATTCCTCCACACCCCCAGCAGCTGGGGGGTGCTCAACGTGTCAGGGTCCCCAACTGTCAGCAGCTTCCACAAGCCTCTCCTCTCTCGGCTACTCCCACTGGCCCCCGTCCCTGTGTCCTGCCCCACCCACAGCCCTGCATGCAAAGGAGTGAATGCAGGGGAAGGGAGGGCAGGGGGCTCGGCTGGCCCCGGTGCTGGGAGGGTCCCGCACTGCCAGCCCAGGTTCCACTGTGGGCGGGACTGGGAGCAGCTGGGAGCCACAGCCTCTGCCTCTACACCCAGGGTCAGGCTTCCCAGCAGCTAGGACAGCCCCATCCCCACTGAGAGGTGGGTCAGAGCCCAGGAGTCCTCCACCCAGGGGGCCTGTCCGGACCCCACGGTGACCAGACACCACCGCATGGAGCCGATGAGGAGGAAGGCAGGGCTCCCCTCTGCTAAGCTGGGCCCTGGCAGGCGAGGGGTTGCTCTGAGGCAGGGGCCTCCTCTAGATTCTAGCTGGGGACACTGAGGCTCTGCCCGCCAGTACAGCAGGTCAGTGTAGCAACTCAACTGCCCAGCTTCGGCCAGTCCCCTCAGGGGTGCCCACTCTGCTTGGGGGCAGGAGAAAGGTGGGCAGGGCCGGAGGGGAGAAAGAAGGGCAGAGGCGCCCTGTCAGGGGGCCAGCAGGGGTGCGGCAGCCCAGGAGCCTGCAGGACCCCCGCACTCAGCTCCGCAGGTCCCCACAACGCGGGCTCCCACCCCCTGTGCTATTCCCCGCCCCACCCCACCGCCAGCCCCGCCTCCCCCCGGCCCCGCCTCCCTTCCCGACCCCACCTCCCTTCCCGGCCCCACCCCACCACCAGCCCTGCCTCCTCCCCGGCCCCGCCTCCTTCCCCCGGCCCCGCCTCCCTCCCCGGCCCCGCCCACCTTCATCAGCACAGACTCGCTCAGCTTCTCACGGTTGACGATCTTGATGGCCACCTTCTGGCAGGTGACACAGTGAACCCCAAGCTTCACCAGGCCTGCGGGAGAGAAGAAGCCTCGCTCAGACCCGCCCGGGGAGCCTGCAGCGAGCACCTGGCTGGACTCTGCAAGTGGGGAGCCTCCTCCCACATCCTGGACAGCAGCGGCCCCACCCACTCCAGGGCGGACTCGGCCCCGCCCCCTGGGTCGCTGTCCGGAACAGCTCAGTGCTGGCCTCGTGCTGCCCCCACAAAGCTGCGTCTTCCCTCCACGCCAGCCCTTTGGGCTTCGCGGGTCTCCGTGGACCCCCTCGCCCTCTCCCCTGTCCCAGAGCACCCAAATCCCCTCCCTCTGGCCTTCAACCACCCTCAGCTGGGAGCCAGGGTACCCTCGAGGCCCCTGCATGGCCCAAGAAGGCCATCCCCCACACACCCTGCCCTGAGACCCCCACCTGCAGCCCTCTGCTGAGACCCCCACCCGCATCCCTTCTCTGCTGAGGTACTGCCCTGCACCTGAGCGCCGGCCCTGTGTGCACCCCAGGACACCAGGACGGGCCCCAGGTGGCTCCCTAGGCAGCACTGCCCTGGACCTCCGCGGCCCCGCAGCCCCTTCCTTCCCAGACCTACCTAAAAGGCAGGCAGGGTGCTCTGGGAATGTGCCTCGGCTGGGCACATGGTCCTGGTCCCCCTCCCCACCTCGGCCCACCCTCCCTTTCTCCTCTCCCCACTCTTTTCACAGCCAGATACTTGCCCCTGCCCAGGACAGCCCGGCCACACCCCTGAGCCCCACCTGGCCCGAGCTGTGGTCTTGACACTGGAGACGCCCCGAGCGCCCACAACCTGGGCCCTCTCCCACCATCAAAGGTCCCCAGGTGCACTCACGGGCCCATTCCGTGTTGGGGCATGTTGGAATCATGTGGGGCCCAGGTTATCACAGGGGACCCCACTTCCCAGGTGCGCCCAGACACCCAGAGCCAGCTCAGGTTATCAGAGGGGACGCCATCTCCTAGGAGCACCCAGACACCCAGAGCCTGCCCAGGTTATCACAGGGGACGCCACCACCTAGGAGCACCCAGATACCCAGAGCCTGGCTGGCATTCCCACTGGGCTTTAGTGGACGCCATCCTTCCGTGCACGTGCTGTACTCAAATTTCACCCAGACTCGGCCTCACCCTGGTGACCCGCGGGACGTCACTGGTGTTTACTGACCATGTGGGTTTGCTCTGGGCTCCTTTCCTGTGCCCGTTTTCATACTGGTGCACGCACATGTGTGCATTTTCTTACCAATTTGCAAGAGCCCTTTGATTTTTATGGGAAATTAATCCTTCATTCGTCTCACGTGTTAAGCATCCACTCCACCTGCCCCATCGGCTTTTAGCTTTGCTCTTTCTGTCAGTTTCATTTGTGTGGCATCACGCTCGGATCTGGGTGAGCCCAGGCCGGGTGGGGGACCCAGGACCTTGCCGGAGACACGGGCTTCCCCAGAGGCAGGGGGAGCTGCAGGCCAGGCGGGGACTCAGGCTGGGCACAGAGGGGGGTGGCCTCCGCAGGGTGTGCTCAGGGAGGGGGAGCTGCCTCTCCTTGGCGGCCTTTGATCCAGCACGAGGCCTGTGATTCGCTTGGCCACGGGAGCACTCAGGAGGGCCTGGCGCCCTTCATCCATAATCCAGGGCAGCTGGAGGTGCCCACAGCGCAGCCCTCCCCAGGCATGAGGCTGGCCTGCACCCCAGGGCAGGGAGCACCTGCAGGAAGGACTCAGCCCCACATATGGAAAGAAGCAAGAGCTCAATGTCCCCCAAACATGGCTGCAAGGCTAAGGCGTGGTCCCTGACAACAGCCTCTGGTCTAAAGGCCATTGAGCTCCTAAAACCCCCCAGGACAAACTCCTGTGAGGATGCAGAGACCAGAACAGAGGCTCCCAAAGAAGGGAAGAAATGACCCAGAAGTGCCTGCACAAGGCACCCTCAGGAGCCCCCGTGCCCTCAGGAGACCCCTCAGGAGTGATCAGGAGACCCCAAAGGATGTAGGGCCCACACCCTGCCCCAGGGCGTCATGAGGGCCGGGGTGAAGTAGGAGGGAGGCTGTGGTCAAAGTCCCCAAGGCCACCGGGACAGCATTCCCAGGGAGGGTGGCCCTCGTGGTTCTGCATTTTCACAAAAGATGGCCCCACACAGGAGGTAAGTCATGAGGTCACAGCCACCAAGGGCACGGGGCAGCCATTAAACAGTGGCGAGACCTGATCAGACCGCAGAAGATGCTCACTGCTGAGCACGGCAGGATGCTGTTTACAGAGCAGCAGGGCCCCGGGCAGGGACAGCACGTGTGGCCACATGCACAGACACGTACCTGTGTACACCCCTCGGTGTGTGCACACCTCTATGCGTGCACACACACACACACGTGCACACACCCACATCCAGTGCACGTGCCCACACACCGAGTGCACATACCCTGTGCACACACACCCGTGCACACACGCACACACCCAGGACTCGTACACCCATGCACACACACACCCAGCGCACACAAGCACCCAGTGCACACACCCCCAGTAACCCGTGTGCACATACAGTACACACGCCCGTACATACCCATGCATGTACACACAATTACACACCCCAGTGCACATGCACACACACCCACAGTGCACGCACTCCCTGTCGTGCGCACACACACACACCATCGTGCACACACATGTACAAACAGGCACACTCCCAGTGTGCGCACACACATCCTTGAATGACAGGAGCCAAAAGGTGTGGAGAGCACAGTCCGACCTCCAGAAAAGGAAAGAAAATGGGGACTGACAACGGGAGGGAGTGACAGCCACCTGACTCAACTTCCCAGAAGCCGATATTGAAAGGACACTGCTGGGCCCGTCACAAATCAGGACAGCCAAGTCTCAGAGCACTGGCCTTACTCCCGGCGCTGCTTTGAGGGGGGCCCCTTCACCCCCATTTCACAGATGAGGAAACAGTGGTTCCATTCCCTGCCAGCGCATGTGGCTCAGAAGGGCTGTGAGGACAGTGGACCATGTGGAACAAGACATTCCTGGCAAGCCCCCACCTTCCCAGAGGAAGTTCTGGAGGGGATGGAGCCACGGGGGTGGGCCTGCCGCACCCACAGAGCCTGCCCACGTCCATGAGGCTGGGGTCTGGGGGCTGCAGGTGGCAGGCGGCCTCTCGAACAGCAACGGAGTCACAGAGGAGCCACAGCCACCGAGAGCCTCCTGCCTGTGCTCAGGAGTCCCACCGTGGCTCAGGTAAAGGCAGCCAGGACGCAGCAGGCCGGGTGCAGGAGAGCCGTCCCCAGCTGCGTCCTGGAGCTCTGACTACTCCTCCTGCCTGCCTCTTTCACTTGCTGCCCCTACGCCTAGAAAGTCCTTTGCCCCTTACTGTACTCTGAAGACTCCTACACACTCCTCAGAACCCAGCACGGAGGTGGCTCCCGAGGTAAAGCTTCCCTGAGTCCCCAGGCAGCCCTCTGTGTCCTGGTCCCCCTCAGCTCCGGGGTTCTCTGAGCGGAATGTTTGGGTTGTGAGCAGTTTTGCCACTTTCTGGAGGCAGGGAGTGGGGAGTGTGCCATGAGAGGCCCTCCTGACTGGGCCGCAGCCTGGAGGATGGGGGACGGGAAGCCCAGGGCCACCCTTCATTATCCACCCCTGGAACTCCTGGCTTATTTTCCGATTGAGATTCCAGCTCTAATTACTGTCTTTACACAAACAGGCTTGGCCATTGAGAGGGAAGGCGCGCAGTGCCACAGATCACTGCCCAGGGCCCTGAGGAGGCGGGCGGCACGCAGCAGCTGGGGACAGCAGCTCACGCCAGAACCATTTCTGTGGGAGCGTGCGCTGGTGGGTGCCCAGTCTCCCTGTGCCCCTCACAGGGAAGGGCCCTGGCACGTGGAGCCCCAGGGCATCCCAGGGAAGCCACAGGTATGCCATGAGGTTGCTGGGCCTCAGGGAGCAGACTGGTGCGTTATCACGGGTGCCCTTGGGTGCTCCTGAGTCAGCCAGGAGAGTCAAAGGGAGCCCCGGGACCACCCTGTACATGGTCTCTGACCAGGCTGTCCAAGAAGTGAGGGGCCTTTTCCCGCCTGGGCCAGGCGAGGCAGCAGCACAGCCCCTGCCCCTGCACTCAGCTACCCAGGAGGGCTGGCACTTTCTGGAGGGGCAGTGAGGGCTCAGTCCTGCAGCTCTGCAAATCGGCAGCGCCCTGCCACCAGGAAGCCTGTGGGGCTGTGGGGAGAGGGGATGGGGGGCTGCAGGCCCAGGAGCCAGGCGAGCCTCGGGCTGGACCGGCTGCTCTTTAGTTTGGGTAGGGCCCCTGGGGCGGGTGGCAGTGTTGGCACTGGGGGAGGACCCTCTGCAGCCCCCTCACCGCCCCGGCACGCGCCAGACTGAAGTTGTACAGCAGGTACGGGGACAGCCTGGGGTGCTGCCCCCCATCCCCCACATGCAGACCCAGGGGGCTTCCCACCAGGCAGAGGGGTCCCGTTTCATGGACTTGCCTCCTGCTGGCCACTCCAGGGCCCTCCCCACCTGCACTTGGCTGAGGGATCCTGAGCTCCCTCCCAGCAGCCCTGCCACATCCTGACCGTGTCTGCACCCCCAGGCCCTCTCTGCTCCCCACCACGTGGCTGCTGGTCCATCCGTTGCCCCCATTCCGGTTGCCAGCAACCACCTCCTGGAGGGGGGACACCTCACGGGTGGGAGTCACGCAGAGAAGACACGTGGCGCCTTCACCCAGGGCCTCTGTGAGTTCCTGGCACCCCAGGGCCTTCCCTGCACAACCCAGATTTGCTGGGACAGACCAAGGCTTGAGACCAAGCTTGCCAGGACTGGGCACCCCCCCGAGGGCTACGTGCGTCCTCCCCAGTGTGTCCTGTTCTCCTGCAGAGTCTGAAAGGAATAAAGTGACAGTTCAAGCCTCTGCCTTCCCCTGGGACGGCCGTCTCGGGTATTCACACCTCACAGACCCAAGCCCAGCTGCCAGCAGAGCGCACCCCACCACGACACATCCCCAGTGCCCGCTGCCTGCCAGGCCTCCATCTAGGCCCTGATGGCCACGTGGCCCTGCCCATCCCACGCAGCTGCGCACCCAGAGCACCCGAGGCCTCACGGGGACTGGTGTGTAGTGTTTGCTTTCCTGAATGGATGCACACAGGCTAGGAGCCAGGAGCTGGCCCACCGTCTGGAGCGCTGGGTTTAGGGGGAAGGCTGGACAGGTGAGGTGTGCTCACCACGGCACCGCATAGGGCGGCAGAGCCTCAGCATCCAAGCCCTGCACCCGGGCAGTCGGGGGCCTGCCTCTCAGTGTCACGTGAGGGGATGCACTGGGGACCCGGCCGTGCCGCGCACAAGCCTCATGCACAGCGGAAACGGCTGTTTGCCTAACGACCTAGAGCAGCTGCACTCACTTCCCCGAGGCATGGAGGGAAGAGGCTTGGGGCTGCCAGGAGCCCGCTGGGTGGTGGAGACCTGGTGCTCAAGCCCCTACCCCCTGGGTTCACCAGACAGCTTCCTGACTCAGTTTCTCTCCAGTGTACACTCCCACCCATGCCCTGGCCCTGCTTCAGCCCTCCCCAGCCATGGGGCTCCAAGTCCACTCTCCAGAGGCCTGAGGCACCGGCCCTGGGGTGTCCTCCCAACGCCCTCCCCTGCCCCACACCTCCTCCCATCTCCACAGCGCACACCCAGTGCCACGGCCTGGAGGACCACCTGGGGACACCGTTGGGTGTCTGTTACCCACCCTCAGAAGGGGGTGGGTTCCAAGAGAAAGGACGGGGGCAGCTCATCTACCCAAAGACCAGTGGAGAGGACACAGAGCAGGAGACGAGCTTTGGGGTGGGGGAGGGCGTGCGCTAGGGATGGGCTGCTGTCCTTGGTGCTGAACATGGCCCCTGGCCCAGGCTGCAGGGAGGAAAAGTCCTGAGGAGTGGGGTCATTGGACAGGCCTGCCCTGCCCCCACCCCACCCAGGTGGCTCCCAGAGACCAGCACAGGCGACAACCTGCCCCATCGCTGTCACCAACCCGCGCCTCTGGGACCGAGTGGGCCTCATCCACAGACCACACGGACACCACAGCTTCCTCCAGGACTCTGGGGAGCTCAGGGGAGCCCAGTGGCCATGTCTTGCAGCAGTGCCCTGCAGGGCGTCCAGGTGCTGAGGACCCGAGGCCCCCACACAGCCTGTGGGACCCCCCAGGAAGTAGCCCTTCCAGCCCAGACTGCAGACCGGGCAGCCCTGGGTGACGCCTTCACCAGAGCCACCTGCCGAGCGGCTGGGACTGATAACCCGGGGAGCTGAGACTCCAAGTGCTGAGAGCGCCGGGACCAAACGGCCATGCAGCGCAGGACCATGAAGACGTCGGGCTTCCCATCCCAGGCTCGGGGCGGCGCTCAGGACCAGGGTCCAAGTCCCCACGCCTGGCAGGAACAGCCTCGCTGAGTGGGAAACACGTGGCCTCAGCAGCAGGGCCTTGGCGCCAATCCCACCGACCCCACGGTCTCTGACAAGGCCCCAGATTCTTCGCCCATGGAGGCAGGGAGAACACGTCTCTGGGCCCATGAGGTGCTGTGTGGAGCCCCAGGAAGGGGAAGCATGAAGCCCAGGGGGTCCTGCTCTCCCCCAGCATCCTGCCAGCCGGTCCCAGGGAGCCCACCTGGCAGAGGCCCAGGTCCAGAGCCCCCATCTGTCTGAACAGAACCCCAGCAGGCTCCACAGGGCCCTGCCTGGCCCCCAGGACTCCCTCCGTCCAAGCGGTTCCAACGAGTCCTGAGCCTGGGCCTCCTAGGCCAGGATGGTGAAGCGTGGGAGGGACGGCCTGTTGGCTGGACGCAGATGGAGGGCGGGGCAGCAGGTGCGTAGCTGCCCCGTCCTGCCGGGACGCAAAGCAGTCCAGGTCCTGGTGAAGGGGTCCTGGACCTTTCTCCTTTAAATGTTGGGGGAGTTCCTGCCACTTGGGCCCACCGCAGTGAAGGGGTCCCTCACCTACCCCCAACTCCCACACTGGCTACACAGCCCCCACTGTCTGCCTGGAGGGATCATGAGGGCAGGTGGGGGCCACCTCACCAGGACACCTTGTCCCCACCTGGCTCTCCCTGCCCTTCTTCCTCTTGCCCCCACACTCAGACCCACCCAGTGCTGGGGCACCCCCCGCATGAAGCAGTGGCGGGTGAGGGCCTGGCAGGTGGACACCCAGCAGACTTCCCTCCGCCTGGCCGGCAGGACCTGCTGTCACTCCAGGGGGATGTTGGGGCTCCCTGGGGCTCACGGAGCAGCTCTGGAGGCCATGGGGACACCGAGGGGTCCACCAGGTCCCACATCACAGCTGGAGAATGTGGAGGTAGAATGGCGGCCCCATGTGTGTCCCAGTGCCTGAGGTGCATGAATGTGACCTGACTTGGAAAAACAGCTTCTGCAGAGGTTTCTAAGTTATGGATCTCAACATAGCATCGCTGGGGATCTGGGGTGGACGCTGACCCAACAACCAGCCTTCCTATCAAAGACCGAGGAAAAAGCGGCTGGGGACACAGCGGGGGGCCACGTGAGGGTGAAAGCAAGACGGTGGGGGGCACTTCTGCAGGCCCAGGGGGCGCCGGGAACGCCCAGCGGGGGAAGCTTGGGGCACGGGGATCGCCCAGCAGGGAAGGCTTGGGGCAAGGCTTCCTTGAGGCCTCGGAAGAGCCGGCCCACCCCGGACCTTGGACTTCCCGCCTCCAGAACGTGAAAGCACACGTCTCTGCTGTTCGTGGAGCCCCGGGGAGCTCGCGAGTGCCGTCTGCCGCTCACACGACTGTCCGTGGGCACAGTCCTTCATCAGGAACCTCCTAAGGCATCTCGAATTCCAGGACCGCTGTGGCCGCAGCACGCCCCTGCCCCTCTCACGGTCTCGGAACTTCCCACGCACACTCTCCATGGGCCTGAACCTGGCCAGAGGCCTCGGCTCCTCACTGAAGGCTCTGCACGGAAGCATTTACGAGGTCTCGGACCCACCCCCAGTCTCAAGACACTAAGGACAGGACTCAGGGGAGGGTCCCCAGTTCTGATGTCTCTGAAGCCTGGACGGCCATGACCCCAACGTCTCCACCGCGCCCCCCACGAGGCACCGGGTCCCCCCGTGAGGCACCACACCCCCCCGCGAAGCACCGCGCCCCCCACGAGGTACAGCCCTCGGGGAGGTCCTGGGTGCAGGGCCCTGGAGGTACCTGGACATCAACCCTCCAGGGTGCTCTCTGGCCAAGCTAAGGCTCCCAAGCTGCACTGCCCTCCCCTCGAGCCTTGCAAAGCTCTGTTCCCTTTCCCAGGAGGGGACACAGACACCTGAGGAGCTCAGAAACCCAGGTCTGCAAGACCTTCCATCCTCCTGACACCACATCACCAGGTTGGGACTGGCTGTGGGGCTTCCTGGGCAGGCAGCGGCCCCCACCTGGGGCCGGCACAAGCTTCATCTCCGTCACCCCCCGGTCCTGGCTTGGGGAGTGGACATGGCACTGGGAGACTCTGAAGGGAGCGTGTCCAGTTCCCCACAGGCAGCCGAGCCTTGGGCGGTCAGACCTGTGTGCCTGTGGGGTCTCCAGAGCTGGTCCAGCACCATGGACAGGACTGCCAGAGTGGAGTGTCCTCGGAAGCAGGTCTTCAGCCCCTCGGAGGCCCTGTCCGGGCCACACGCTTGTCGAGGTCACCCAGGGGGACTGCGGTCAGCCATGCATCCTGGGGGTGTGGGCACCACAGCAACTGCAAACTCAGGAGGTGCACAGGCCCCTCTGCACCGTCCCCACAGCTCCTCACTCGCCAGGGCCCACCACAGAGCCTCCTGCACCCTGAGCCAGCCTCGGCCCCATAAGCTGCTCCCCTTGTGGCCAGCACACCTCCCCCAGCGATACAGGGACCCCCACCCTTCCCCAGAGCACCCCATGGGTGGCACACGGCAGACAGGGTGGAGGAGAGGCTGGAGGAGGGCAGGCCCCACCTGAGACTCTGTGCACACACAGGGCACCAAACGGCTCAGGTGGGGGCTGGGGACTGTGAGCTGCAATGAGGCCTGGCCAACCCCTGCCCCCCAATCTGCTTGGCTCACCCCTGATCACCCATCTGCATGCTCCCATTGGGGGCCCACAGCTGGGGCTGGGCTGGGCTCTCACCCGACACACAGTTGGCTCTGACCCCGCCTCAAATACACCCGATGATGCGGCAGAGGCGCAGCCCCCCCCACCTGGCACCCCAACCTCAGGCTAGACCCCCAGCAGGCCCAGTGACACCCCCAGCCTGCCCGCCCCCGGCCCCACCTGCCCCCTCCTCTCTCGGGCCCTGATCAGGCCACCGTGCTCACATCTCAGGCAGAGACCCCGGTGCTGGGCCGGCAGGTTTGCTCCCCAGGCTGGGGGTCCCCCCACCTGCCCCGAGAGGGGCCTCTGAAGTTGCTGCAGACATTGAAGCCTCGTTCCTTCATTAGCGCCCAGGTCTCTGCTCCCCGACCCTTCGCCTCCTCAGTCTGGAGGCATCCAGGCTCTATGCACCCCCACCCCGCACGCCCACGATAACAGCCCTGAGACAGGGGCCGGGACAGGGACAGGAAGGAGCCAGGCCCTCAGCACATCCTCAGAACATCAATAGATCCCACAGAATCCGCCGCCCACCAGCGCCAGGCGCAGAGGGAGGGGCGGCGCATCTCTTGGGAGACAACTGCTCACGTTGGAAGGAACCTCTCCAGTTAAACTCATGCTGCCCTGAAGCATTTCACACGCACTGCAGCCGCTCCGCTGCCTCTGCCTGGCTCCCACCTCTTAACCCAGCACCCAAACAAAAGGTGGGATGCAGCTCCCACTGGAAACCAGAGAGTGGAGAAGGAAGCATCTTCCTAGCCCTAGGCTGTTCCAGGACCCAGGTCCCTTCCAGGCAGAGGCGGGCATCTGTGCAGCCCGAGATGGGCAAGGGTGGGCCGGAGCCAGGGCCAGACTGCAGACACCTGCCTCCCTCCCTGGTGTGACCCCGGGCGTGCCCAGCCTCAGGGGTCTCCTGACACCCCCTCCTGGGAAGTGAAGATTAAATGAGAGCCCCTACACTGTCCCTCCCCTCCAAAGCACAGCCTCGGGCTGCACCAGGAAGAGGTCCAGGGTCAGCCAAGCCAGGAGCCCACAGACAGCCCAAAGATCTGAACCCTGAAGATCTGAGGACATTGCCGTGAGCATCCAAAACCCCTCTCTGCTCTGCACCCAAATGAAAGATGCTGGTGGGAGGCCCCCGTCAGGCTCCAGGGTTGAGACCTACTTGCCAGCACCCAGCCAGAGGGCCGAGGGGGCCCTGGGGGGTCCCTGGGGGGCACAGACGCCCTCCCCATGAAAGGCTGAAGCCGGGCTCTTAAGGTCAGGCTTTTGGAAAAGCAGGGAGCTGCACCTGCTGGACGCCACACGGAGGCTGAGCCCCTGGGTCTGCCAGCCCCCCCTAGAGCTGAGGACAGGAGTGACCGGAGGAATCCCCCAGGCAGGCCACGAAGAGGGAGACAGCCAGCGAGGAGGCTGCAGGGAGGAGGTGTGTCCCCAGGGGACAGCCCAGACAGTGGAGGAAGAGGCTGGAGCTGGGGACCAAGGGGGTGGAGACAGGACTTCGGGGAGCCACAGGTCCAGAGAGGGCCTGCATGGAGGGGCCCAGGCCCAGGCTGGCGGACCTCACGCTCACCTGTCAAACCTTCCTGAATTAAACAAGAGGGAGCCTGGCCATGATGGGGGAACCTCAAAACATTCAAGAACCTTCTAGAAGCAGGCAGGCAGAGGAGGCGGAGGGTGGGCCTGGGCCTGCCTGTCTCCAGGGGACTTGGGAAACTGAAAATGTCTGTGTCAGCTGGAGTGCAGGGCAGGCCGTGGGCGGGGCTGCAGACACCCCGGAGCACCTGCCAAGGGTGTGCACAGGTCGGGGGCAGCCCCGGCCGGCCTCTTCCTTCTCTAGGCCAACAAGAGAGATAGTCGGGGTCACGCCCAGCAGAGTGGGGGCTGGTCCTGCAGCAAAATCTGTCTCATCCTGACAAGGCTGCCCCACTCCCTGTCCATTAGGCCATCACACACACACACACACAGGTACACACATGCACACTCACATGTGTGTACAGACACCAAGCCCCCGGGCAGAGGCCCTGCCTTCCAGAGACTCAGACGAGACAATGTTCCCTCTTAACCAAGAGAGAGGCGGCTCCACACTCAACCAGGCTTCCTTCGAGACTAATGACCACGTGCCTGGGTGTGGGAGAAGGTGCGGAGCCTGGAGCTGAAGCAGCAGCACTGGCCCTCATTAAATGAATATTTCAAACATTCTTGTTTCTGTTTTTATCAAGACAGAATCTGATTCTGTTGCCCAGGTTGGAGTGCCGTGGCACAATCTCAGCTCACTGCAACCTCCGCCTTCCAGGTTCAAGTGATTCTCCTGCCTCAGCCTCCTGAGCAGCTGGGATTACAGGCGTGTGCCACCACCACACCCAGCTTATTTTTGTATTTTTAGTAGAGACGGGGTTTCACCATGTTGGCCAGGACGATCTCGAACTCCTGACCCCAAGTGATCCACCCACTTTGGCCTCCCAAAGTGCTGGGAAAACAAGCGTGAGCCACCGTGTCTGGCCAAAACAAGTATTTCAAAAATTCTGTTGATTGTACCAATGTGCTAGGATTTAATGAGTGATTGCATCTATAAACAAGGTCTACAAAAACAATTAAGAAACATAAAAATGCTCTAAGACATAAAAAATAATAACTGCTAGAATAAGAAACTATTTAAATAAGGACTGAAAAAATGAGAAAATACCCAGCAGAGCAGAACAAGATAACAGAAAGACACAGAGAGGCCACCAACCCAACAGCTCAGTGCTCGGAGCTGCCTGAGCAGCCAGCGGCTGGAAACACCACCCAACAGGGAATCATGTCCCAGGGCCCACAAACACAGCTGAGCAAAGGCCTCCCGGTGCCCAGACTCACACCTGACACACACCTGTAATGAGGAGCTCCCAGACACTTGCTGCTTTCAATCAATCAATCGATCAATCAGTCAATCAATCAGGTATTCACTGAGCTTCTATTAGTGACAGGCACTTACGGCACTACAGAAAAAAAAAAAGAAACAACTTCCCCACCCAGGGATTCAGGCCCTTGGAGATGTGTTACAGCTGAACAGAAATTTGCTGGCAGGCCCCCAGTCCCAGCCCAGCTGAAGTCCTGTTTGGATCTGGCTGAGCAGCCCCCCACAAGCCCAACACAAGCAGGGAGCCCCTCCGGGATGATGGCTCCTACTTCAGTCTGAACTGCTGCTCCAAATAAACAACACACAGCATCCAACAAAATGTTATGGCGTATGCAAAGAAGTGGGGAAATGGAACCCTCTCAAGAGAAGAAACAGCCAACAGAAGCAGGACACAGGTGACCCACCCTCAAGAGAAGAAACAGCCAATAGAGGCAGGACACAGTGTGACCCACCCTCAAGAGAAGAAACAGCCAACAGAAGCAGGACACAGGTGACCCACCCTCAAGAGAAGAAACAGCCAATAGAAGCAGGACACAGGTGACCCACCCTCAAGAGAAGTAGCAGCCAACAGAAGTAGGACACAGGTGACCCAGTCTCAAGAGAAGAAACAGCCAACAGAAGCAGGACACAGTGTGACCCACCCTCAAGAGAAGCAGCAGCCAACAGAAGCAGGACACAGTGTGACCCAGTCTCAAGAGAAGAAACAGCCAATAGAAGCAGGACACAGGTGACCCACCCTCAAGAGAAGTAGCAGCCAACAGAAGCAGGACACAGGTGACCCAGTCTCAAGAGAAGCAGCAGCCAACAGAAGCAGGACACAGTGTGACCCAGTCTCAAGAGAAGAAACAGCCAATAGAAGCAGGACACAGGTGACCCACCCTCAAGAGAAGTAGCAGCCAACAGAAGTAGGACACAGGTGACCCAGTCTCAAGAGAAGAAACAGCCAACAGAAGCAGGACACAGTGTGATCCACCTTCAAGAGAAGAAACAGCCAATAGAAGCAGGACACAGGTGACCCACCCTCAAGAGAAGCAGCAGCCAACAGAAGCAGGACACAGGGTGACCCAGTCTCAAGAGAAGAAACAGCCAACAGAAGCAGGACACAGGTGACCCACCCTCAAGAGAAGAAACAGCCAACAGAAACAGGACACAGGTGACCCAAATGTTAGAATTTTCACAAAAGGGTAAGGTAATACCACACATATGAACAGTGACCTCAATGACCAGCCAGCAGAAACTATCCTGACAAGCACCAGAGCAAAAGAGGGAGGTGGAGACCTCACAGCATGTCAGGCGCCTGCAGGGCCCCCTTATAGTCTAAGACACTTGTTCCTGGAGTCCCTCAAGACAGGAAAGAGCAAATAGGGAAGAGGACACATTTTATTTTTATTTTTTTATGAAATGGAGTCTTGCTCTATCCCCCAGGCTGGAGTGCAGTGGCACAATCTTGGCTCCCGCAACTTCCGCCTTCCTGGTTCAAGCAATTCTCCCACCTCAGCCTCCCGAGTGGCTGGGATTACTGGTGCCTACCACCACGCCTGGCTAATTTTTGTATTTTTAGTAGAGACGGGGTTTCACCACATTGGCCAGGCTGGTCTCAAACTCCTGACTCATGATCCGCCCTCCCTGACCTCCCGAAGTGTTGAGATTACAGGCATGAGCCACCACACCCGGCTGAAGAGGGCAAACTTAAACAAAAATGAAGAATTTTCCCCAATGTGCTAAATACATCAGTCTGTGTATCCACGGGGCTCACTGAACCTCAAGCAGGACAGACACCTGGAGGAACACACCAAGGTGGGTCACTGCGAAACTCACAAAACCAAAGGATAAAGAGAAAACCTCAAAATCAGCCAGAGACGAGCATCACACGCAGGGCCTTGGTGGCGGCTGCCTCTTACCAGCAGAGGACCATGGTGTAGCACTTGCTAAGCACTTGAAGGAACCCAGAATTCTACATCCAGCAAAAGTATCCTCCAAAACCGAGGCTAAATACCACCATCGGCAGTTGAAGGAAAGCTGGGGGAACGTGTTGGACACAATGTGTGGGAAGCCATTCAGCCCGAGGGAGCTGAGCCCGGGCCACAGCCTCAGGCAGGGGTGACGGGCACTGGGAAGGGAGCACATGAGCCTAAAAACCTGTTTTTACAAGAGCATCTCTAGAAGACTGACTCTGCCAAACAGTGGATGGCATCGCAGAGGTGCCACCCAGGAAACAGAACGCTCAATGCTGTGGTCACGTCCTCACGGGCATCACACTCTGTGCTCGTGAGACCCCCCGGCCTCAGGACCCTCCAGACTCTTAATAGTTACTGACAAAATCAAAGTGCTTTGGTTTGTGTGTTTTTATCTGCCAACATTATTGTACTTGAAATTAAAACAGAAATTTTATAATCACATCCCTCCCCCTCCCCCTCCCTTTGCCCTAGATCGGGTGGTCCCAGGCCCTGGTCATTGCAGAGGTCCCCGTGAGCCAGGTGAGCCCTGGGGTTGCCGGGAGCAATAATGGTTTAGCTTGCCTGGTTCCAGTTCCCACTGGCAATGGACCTTGAAACTCTCAACTTTTCCCAGTCTGAAAAACCTACATCACAGAACAGAACTGCCAGGGGCACTCACCTGCCCAAAGCTAGGAGCTCTGGCCTTTACCACAGCTGCCCTCCCAGGGGACAGTGGCCGAGGAGGCCATGGTAGAGCCTGTGCAACAGAAGGGGCAGCCACTCCAAGTCCTCCACCGGGACCACCTTGTGGGCAGCGAGCAGGTAACAGGCTCCTCCAAGCCAACGCATTCTACAAAGTGAGGGACCCGAGGGGGCGAGGCATACCCCAGGCAGGCAGGGGTGCCAGCCGTCCAGTGGGCACCAGGCTGCCTTTGCTGTGGGGCCTTAGAAAACCCAAATGAGGGCTGGGCACGGTGGCTCACGCCTGTAATCCCAGCACTTTGGGAGGCCAAGGCGGGCGGATCACGAGGTCAGGAGATCAAGACCATCCTGGCTAACACGGTGAAACCCCGTCTCTACTAAAAATACAAAAAATTAGCCAGGTTTGGTGTCGGGCGCCTGTAGTCCCAGCTACTCGGGAGGCTGAGGCAGGAGAATGGCGTGAACCGGGGAGGCAGAGGTTGCAGTGAGCCGAGATCGTGCCACTGCACTCCAGCCTGGGCGACAGAGTGAGACTCCGTTTCAAAAAAAAAAAAGGAGGTCAACTAAAACTAGGTCCAATGAGAAAGTCTGGCAGCTCCTCAAAGTTAAACACAAGCCAGGTGCAGTGGCTCAAGCCTGTAATCTTAGCACATTGGGAAGCTGGTGGGAGGATCGCTTGAGCCCAGGAGGCCAAGGCTGCAATGAGCCAGAATTGAATCGCTGCACTCCAGCCCAGGCAACAGAGTGAGACCCTGTCTCTAAAAAATAAATGAACTAATTTTTTTAAAAAGGTAAAGACAGAATTACCACTCCCAGGTCTAGGCTCCCAGGAACTGAGCTCAGGGACCCGAGCGGGTACTCACACACAGGTCCACAGCGCACCACTCCTGAGAGCCACGAGGTGGAGGCAGCCATGCATCCACGGCAGATGACGGGCGAACAATGTGGTCTGGTCAACACAGGGAAGCGCATTCAGCCTCAAAAGGAAGAAAACCCCAACAGGGATGGCAGCAGATATGGCCCTGAGGACATTCTGCTGCGTGAACGAAGCCAGACGCAGACGGACGCACAGCCTGGGACCCACGTCTGTGACGTGTCCAGAAACGGAAGGCAGGCCACGCTCCCACGGATGGAGGAGGGGCAAGAGGACACAATGGTGCAGGGTCCCGCAGGGTGGAATGTTCTGGAACTAGACAATGGTGGCCACGCAGCACGGTGAATGCGCGGTCCCTGAATTGTACACTTCCATATGGTTAATTTTATATTACACGAATTTCATTTTAATTTTAAAAATTCAGTCTACTTTTTATCACCCTACACTAAACAATGTCAGTGATAAAATATCTGCCATTTCCAAAACACAAATCTTCCTTGGCCTAAGTTCCAAAGAATTGCTGCCTTTGAAGCTGCACCTTGGCACGCTCTGAGGTTCCTTAGCGTCTAATGAACGCTGCTTTCCACACACAAGCTCATCTTGGGATCCCAGTGATGCGAACTCTCTGCAGAGGGAAGTTCCCAGCATCCTGAGATCCCGGAGCACACTGTGGGGCAGTGGCATCCCCAGCCTCCAACTGCCACAGGGGCACGGAGACAGCTGTCCAGGCAGAGAAGCAGCCTGGTCACTCCCAGGCCGTCCTCCTCCTGCCCGGCCTCTGGAGATTCCATTCGCATGTAGAATTTTAAACAATGGAACAATGGCAACTTTGGGGTGTGGCATTTTTGACCAACACAAATCTTAGTCCATACAGGAAAATTTGAATTTCTTTATATTTGAAGGTAAACGCTTCCTTTTAAATCAACAAACAATTGTTTTTAAACTAAGGACAGATGGAGAAAAAACGCAGTTATTTATCCCTGGGGATCACATGACTGTTTCCAAGTCTGGCTACAGTAAAGCGTGTGAGGAAGCGGCCCACGCTGCGTGGCCAGTGTGGGAGGCAGCCCATTCTCCTCGGGGCGGAAGGCAGGGCCGGGCGCTGTGGCTGCCCACCACTGTGGAGCAGCAGCCGCCCACCTGTCCTCGCCTGAGCTTCAGCCCCTCAGGCTGCTCCTTGGCTCTGGGGCCACTGATGCCCCCAGAGATGGCAGGAGGGGCTGATGGAGTGGGGGTGCTAGGCCCCACCACCCCAGGCTCAGTTCAGGCCCCTCTTCTTGGTTTCCCCATTCTGCCCAGGGCCTGCTGCGGACCTGTGGTCAGGGTCAGTGGGTGGTGGGCAGTGCAGGGCGCCCAGGCCACGTGGCTCAGCTCCAGGCACACAGACCCCAGACGCCCATGCCCACTTCCTTCCTGGCGTGGGGAAGTCCTACTGGGGAGCTGGGTGCCAAGGCCCATGTGGGCTGTGGGGCTCCCAGGGCAGAAGGCCAGGGCACAGCCTGGGCAGAGGGCCCCCTCCTCCCACAGAGATACCACTGCCAGGGCCCTCGGGGCTGGACAGAGACAGCTCAGGTCCTGCAGAAGCCCGAGAGGGATGGGTCTCCCTCCATGGTCCTGGGGCCCTGCCTCTGCGAGTCTCCTAGTGGCCCCTGCAAGGGGCTGCAGGGTGGGAGAAGTGGACCAGAGGCAGGGTCCCCCGGGCTGACCCCAGTGGACAGTGAGGTCAGGGCACACCACCCCGAGGGGCTGTTCTGAGGGGCCATCCCCAGGGGCCACGTGGGAGGCAGAAGCCCCCGGGGAGCTCACGGCCGCTAGACTTCTGGTTGGCTCCAACCAGAGATCCTGGCTCAGGTCTGAGCTGGCGCCATGAGATGGGGAGAGACCCACCCCAGCCCCTGCCCAGCCCCATCCGCGCCAGGAATGGCGGTGCTGAACGTGGGCTCCTAACACGTGAAGAAGGTGGCCTGGGGTGCTGGGGGCAGCACCTGCAGTGAGCCCCACCCGTCCACCCCTCAGGCCTGCAGCAGTCAGGGAGGGTGTGCACGGTGGGGGGCCATGGGCGGTCCCGCCCCGCCGGCAGTGACTGCCAAGACTGTGCCCTGGGCCAGAGACCCAATGAGCCTGGGACGCGGGGTTGCCGTGCACGGCCGGGGCAGAGACCAGATGGGCCTGAGACACACAGTTGCTGTGTGTGGCCGGGGCAGAGACCCGATGGGCCTGGGACGCGGGGTTGCCGTGCGCGGCCGGGGCAGAGACCCGATGGGCCTGGGACGCGGGGTTGCCGTGCGTGGCTGGGGCAGAGACCTGATGGGCCTGGGACGCGGAGTTGCTCTGGGTGGCCGGGGCGCCGCTGCCCACTCCCAGCAGGCAGGAGGATCCCATCTGGGCTGCAGCTGCCATATCTGACCCCTCAGCCACTGTCCCTGGCTCAGGAAAGGTTTTCCCATGAACACCCCAGCTCCGCTGGGCCCCTCCCACCACTGAACCCCTCCCCCCAGCCCCACCCTGTCCCGCATTTTCCCATTTTCCGAGGGCACCTGCTCCCTTGGCCCTGCCGACCAAAGAGCTCAGACTCCTCCCACCACACTGCTGCTAAGGCCGTGAGCGAGGACACGTTCCCCACAGGACAGCACAGCACAGGGGCTGAGCTTTTTTCAGGAGGGCGAGACAAGGGCCCGGATGCCAAGCCAGGCTGGTGGACAGAAGCCTCCACACACGGGGGCAGGCAGCACCAGCGCGGGAATCCGCACAGCTGGCCCTCCCGGCAGGTGCAGCCCACCAGGTGCTGGCGAGGTGCCCCGTCCCTGCTGTGGGGGCTGCATCCCTCATGTGTGAGCACACTCCTCCCCTGAGCACGCGTGTGAGTGCACAGGGGCCCTGGCCAGCCAGGGAGCACGGCACACACCTGCTGAGCTGGGCTGCGGGCAGAGCCAGGTCTGGCCTTGTGGTGGCGCGGCTGGAGCAGCTGTGGGCCGGGAGTGTGGCCAGCTGGCACTCTGTGATCGGCAGCCCCTCCCCTGCCCACCGCTAGGCCAGACCTGGGCTCTCTTGGGGAGCAGAGGGAGGAAGGGTGGGGTGCAGGCCAACGGGGATGTGCCCATCGGCTGGGGTGGCCCTCAGGGCTCACAGGGTGAGGCTAGTGCCCAAACTAGGGCCAGATGGGGCAGAACTGGGCCCCCTGCTCCGGCCCCTTTCCTGCTGCTCTGGCCCAGGAGCAAGGCTGTGAGGAAGGAAGCTCAGAGCACATCCAGAGCCCACTCGCCCCTCAGCAAGGCTGGCTCAGTGGCCGGGGAGGAGGAACCCAGCCAGCCTGAGGCTGCAGCCCCCCCCTCAGGCCGCTGAGGATCCCCAGCTGGTCTCCAAACCTGGGCTGCCTCCTCCAAAGCCCGCCCCCTCCTCCTTCCTGCCAAATCTCCATCTGTTGCCATGGTGACGGAGCAGAAAAGGCAGACGCATGGCTGCTCTCCCCGCCCCTGCTCCTGCCCCCCTCAGCGGGGCCCTGGGCGGGAGCCCCCACCCCAGCCAGCAAGGGCCCTGGCCTCTGAGACCGGGGAACACCCACCTTCTGCACAAAAGGGCCGTCACAGGACCTCCTACCAAGTGGCTGCCAAACCTCCTCCTCAGGCCACGGTGGTCTGGGTGGTGCCCTGCTGTGCCGGGGGGTGGGGGGGGCACCTGTGGCCTTCTCAACCAGAAGGGGGGGTCCCCCAGCCCCAGAGAATGGAGGACCAGCCTCCCCCATGGCCCCACTCTAGGCAGGTGGGGGCTTCTGAGGGCAGGCGTCAGGCTGTGCTGGCTCAGGGCCACGGGTGTGCCTGGGTGGGTGACCAGCCCTCGGGGACACAGTGTGTGCCTGGCACTCGCAGCCCCCAAATCCACTCCCGGGGACCGGAGAGCCTGACAAGGGCAAAAGGGGCGTCTTGGGCTTGGCAGTGGGGCCTTCGAAGCACCGAGGTCTGCAGGCCCAGCACCCATCTCACACAGCACCATGACTGCACTGGGCGCGGACTCTGGGCCGTCACCGCTCTGCGAGGCCAACGTCACGAACCCCAGAACCCCGACTCTGTGCCTGTCGCCGCTCTGTGAGGACGACGTCATGAGCGCCCGAACCCCAACTGTGTCTGTCACCGCTCTGGGAGGCCGACGTCACAATCCCTGGAACCTTGACTCTGCGTCCATCACTGATCTGTGAGGACAACGTCATGAGCGCCCCATCTGCACGCAGGGCTATTCCCTCTGCTTTTGGAGCCGCTGGTGGGCTCAGAAAACCTGCGTCTCCGGCAGGCTCCCCATCTCGGCGGTTCCCAAAGCTCTGTGGAGGCGTGATGGACACACGACAGCCAGCACACATTTAAAGCACACGTGTGTGAAACCACGACCTGGGGGCCGACACACCTGACACCCCCAAAGCGTCCTTGCGCCCTTCAGGCATCCCCCACCCACCACAGCAGCAGCTCTGTCTCTGGACGGCGCATTCTCTACAACACCCACAAATAGAACCACACGGCACAGACACCAACTTCCGCAGACGCCACGCGGCCTCCAAGGAGACACGGAAGTGACTCAAAACCCCTAGCACGCCCTGAGCAGGGCAGCCCCAGTGAACTGGGGGGGACAGCCCTCCTCGTGGAAAGTGGTCTGACCAGTTCATTACAAAAACCACCAACACCCCCAACATTACAAAACCACCAACACCCCAACTGTTTTAAATGAGCCAAGGACAGGTAATTCTCCAAGGAAACACGATTCTCAAAAGAAAAGAAACACCGATGATGAACACCTGTGCAAAGGAGCGCCAATCCCACGGCCCAAGCAGCACAACTGAGCACAGGGAGACGAGGCGGCCTTGGGAGCATGAGGAGGCCAGCTGCCCATCTGCAGCCCCAGCCTCTCCCCGACTCCCCCAGCTCCAGGCAGCAAGGGGTGAAGGGGACGGCTGGGGCAGGGCAGAGAACCAGAGTGGGAACTGCAGGCCCCTAGGAAAGCCAGGCCATGCCTCTGGGGTCAGACGGCACACACAGACGTGTGTACACACACTCTTGCACAGGCACACACACACCTGCACAGCCAAATGTGCACACATATCCCTGCACAGGCAGACACACATACATCCCTGCATAGGCAGACACAGGCAGACACATACACACACCCCTGCACAGCCAAATGTGCACACATATCCCCGCACAGACAGACACACATACATCCCTGCATAGGCAGACACAGGCAGACACATACGCACACCCCTGCACAGGCAGACATACACACCCCTGTACAGGCAAATGTGCATACACAGCCCTGCATAGGCATAAAACACCTGTACAGACATACACACACACATGCCCCTGCACAGGCAGACACACATACATCTCCATACAGGTGGACACACACCCCTGCACAGGCAGATATGCACACACACACCCCTGCACAGGCAGACATGCACACACACCCCTGCACAGGCAGACGTGCACACACACACCCCTCCATAGGCAGATATGCACACACACACCTGCACAGGCAGACACACACACACCTGCACAGGCAGATGTGCACACATACCACTGCACACACACAGATGTGCACACACACACCCCACCCGACTCACTCTCAGATCTAGTAGGGACCAGCGGGAAGGGTTCCGACGTTAACCCTGACCTGTGCCATCAGGCTGAGGGTCTGTGGTGAATTCCACTTGTCAGGATGGCAGCCCCAGGGGTGTCCTTGAGGGTCCAGGCCCTGGACCTGACAAGGAGTGGCCGCAGCACTCAGGTGTCTCCTGGGAAGACAGGGGGGACTTGGCACAGGCTTTGGCCTCAGGATACCCCCAGCCTGGTGGCCACTGTGTGAAGACCCCCACCCCGCACAGCCTCCTCCCCAGTTCTCCCATGACTGTTGCCCTGGGGATGGACTCCTAAGGTGGATGGTGACCTGGGACCCTGGACTCCACCCTCCCCAAAGCCAGGGGTTACGAAAAGGACCAGCAGGAGCTGGATGGATCCCTGGGGCATGAGTGTGGGGCTGCAGGGGGCTGCTGGACACAGGGAGGGGAACTGGCCAGGTGGCCAAAAGAAAGCCCCAGCAGTGGAACTGTGGGCTCTGGGAAGCGGTGGAGGGAGGCTGGGGCCCAAGGCCAGGCCCGCCCTGTGCTCCCCACGCCATGAGCCTCACCGTTCGCCCCGGGGAGGCCAGAGGATGGGCTGCGGATGGCATGGGGCTCAAAGGTGGATTCTGGAGTGGAAGGACCTGGGACCAGGAACCCTCCACCAGGAGGTGATGGAGGAGGCGCCTGGGCAGCCCGTGCCCCCTCTCGCTGCAGGGCAGGTGGGCTCAACTCCAGGGTGGGCAGGAGACCCAGGCGGCCTTCCCTGGAGGTGCCCTGAGGCTGTGGATCTGAGGGCACACTGCAAATGCAGCAGCAAACAGCCCCTCCCCGCCGGGCCTGCCCGCACTCTGGGAAAACCCTCCTGGACGCGGCACCTGCCTGGAGGCGGCGGGACCCAGTCCCAGCGGAGCCAGATGATCACGTTAGACTTCCATTAACCGGTTTTCACAAGCCAATACTGTGAGATTAGCCCGAAGAAACATTTTGACTGAATCCTGTAACTATTCGGTGATTCAGTCTCTGAAGCTAGCGTCCTAGTTTAGGGGCTGTGTGGAGGCCCCTAGAGGGTCTAGAACCCCCCCGAGCTGCTAGAACACTCGCAGAGCTGGGGCCTGAGGCACCCCATGAAGGAGGGAGTGTCCTGGGGGTCAGCAATTTCCTTGAAGGTCATGCAGGGCAGACAGCAGGAACAAGGGCCTCGGAGAGGGGGTCCGTGAAGGCAAGATGAGGGTGACGTTGTGGCCAAGGGTCCGACGTGAGAAGCCCCCCAAGTGGACTCTGTGGGGCCGGAACACACTTCCTGTGTGGACACCATGGCATAGCCAGAGGGGCATAGGGGCCAGCAGGGCCCTCTGCAGGCAGTGGGGCTGTAGTGGACACCTCAGAGGTGGCCAGCGGGAGCCAGTCAGAGCCGGTGACCCACGCCGGCCTCAGAGAGGGCTGAGATGGGAAAGAGACAGCAGATGTGGCGGGCCCACGCAGATGCCACAGCCACCACAGCGGCCTCCTCTAGGGCCTGCAGCTCCCTCCGCTCTGCACCTGCCAGGCCCCACCCTCGGCAGCCCAGGGTATGGCTACCAAGGTGCCGTGGTGACGTCGGGGCCCCCTTCCCTGCAAAACCCCAGGAGCCTCTGCCTGTCATCCCAGGTGCAGGCAGACAAGGATGCACAGACCTGCACACACAGATGCACACGCACACACGTCTGCACACACAGGCAGGCACACACGTACACACGCGCACATGTCAACGTGCCACACACAGACATGCACACATACACACACAGACGCACACAGACACACACTAATAGGTATACAGGCACACACGCACACACCTGCACATGTCAACGCGCCACACACAGACGCGTGCACACACACACACAGACGCACACACACTAATAGGTATACAGGCGCACACACACAAACCTGCACACGGATGTGCACACACATGCATGCACCTCAGCACCCTCGTGGAGGGAGCAGACACCTGGGCTCCTCTCTTCCAAGCTGCAGGCTGACACCCTGCCGGCCCCTCCCCAGACCCTGCGACGGCCCAGTGACAGGCCCACCCCCGCACCCTCCAGCACCTCCCCAGGCCCTGCGACGGCCCAGTGACAGGCCCACCCCCGCACCCTCCAGCACCTCCCCAGGCCCTGCGACGGCCCAGTGACAGGCCCACCCCCGCACCCTCCAGCAGCACAGCCGGCAGGGGGCGGAGTGCTGGGCACAGCTGTCCTGGCCTCTGCAGGCCTCCTCATGCCAGCTGTGTGTGGCCCATGCTGAGCCTGGGGCTCGCTGGCATCCTCTGCAGGGGTTCGGGGCCCTGGCCCTCCCGTGTTGCCAAACACCAGCTCTGCTCGCCCCCCATGCAATTGGCTGAGCCCTCTGGGGTCCTAAGTGGCAGGGACAGCCCAGGTACGGCTCAGTGTATCTTTTTTTTTTTTTTTTTTTTTTTGAGACAGAGCCTCGCTCTATCACCCAGGCTGGAGTGCAGTGGTGCAATCTCAGTTCACTGCAAGCTCTGCCTCCTGGGTTCCCGCCATTCTCCCGCCTCAGCCTCCCCAGTAGCTGGGACTACAGGCGCCCACCACCATGCCCGGCTAATTCTGTTTGTTTGTTTGTATTTTTAGTAGAGACGGGGTTTCACCGTGTTAGCCAGGATGGTCTCGATCTCCTGACCTCGTGATCCGCCCGCCTCAGCCTCTCAAAGTGCTGGGATTACAGGCGTGAGTCACCGCACCTGGCTGCCAAGCTGGTCTTGAACTCCTGACCTTGTGATCCACCCGCTCCGGCCTCCCAAAGTGCTGGGATTCCAGGTGTGAGCCACCATGCTGGGCCCAGTTTATCTTCTAAGTGGCCTCTGGCAGCCAGGCAGGGAGGGGAAGGCCGGGCAGGGAGGGGAAGGCCGGGCAGGAGGAGGGCAGGCAGGAGGAGCCGCTGGCCAAGGGACACCCTGACCTCGGCAGGGGTGCAGGCAACAAAGAGGGTGAGGAGCTGGGGCATATCTTGGGTGGGTTTAGGAGCTTGTGGGGCCTTGTGGGGATCTGGGAAGGCTGGGGATGGAATGGCACAGGTGCGGACCAGGGTCTGATGTGGACAGGAGGGGCGCCTGGGGCTGGGCCAGTCACTCTGCAAGGGGTGCGGGGCCTGCGGGGCCAAGGAGCAGCGGCTGGATGGGGTCACTGCCAGGCAGGCAGGCAGGAAGAACTGGGCGCAGGAGATGCGGGTCACTGGCTGGGGCCACACCAGGAAAGGACGGACCTCCCCACCTCGGCACAGAGCACAATCTTCAGGCTGCCCTGAGCCCAAAAGCTCCACACCCCATCTTCCTGGCTCAACCCTGGGTCCTCAAAGCTGGGGAGCAAAGGTCAACGGCCAAGCCTGTGCCCTTGCGGGGAGCTGGCGCCGCTGGTCAGTCCCCCATCCCAGACCCCTGAGCAGGACAGGGCGTGTTTTCCTAGAGGAAGAGGCTGGGGCTGGCAGGTGGCTGCCTGTAACTGTGGGGTGCTGGCTGCAGGCAAGCCCTAGGATTGCAACTACTCAGCTCTCACACGGTGGGGCTGCCACCGGCTCCACCAGCCATCCTGAGCTTCACGAGCCACGAGGGAAAGCTGGGCAAAGCTGGCACCTGCACACACAGGTGGGCACGCACACACACACCTGCACATGCAGACACGCCACACACACACACACACCTCCCACCCCAGCTGGCACGCAGGGCTTCAGGAGCAACATCAGCTCCTATACCAAGTGGGGAGGGGCGGAGGGTCCTGAGCAGAGGGCTGGGAGGGCAGTGTCCATATTCCCTGCCCCACCAGCTGGCCCAGGGCTGTTGACGAGGCAGCCTCGCCCGGGCCGCTCCCAAGCCTCCTCCCAGGGCGACTGACCTCCCTGGGGAGGGGCTGGAGGCTGCTCAGGCCCCTCAGAGAGATCCCCCACGACTCCCTAGACCATCAGAGACGAAGGCCCATACCCCTCAGAGAAACACCCCCACCCCCTAGACCACCAGAGGCGGGGGCCTGCACGCCCGCCTGCCTGCCACACCTTCAGGGGCCTTGTGCCAGGACACAGGTGCAGTGAGAGCTGGGGAGGGCCCCATGCAGGGCCCCTTGGTCACCCTCCCACAGGGCGGAAGTGCTGAGCCCTGCCCCCAACGCAGCAAGCCTGCCTGTCCCAGAGGAGCCGCTGCAGAGGTAATCTCCAGGGCACAGTAAGAATAGAGCTGCTTAGCAGACAGCGGGTAGCAGGTGGCTTGCAGGAAGGGCAGAGAGGGGAGAGGCAGGGGCCGCAGGCCCACGCCCGTTGCTGCTGCCCTCCAAACGTCAGCATCTGTCCCTGAGTGCCTTGTGGTCTTGGAGGCAGGGGCCATATCAGGAACCAGGGAGCCCCCTCTGCCCTCCGGAGGCCGATGCTCCGGCTGACCTCCAGGGAGGCGCCGTGCAGATGGTCTCCCCCGAGGACCCTTCCCCACCCCAACCTCCTCCAGGTGCTGGGACAGGGATGGAGAGAAAGGCAGAGCAAGGCAAGGAGCAGAGGCAGGTGCAACACTCGGCCAATGGGACATCGTCCTGGGAGGCTGAGGCAGAGGGAGGACTGGCTGGGACGATGGCCTCCTCCTGTGGCCACTACCCGAAGAGGGGATGTGACAGGACAGCAGGGTCAGGAAGAGGGACGGCATCAAGGACACAGGGCCCGGAGACAGGAGGGGAACACAGAGGAGTGAGGCCCTGGGCAGGGAGCCAGCTCCCCGTGCCTGGATCCCGCAGCACCTGCAGGCGGCTACGGCAGGGGCAATCCACACAATGGCCACAGAGCTGAGTCTCCAACCTCTCAGGGCCAGGCTGGAGGCACTGTGTACCCACACCGGCTTCTGTGGGCAGGGGAGAGGGTGCTGGCTCTGGAGGATTTCACCCAGACAGATGCGAAGTCAGTTCACACTGACTTGTCAAAGCGAGTCAGTCCTTGACCTGCAGCTGCCACCTGACTTGGAGGGGTAGGAAGAGGGGTGGGAAGGAGCTGGGACACCCAACACAGTCCCAGAATCTGAGCGGAGCTAGGCAGGCCCCTCTAAGGAAAGCCCAGATAGACCCAAAGAGGCCAAGGGCCCTGGAAGGTCTCCCAGCAGGTGAGTGAAGCCCAGGAGAAGAGCAGGGGCTTGGGTACAACTCCAAGCCAGGCTCACCCCGTTCGCCCCATCTGACCAGGTCTGCTGCCCCTGCCTCCCATCCCAACTCCCACGATGCCACCACCCCAAGCTGGGCAGTGGGGCCTAGAGCCCGGCCGCCTCCCCACGTGGGTAAGCACTCAACGTGTTTCCCTGAGATATGCCTGGACATTCCCAGGTCACTCTCAGCACAGGCCCTGTGGGGGCTTGGTCTATCCAACGTCACCACGAGCCACACAGCCCAGCACAGAGCCCACTTCTGTCCCACCAGCACAGGGTCCGCAGGCAACCATCAGTGCACCAGGTGCCACAACAGGACTGTCACCCAGCACCAGCAGGTAAGGGACCTAACAGGGTTGCTGGATACCACCCAACTGGGGTGACGGGAGCTCAGGCCACACTGTCACAGGTGGGGTGTCAGTTATTCCCTTTTCACACCAGCCAGCCAGCTCCAACCACCAGGGCCCCTCCTCTGCTGCCCCTGCCCATGCCCCACGAGTCTGAGGGTTTTGTGGCCTCCTGAGTGGAAGGAGCAGAGAGGGGGCTGAGGCCAGGAGCCCAGGGCCCCCGGGCCCGAGAGCAGCCTTCAGCTCCAATCCCCAGCACCAGCAGGGGCACCAGCAGGATAGCCCTGGTGGGGAGGACCCCACAGTGACCGGTGAGCCAGTGACGCTGTGGCCTGAAGTGAGGGGTGGCCACCTCACACGCTCTGCTACACACAGCAGCCTCCAACCTGGGCTCGGGGACGACTGCCAAGTTCCCTCCGGCAGGCAAGCCTGGCCAGTCCAGTCATAGCAGGCAGTGACGAGGGCACTGCCCCAGGGGAAGGGCGGCGTGGACACATGTCCCCTGAGGATGAGGCCCCATGCCAGCTGACCCCACAGGCGAGCTGTGGGATGGGGGACTCAGCACCCCATGGGTCAGGGGCCAGGCACACGCCTCCCCCAGTGGAAGCCCCGTGGGGCCCACCCGTCCTCCCGCCCACGCCATCTGCAAACGCCCTCGGCCGCCCCGGCTTTTGCTGGAGAAGGTGCTCATCTGTGCACTTCGATTAGTCACAAATCCCCGGGGATTTGGGGTTTAGGGTCAACAAACCTCCAAGCTGATCTGAGCCCTCTGTCTCCTCAGAGGCAACCACAGCCCCTCGCTGTCCAGCTCGGCGCCCCTCCCGCCTGCTGTGCTGGGGGCTGGGCTCCCAACGCCCGTTCCCTCCCCGTGCGTCAGCTGCCCCCACTCCACTCCCTCTCCCTTTGGCAGGAGACTCTCTGTCCCCGAGTGAGGGGCTGTGGGCCTGAGTGGCCTTTTCTGTCCTGGCCTTCTGAGTCCTGGCCCTCCACCAGTGCCCAGGCAGGATCAGATGAGGCCCTAGAGGACCCTCTCCTGTGTGTGGGGAGCTCCAGGGGGACACTGCCCCTCACCCACCAGGAGGAGTCAGGAGGGCTGGCCCGGCTGGCCTTAGGGGCAAGTCCCGGGAGGAGGGTGGGGCAGCCAGAGGGTTACACTCAGCACCACCCACCCTCTGCAATGCTCCTCCCAGGAGGCAGGGCTCAGGCATGGGCTAGGCTCAGGTCGCGGCAGCCTGGAGCTGGGTTTGCAGCAGTAGCTCCTCTGCCCACGCCCATCTGCCCCCAAGGCCACCTTCTCAATCTCCTGCAAGTCACCTACCCTCAGGCCACATGAGCTCTGAAACAAGGTGATTTGAACGAGTTTGTCACAAAGGGCTCCCAGGAGCGAGCTCCAGGGCACCTGGACCAGACCCCACCACAGCCTGCGGTGCCTGCCCTGCCTCGGGGAGCCCCGACACCCACAGCCTCAGGAGAGTGCAAGGCCAGGCCCCCCAGCCTTCCCCAGGCTGCTCCATGCCTGCTCTCCGGCACCCACACGCAGGGGCACCCTCAGCTCTGCGGGGCCCTGGCCCTCCCTCTCCCCTGCAAGTTAAAGACAGAGAGGCCCTGGCAGGGCACGAGGGGTGGGGCCTGGGGGTCTGTTCAGGGCCCAGGGCTGGGGGACTGGCCAGCAGGAGGTACCGAGCACATTTGGTTTCCTCCTGCCCCTCCTCAGCACAGAACCAGAAACCCACAGCTGAGGACAGGTTTGGGATCTTGCCAAAAACTCCTGACCCTCACACATCTCTCTCCAGCTGCAGCTGGGCTGTGAGGACCCAGCGCCAAGGCAGGCGCCCTTGCAGGAAGCCGAAGCTGCAGACTTCAGCACGGCTGGTGCTGGACAGCTCCCTGGGGCCTCCCCGCCTGCGCAACAGGGCGCAAGGTCTCTTCCTCTTCCTCAAAGCCGGCGAGCTCCCTGCTGTGTCCCCACAGTTCACTCTGGGACGACGCAGCAGAGCAGGGGCTTCCATACCACCCACGGCCGCGGCTGCCTTTCCTGGAGACCAGAGAGGACGGGCAGGGGCTGCCCCAGCGGCTGCCGTGGGCTCGAAGGGGCTCTGAGCAGCCTGGAGGAGGCAGGGCTGCTGGCCCAGAAGTGAGGTCCCCCTGCTCCAGGAACATACTCCCGGGTACGCTGGCCCTGGCCCCAGGGGCTCCTGAGCCCCCGACACCGTGCAGGAAGGTGGGGGTCTGGCAAAGCGACCTATTCTTCCAGGCTGTGACAATCCCAGGCAGACTCACCGTGAGACGCAGGCACATCCGGGAGAGCACCCGTACCCCAGGCGAGAGTACCGACTCACAGACACCAGGCAGGAAAACCCAAAATACAGACACGTGAGGGCAGCCGCGCATCAACTGCTCACAGGTGAGGTGTGACACCAGGGGCACGTGCTGAGGACACAGGCCAGGCGCCTCGGCAGGGCAGCTCTGCAAAGACGGGAGCCTAGAGGCCTGTGGAGCGGGCAGGGCGTCCCCCGCCCCCTGCAGCTCTGTGACCGGCTCCACCACTGTTCTATCTGCTGGTCCTCCCCAGCGCCCCACGGTGGCTGTCCCGACACGCATGTGGCCTGAATGAAATGAGCTCCATGCCCCGCGTTGAGGCCAGGCTGGGAGCCGGGCACCAGCAGGGACAGAAGGAGGGAGGGTCACACAGCCACACTGCTGGCAGTCCCTGGGCCAGAGGAGCAGACGCCGCAGGGTCCCAGCACCACGAGGAGCCTGGGGAGGGCCACGGCTAGATGGGAAGCCCCAGCCCTGGGCTGGCTCCTCATCTGCACGCCTCCCAGGGCCACAGGGTCGTGGGTGGGCGGCCACAGGGCCCAGGCAGAGCCGGTGGGTCCTCCACTCCCTGCCCCCACCACAACGGAGAACAGAGCTGACGGGGCCCTACTTCTCCCACGTAGCGTCTGCCCCCCAAGACCACCTGCATGTGTGGGACACACAGTGAACATTCCAGAATGTGTGTCCCGAGGCGGGCCAGGGCGTTCTGCTGGCCCCGTGCCTGGCTTGGTGCTGGCAGCATTTGCTGCCCAGGAAGGACGTGGACGGGTGGAAGACGGTACCTGTGGCCGCCATACAGGGTCAGGGGTTACGGAGGAGGAGCCCACCGCCCGGGGTCAGGGGTTACGGAGGAGGCGGCCACCGCCCAGGGTCAGGGGTTATGGAAAAGGAGGCCACTGCCCAGGGTCAGGGGTTACGGAGGAGGAGCCCACCGCCCGGGGTCAGGGGTTATGGAAAAGGAGGCCACTGCTACCCCGGCTCTCCAAGTGGGGTCCCCCAACCAGTGTCAGCTTCATCTGGAAAATCCTGAGTGATGTGGAGCCCAGGCCCACCCCACGCTCGGGCCTCCGGGGAACGCTAAGGCTCAGGGCCCCTGGGAGCAGCCCCCAGCCATGGAGAGGGTGGGAGACTGAGTCCACAACTCCAAGCAGAGCCCAGCACCTGCCCAGTCCCTCCTGCAGGGAGACTGGGCTGGTGGTGGAGGCCCAGGCCTGGGAAACGTTCTTTTAAAGTTAAAATCCCAGCATCTGACTGGCTTCCTGCCGGTTTCTAGAAATCAGTGCTAATTTCTCAGGGTGATAACGGCCCTTTGGTTTTCAGGAGTTCCTCTGTTATATGTGCACACCAAATGTTTACCATAAACGCTGCCTGGGACTATTTCTGCATAACAGGTGGGGGGTTTGCTGGCGGCTACGGGGCAGTGCTCGCCAGGCTTGGGGCACTCTCCTCTGCTCCCATGTGAAAACGCCAGGACCTGGAGTGAGGCCTCTACCCCAGAAAAGCCTCGGGAACCACAGAGCTGGTGCTCAGCCACCACACCCCAGGGTACCAAGGACGAGGGAGGCTGGGCCCGATGGCACCAGGGAATTCGGTCAGGCCCAGAACTCACTGCTTCCCCTGTACCTCAAATCCCCCACATCCACCCAGCAGAAGGCAGGGCCACAGCAGGCGACATGGGATGCGTCCGGGGTCACTGTGGCATCAGAGGGACGGGCAGGACGAGCTCCTCACCAGCCCAGAGCCCTGGGGGTGCAGCCACCAGTTTGAGCCCCGAGGGACCATGCAACCCTGGCGTCCCCAGCTGGGCCCAGCTGACCGGCCCGGCCTTGCCACAATCCCTATCACGGCTCACAGCTCATGGCTCCCCGCTTGCTGTCCTCAGCAGAGAAAGGTCCACAAAAATCCGGTCGGCTGGGTGAGAGCCACACATTGATGCCATCTGAACTGCTTCTCCCCACCCTCAGGCACCCTGGCCCACAAGCCATCTCCCCTCCTTGGCTCTGCCCTGAGGGTGACGCTGGCCCCAGAGGCAGGGCCGGGCCCTGGGCTCAGTCCCGGCAGGCGCAACCCCCTGGCACCACCCCTCCGTCCCGTCCAAGCCACTTCACAGACAGGGAAACTGCGGTGTGGACACAAGTGACCACTCAGCCAGTGTCTGGAACCACATACCCTGGAGGTGGCCCTGCCCTGGGGCCACAACAGACAGCACAGGAACGTCCTGACCAGAGACCCCCAGTCACAACAGCTCTGTGGCTCTGGCCTGGGGCGGGGCTGCCTGGCCAGCTCCTTCTGGCTGGAGGTGCCCATGTGCTGTGGAAGGGACGGAGTCATTCTGTAGCCCCCTGCAAACTCTGTCTGCAAGAAGTCACCATGGGGCTGGCAGAGGGACCCCAAGACCCCGGACGGCACAGGATGAAAGCCAGGGACGGCCGCAGGTGCCAACGGCCAGTCTCCACCCCAAACACCAAAAGCAAGTGAAGGGGCTGGGGGGCTCCAGGCTCCGGGGGACCCCAAGCATCTCCTGGTGCCTACCAAGGACCTGGGTACACCCAGGCCCCATCACAGATGAGCAGGAGGGAGCCTGAGCATGGGGACCAGGGCTCCCGAAGCCACACCAGCAGGGCCTGCAGCCTAACCCTGGGGAAGAGGCTGCCCTGGCCTCTACGGACTGGGGCCGCTGCCTCCTGCCTGGACCCCTCGGGGCCTGTGTGGGAGGGGAACCTCTGGCCCCCCGGCCTGGCTGGCCCTTGGTGCTGCCCTGTGCTCTGCAGGAAGTTAATGACACCAACGGGCTGCACAGGGGGCAGCTGAATGAGCCCCCATCTGGCCACCCCAGGTCTCTGAGAACCCAGCTTTGGGGCTGCCTCTCCACCCCCTGCACCCCCAGGGGGCAGGGTCAAGGTGCCTTACGTGGCCACCCTGGCCACCACCCTTCCTGGGGCAGGCATCACACCTGTCACCTCTGTCTGCACAAGATAACTCTCGGACCCAGCGCAGTGACGTCACCCCCGCCCAGGGAAGCAGCCAATCAGGGGCCCAGGCCAGCCCCAACCAGGCAGCTCAGGCAGCGGCTGGCCCTGCGGCTGACTCAGGATGCCGAGGACACGGGCCTGATGCCAGCTGTGCAGAAGGGCTTTCCCTCAGCATGGAGGGCCACCAAGCACTGCCCCTCACTCCCTAACCTGACCCCTTCTCCCATACAACGGGTTCCCCAGGAGCTCCCAGGCCAAGCCACCCACAGAGGCCACATTCCTGGCCAAGCAGGCTCCCTGTGCCCCCGCAAACAACCCACGGCTCTGAGACTCAGCCCCATGTGCAGCCGTCCCCGCTGTATCACGGGACCATGCAGGCGGCCATCCAGGCGCCCTCTCGCCTCTGCCCGGGGCGGGGAAGGCCAGCCTGCCCTCCAGGGCCCTGGGCTCCAGCTTAAGCCAAGTGGGCAGTGATGGCGTGAATGCCCTGGGCACCTCCATCCCCCTCAGGCCAAGGTGCCTGGGACTCCCACCGGCCCTACCCAGCCCCACACAGCCCAGCCCCAGCACAAAAGTGTCCATTTCCCTCAGCCAGCACCACGAGGCTGCCATGGCCACCCAGGAAAGGCAGCTCTGTCCTCACAGGATGGCACCCCCAGGGCAGACAGGACCCAAGCTCAGCCCAAGGACATGGCACCCAACAAGGAGCACGGTGCCCAGAGAGACGCATGCCAACCGATGGGACCTTGCCATCTGCCGGGGGTGGTGCTGTCACTCTCCAGGGTTCGGGGAGGAAGCCAGGCCCAGCCTGCAGCCCAGGCCCCTGGGGCAGAGCAGTGCAGGTCTGCCACAGCCTCTGTGGGCCCCGGGACTGAAAGCAGAAAGAGCCTGGGAAACTGGAGCCTTCCAGGAAAACGAGGAGTTTCTCTTTAACAGCGGGACTTTCGGGAGCACTGCTCTGTGGGTGGGGCCTGGCTCCCAGCTGCTGGGCCCAGAACACTGGCCCCTCAGAGGCGGTGGAACAAGGCCTGGACCTGGCGGGCCGGGCCCTGAAAGGCAGCCGGCCTGGTACAATCCCTGCTTTGTCCCTGCAGCCTCTGCCCCAGCCCAGCCTCCATCTTGTCCAGAGCCCCAGGCAGCTGGCTCAGGGCAGCCTGGCCCGGCAGACATCCCTGGGACGAGGCCTCGGGCAGGCCTGCAGGCAGCTCCATCAGCCTGGGCTAGGACCTGGGGCTTGGGCCTGACACAGGCACCAGCCCGACAGGTGGAAACGGGGCTGCCCTGCACAGAGGAGGTGGTGCGGTGCCATTAACTTCCTGCAGAGCTCAGGGCAGCACAGAGGACCAGACACGCAAGCCCCAAGGGGCCTGACAGATGCTGGTCTGCTGTCCTCCTGCGCGGCCTGGTGTTTCCAGCCACTGGAACCTCGCACAAGCTTCAGGGAAACCCCATTCCACACACAGGGGCCCTGAGGCCCCAGTCCCTCTGCTTCCGAGGGGCCAGGGTCCAGGTGGGCTGTCCAGAGCTGAGGGCAGGGCCCAGAACGGTGACGCCCCACAGTGCCACCATCCAGGCACAGCCCCGCACAGGTGGATGCCGGCGGCCGGCAGTCACAGGGGTCAGCCCGCCTCCTCTCGTGGTGCCAGCCACCCAGCAGGGCTGCTGACTTCAGGGACAGCCTGACCCTCCCCAGGTGCCCAAAGAAGTTGGTCTGTGCCTAGTGAGGACTGGAAGGCACAGAAGCCCTCACACAAGCGCCACCAGGTGATGGCGAAGGGGCCTTCCCCACGGCTACTCCTGAGTGCCAGTGGCAGACTGGTGCAGCCAGTGGCCGACGGGGAGGCGCAGCCCACTCAGGCTGTTCCCAGGGACTGGGGTCGGACCTGCCTTCAGGCCAGCCTGGAGGGGGTCTCCTGTCTGCTGCAAGGCTCCCAGAGCGCCAGAGCAGGATGAGGCCATGATGAGAGGGCCCCGGGGTCACTCAGCAGACGACTCTGGGAGTGAGAACCAGGAGAGGTCACTCAGGCCCAGGTCCAGAAGCCAGTCTGAGCAACCCTGATGTCCTGAGGTACAGGCCTTGCTGGCCCTACGCAGTCCTCGAGGCGGCTGGAAGGGAAGAGGCACCAGGAGTGGGGGACGTGGGGGTCCACACACACCTGGTGCAGCGACAACCTTAAGACATTCCCAGCCACCCTCAGGGCAAGGAAGGGGCCCTGACCACTGTGGCAGCCAACGATGGTGGAGACCGTCCCTGGAGCTTTGGTGGCGGGCAGGAGCCGCAGCCCTTGGTAGTAGCCCCAGCTGGGCCTGCGAGAGATCTGCCACAAACAGATCGCCTGGAAGCCTAGGGGCCAACCTCGCATCACAGCCCAGGCCCTGCATGCCCCGGTGGTTCTGGACACGACTCCCTGCTTGGGCAGATGGTGGAGCAGGCGGGGCGGCAGCCAGCCGCGGTGACTCTGGAAAGCCCTCCCTGGCACAGCTGGGGGTGGGGGCACAGCCTGGCCTTGAGGCTTCCACATCCAGGAAATCCACGGCGTACACACGTCTCAGCAGAGCCAGGCCAGCACGGCCAGCACGGTCAGGGCCGGGCGGTGCCCTCTGCCCAGTGTCTTTTCAGCCATTGCCAGCCAGTGACAAGGCAGGGAAACCTATGCCAACAGGGACACACACACACACACCTGAGGTGCCCAAGGCCACAGAGGGTGGGGACAGGACAGGGGCCTAGGGCTCCCGCCTCCAATGACCCTCCCGCCTCCAATGACCCTCCCACCCCTGCCTGGGGAACCGCCTGTCCTCACCACCCGGAACCACTGTGCCAAGGGCTCCGACAGGGACACTCAAGGCCAGCTCTCAGCTGGAAAGGGGGCTCCCTGCGGAGGGCATGCAGGGTGGGAAGACTCTAGGGGCAGCAACTTGAGGCGTCCACCCTGGCGCAGTCACTGGCACGGTGCCCAACGACACCAAACGGGCCTTTCCAGGGACTTCGGGGGGCCAGGGAGACCTCAGATGGGAGGGCTGCCCGCCACGCCGGCTCCCCGGGCTCTGTGCACGGCGCCCTCGAGAACAGCGTCCTCAGACCCGAGCTTGTGGAAACCCCGTGCAGGGCAGATGAGGGATTCAGCCTAGCCCCAGGCGGCTGTCGCTCTAACAAAACAGCTGGGGTCAGACGGCCAGGGCCTGACGCGGAGAGGGCCGCAGAATTCCCAGGGTCTCGCACGCGGAGTCCACTTTCACAGCTAGGGAGGCTGCCGGGTCCTGTCTGCCCAAGAGCTCTCCAGGCTCGGCCCTGCACAGCCCACCTCCAGTGCCCATCTCCAGGGCCCATCTCCAGGGCCCATCTCCAGGGGCAGCCCATCTCCAGGGGCCTGCACACCACAGCCAATCACTGCCCATCCTGTTCAACTTTCTAAACCAACCTCATCTCAGGCCAGTTTCCTTCCCCTCCACATCTGCCTCCAGCTTCTGGACTTGTGGTCACCCCCAGGGTCTCCCAGGCACAGGCTCTCCCTCCCCTCACCTGTTCCATCTTCACTGGCTCCTCCCACCCCAGGACCCCTCTCCACCCTGGCAGCCACCAGGGCTCAATTCTCCTAAAGGCCACTGAGAACGTGGAGGGGATGTCCCAGGTCCCTGGCAGCCTAGGGCCCTCCCCCACGCCACAGCAGGTGAACACCGCCAGGTGAGCTGCAGTGCAGCCCCTCATCCTGTCGCCTTTGCTCCCTCCCAGGGGGCCCTATCCCAGCCACATTCCTTCTCCCGCCCCCCAGACAGAGGATTCCTAAGGGCAGGCCTCTCATCGTCCCATGCAGCCCACCCACCTGCCCCCAAGAACAGCTCCAAGGGCCCGAGGTTCTCCAGCTCCTCCCACAGGGCCCTCCCAGGCCCCCCAGGTTTCAGGAGCTGAGCCCAGGTTTGGGCAAGAAGGTGCCCTGCTCTGCATACTGATGGGGCACAGGGACAAAGGCACACAGGGACGAAGGCCACCCAGTCTGTGCTACACACCCTCCTGGACCTGCATGCCCCAACTCGGAGCGTCTGCACCCTCCAACCTCCACAGTTGCCCTCGCTGGTAGGGACTGTGTCTCGGCATCCCTGCAGGGGTCAAGCTCAGATGAGGCAACACAAGCCTTTCTCGGCCCCAAGAAAAGCTGGGGCAGCACCTTTGCAGGTGGGTGCCCACCCCGACCCCAGCCTACATCCCCCCAGGTCTCGGCCAGAAACCACCAAGCAGCCGGCGAGGCTTACACAGCTGCTCCGCGCTCTGACGGCTTCACCTGGTGCCTGACTCCAGTAGTAGGACCACCGGAGGTGACCCCCACGGCCACCGAGGGGAGCTGTGCAGAGGATGCCCCATGCAGGAGGATGACCCTGCAGCCACACCGGCCCTGCAGGAGGCACAGACCCAACAAGCCAGGCGGGTGCTGTACAGGTGAGACCATGGAGCACTCGCGCTGAAAGGCACAAGAAGACAGCCGACTGGACCCTGCAGCGCCTAGAAGGGGCGTCTGTTCTCCAGGCCCCACAGGGAGGCTGTGTGGTCTCCCCCGCCCCGCACGGCCAGACTCCCCAAGGGCAGGTTTTGGAGCGTATTTTTGGCCCACCTTCCAACAGGCCCCAGCTGGGTCAGCTGGGTGGAAGGGCTCTCGTGGTACCATGAGGCTCACTGCCACTGCCACTGACCACCTCCCTCTCAGTGGCCACCTCGAGTCGAGCAGCTCCCACTTCCAAGGACTCAGACAGAGGGGAGGAGATGAACAGAGAGGGCCAAACAAAACTGCCAGCCACAGACACAGGGAAGGGACTGGAGTCGTGTCCACACCAACAGCCCCCCAAGCAAAGCCTCCACAACTCCCCTGGGTCCAGGTCCCCGGAGAAGCGTTCTCAACGGCACGACCAGACCGTCCTCGGGCGGTGGCGGCCAGAAGCCCAGCCTCCCGTTCTCCCACGGAGGTCTCCTGGCAGGAAGCCTATCTCCCTCTTGAGCTTGGGACCTGGCAGCTCTCCTGGCATCTGGTGCCAAGTGGCCCAGCACACACACTCGGGGCCCCACATCCACCCAACTCCCGGTGAGCCGTCAGCAGCAGCAACGGGAAGACGTACAGAAATGGTGGCCTTCGCCAGGGCCCTGCCAGCAACGCACTTGCGCTCTGCCTGTCAGAACTCACGAGAGAGGGGCCGCTCTGTGCCCCCCTTCGAGCTGTTTTCTAAATATCTCTCTCAGCACGTTGTAGACACACACAGCCCATCCTTTTGTATTCATTACTGTTAATTACAGTGGAAACCTCCCGTAATTAACTGCCGCCAGCAGAACTCCACGAAGACTGGAGACCAGCCCCTACCCACCGAGGCCGTGCACAGCACATAACTCATCGCACAGCACATAACTCATCGTATCTTCACTTACACGCGGATGTTTCCTTATAATAACATTTTATTGGGACCCTAATTGGATTATCTCACTGACTCCTGCATCCTGCTGCCCTGGGCCCTTCCTTCACCACGGATTTCACAAACTAGTTTTTCTTTCCGGGAAAGACCAGAATTTTGAACCCAGGTGACATGGGCTGAATGCCACCTCCTCTCCAACCCAGGCCGCACCAATCCAACTGCCCAGACCCTGCTCTGTGGCGAGGGGCCCCTCCGTGCCGTGGTTGCTGCGGGAAAGCTGTGCACCCAATGCAAGGGGGCTCCCCTGAACCCCCCGGCCCAACCCCCTTCCTGCAGCTCTGCCTTAGTTACATCACAGCCACGGTCCTCCCCCAAGAGCCTGGGCCTGGCCCACTTTCCTTCCCCAACGCCACCTCCCAGCTCCTCCTCTGTGCAGCCGTGAGGGGCTGAGCCTCCACCCTGCACCAGCGCCCTCCTCCTCCTTCCCTCCACCCCTGCCTGCCCGGGTCTAAGGAACTTCTCCGATTGGAAGGGAGAAGCAGTGCCCTGGGACCTCGGGGACACCAAGAGACAGGCCGGTCCTGGGAGAAGAAAGAAAATGGCTGAGCCCCAGCCTCCACAAAGGCGACTCTGTGAACGCGCCTGACGGACCAGATGAAGGGCTAGCCAAGCCCAGCGGGCCGGGAAGAGTTGGCCACATGCGAGGGTAGCCTGGCTTGTCTCTGGCCTGGGTCGGGCCTCCGCCGGTTCCCTAGAACAGGCAGGGACCCCGCCTGTTCCCTAGCATGACAGCCAGGCCCCACCGGGAAGCCCCCTCCACCGGCAGGCCGCGGGGCCGCTCCACGGGTCAGGTCCCACGCACTTCTGGTCCCGGCACCAATGGCCTCTCCCTCCCCCGGGGGAATGCAGGTCACAGACGCTCCGCCCGCCCGAGCCCGAGCCTGAGCAGCGCAAGGCGCTGTCCAGCCCTCTGCAGGTCCCCGCACTCTCCCGCCCCCACCGCGGAGGGAGATCGGGCCTGCCCGGTGGCCCCGGTGGCCGGCGCGCGGAGGTGGGAGTCCCGCCGGGGGCGCAGCTGCTCGGGCAGCACGCCTATTAGCGCGGCCGCGGCAGACGGCAGATGGGCGCCCGCGCGGCCCCCTCCTCCCGCGGCACAATGGGCCCGGTCGCCGGGGCGCACAATGCGGCCCGGGCCGCGCACCTGCAACGGGGCCCGAGGGGAGCCTGCCCGGCCCGGCCCGTGCGCCCCCGTCAGCCCGCGCGCCCCGCGCCGCGCCGCGTGTCCTTGGGCCGCGCCCGGCCGACCGCAGCCAAGCGGCCTGCGGGGTCCGCAGCGGAACCGGGACGCACGAGCGGACGGGGGCGCACGGGCCGCCCATTGTTCGCGGCCGGGGCTCGGGCCGGGCCTGTGGCTTCGCGGCCGGGGCCTCCCTCGGGCGCCCCCCACCCAGCGCGTTGCCAGCGCGGCCTCCCCGGCCCCGGCCCCCGCCCCGGCCGCACGCACCTGTCTGCCCCTTGCCCAGCGTCTTCTCCAGCCGGTAGGGCCCCACATACTGCGCGTGCTGCGCGCCGCCGTCCTTCCCCGTCGATGTCATCGCTCCGGGGCCCGGCGCCGGCCAGGGGCGCCCGGGCGCGCGGGCAGGGAGGGGCCGCCCAGCGTCCGCCCGCGTCCGCCGAGCGCCGTCCGCGCCGACCGGGCCGGGGCGCCCCCGCGGGCCCCGCTGC
>NC_037682.1:1593405-1597615 GCF_003255815.1 Theropithecus gelada | reverse complement strand
GCCGAGCCGAGCCGCGCAGCTGAGCCGAACAGCCGAGCCCAGCGGCCGAGTCGAGCCGAACAGAGCCGAGCCGCGCAGCCAAGCCGTGTAGTCGAGCCGAACAGCCGAGCCCAGCGGCCGAGTCGAGCCGAACAGAGCCGAGCCGCGCAGCCGAGCCGTGTAGCCGAGCCGAACAGCCGAGCCGCGCAGCCGAGCCGTGTAACCGAGCCGAACAGCCGAGCCGAACAGCCGAGTCGAGCGGAGCTGAGGGGAGCCGAGCCGAGCCGGGCCGCGCAGCAGAGCCGAGCCGACACGAGCCTGTACGAACGCAGTGGGATGCGGCGGCGGCTGCAAGCGGTGCCCGCGCCGGCCAATCAACGCCTCTCCGCCCCGCCCTGCCGCTGCGAGCGCTCGGGGAGACTCGAGGGGGCGAGGCGAGGCCAGGGCGAGGCCGGGACCTGGGAGCTTCCCGCCAGCCGCCTGCCACGTCCGGTCCCATCAGGCAGCAGAGCTCCCGCTGCCGCCCGACCCGCCCTTAAGGCGCATCCCGGGACGGAGCAGGCGGTGGGCCTATGGCGAGGGGTTGCAGATGGCTGCCCAGGACTGGGGTTTTACCCTGCAGGGCGTGACCCCGGGTGTCCCAAAGAGTTTCCTGCCCCTCAAGGGGGTGCTGCACGCGCGGGGGATGGGGATGCTGCGCTGGAGGGGGGCGAGTGTTGCATGCGGGGCGGGGGTGCTGTACTGGGGAGAGGTGCTGTACTCGGGGCAGGGGTGCTGCACTCGGGGCAGGGGTGCTGCACACGTTGGGGGTGCTGCACACGTGGGGGACATGCTGCGCTGGAGGGGGCGGGAGTTGCATGCGGGGCGGGGGTGCTGCACCCGTGGCGGGGGGACTGCATGGGAGTCTGTGGGGCTGCTGCACGCAGGCGTTGTCCAAGCAGTAATTTTGCACCCTCAAGAAGGACGTGGTCCTCTGCCTCCGCTCCCGAGGGAGAAGCGGCAGTTTTCCCAGCTATGCCACAGTGACCCGCGCGGCGCTGAGTCAAGGAACTCACCTGGGGTCTGGCCGCAGCGCCCTGGCGCCTCCCAGCCCTTGCTGCCGACCCCTCTTTCAGGTTGAGCAGCTGGGCAGGGGCTGCCGGGAGCAGCCTTTGGAGATCTAAACACAGGCAGCCGAAGAGGCAGCCAGACCTGGACGGACCCTCTGTTTCTTTGCAGAAAGGCACTGATATTTCCTTAAGCCCGTGCTGCAGAAGGTGGTGGGAGGGGAGAAGTGAGGGGGACCCGGAACCCTGCAGAGTGGGGGTCCCAGATCTTGCCCGTGTATGGTCTGCCGGCAACATTTCTCCTGCGGGCTCTGCCACACACTGTTGCTGACCGTGGCCCGCTCCCCACCCTGGGAAGCCTGTATGAGCTCAGGGAACTGCAGGGCCTTCCCGCTGCGCCCTCCTGCTCTTTGGGCTGTCCGCATTTCCAACTGGGGAAGGGCAGTGGGCCCCAAAGTGCCTGTCCACTCTCGGTCGGCACGCCCCCGCCCTGCTCCCCTTCAACTGCTGTGGGCTAAGGGTCCTCCCTGCCTAATCCTGGGGCCTCTGAGCGTGAACAGTCAGGGCCCTGCCAGTGGGGGCAGGGAAGCGGGGCTGAGAGCATGGGACAGAGGCAGAGGGCCCCCCTCCCCCGCCCCGGCTGCTGCTGCTGTGTGGGGGGGCAGCAGGCATTTTTAGCCGAATTTAGAGTGTTTGGGACCTCCAGCTGGAGAAACTGTCAAGCAGTGACATCTGGCTGGAGGCTGACTGGGAGTGGTCTGGTCCAGGTGCCAACAGAGGCCGAGGGTGTGCAGGAGACCAGGAGAGGGCGTCAGGCCACAGCCAGAGGGCAGGGGCACTTGGCCCGAGGTGCCTTCTCTCTGCTGCCACGGTCACCTGGCCTCCCAGCCTGCAGCAGAGTCAGACGCAGCTTTGTGGTGTCCTCAGCAGCATTTTGCTCTATTGACCATTTGCATCCGGCTGCTCCAGTGGCCAAAATTCTTGCTTTCTTCCTTCCCACTTCCTTGCCAGCTTGCATCCCTCTCCCACCCCTTGCTGCAGCCCTGAGGTCTTTTCTTCCCTGTCTGTGTTTGAGCAACCTGTGCCATTGGTGGCCTCTGGGGCTCAGTCTGGGGCCTCTCTTCTGGCCCGCTGCCTGTCCTCCAGGCACTAGGGGCTACTCAGCCTTCAGCCTCTGAGTGCCCATCCTCAAATTGCCCTCCCAGCCTCCCTCGGCCCTCCTGCTGTCCCCTCTTGAATGTGCTGCACAAAACCCCAGACTCAACGCTTTATCGATGGCACACCGTGCCCTCCCTGCCCCCATCTTCGTGGGGGTCAACAGGATGACTGCCCTTCCGTCCAGCGGGCCTGGTGCTGGGGTGCTCCAGGAGGGGGTGTGCCAGGGTGTGGCCAGCCAGGAGGCACTCAGGACAGTGATGCCACAGCCCTTGGTCCCCCTCTGTCACGTGTAAGGTGGGGGCAGGAGCCCCGAGGGAGCCAGGGCTCTTGAGCACAAAGGTCTGTTGCCGGAGTTAGGAAAGGGCCCAGTCTCATAAAGAAGTCCAGGCCAAGACTCACCAGTGGAGCCCACCAAACACTAATGGAGGAAAAGCACCCTGCTACATAGACGCTTCCAGGACACAGAGGAAGACGGGCCACTTCCCAGCTTCTGTGTGAAGCCGTCATCACCCTGGTGCCAAAACCAGACGAGGACATGACAAGAAAATTAAAGTCCACTCAGGAGCCTAGACGCAAAAATCCCTTAACGAAACGTCAAATCAATTCCAGCAATATATAAAGAGGACACATATGACCTTGTGGAGTTTACCCAGGAATGCAAAGTTAGTTTAACATTTCAAAATCAATTGTCGTTCACTGTTAGCAGACCGACACCGAAAAACCACACGGTCATTTCCATAGACACGAGGAAAGCATTCTACAAAATTCAACACTCATTCACGACAAAAGCTTTCAGTAAACCAGGAGGAGAAGATTTGAATCTGTTCTACTCCTGCACTCCCAACCTGACAAAGGGAAGCTACAAAAACCCACAGCTAACGTCACGCTTAGTGGTGAGAAACTGAAAGCTTTTCCTTGGGTCAGGGACAGGGCATGGCTGTCCATTGTCACCGCTTATTTCAGTGTTGTGCCAGAGGACATGCCCAAGTAATGAGGCAAGGAAAACAAAATTTGTACCAGTTGAAAAGGAAATTTTAGGTGATCTTTATTAGAAGATGACATTAATGGCCGGGCACGGTGGCTCACGTCTGTAATCCCAGCACTTTGGGAGGCCGAGGCGGGCAGATCACCTGAGGTCAGGAGTTCAAGAGCAGCCTGGCCAACCTGGTGAAACCCTGTCTCTTCTAAAAATACAAAAATTAGCTGGGCTTGGTGATGGGCACCTGTAATCCCAGCTACTCAGGAGGCTCAGGCAGGAGAATCGCTTGAACTCACGAGGCAGAGGTTGCAATTAGCTGAGATCGCGCCATTGCACTCCAGCCTGGGCAACAAGAGCGAAACTCTGTCTCAAAACAAGAAGATAACATTATTGTCTGCAGAAAATTCTAAGCTACAAACTGGTACTAAAACGAATAAGCAAGTTTACCAAAGCCACAAGGTACAAAGCCAAAAAAAGGTCAGTTCTATTTGTGTACTAACAATCAATTAGAAATTGAAATTATGAAAACAGTACCACTTAAAAAGAGAATTTAAAAACCACAAAATACTAGGGGTAAATTTAACAGAATTTGCATGAGACCTGTACACAGAAAACTATTATATATCTCTCAACATATTGAGTGAGACTTTAAAATGTCTAAGTAATCAGTTTAATTTTAATTATATTTTTTAAATTTTCTTTTAATTTTTTTTTTTTTAATTGACAAGCCGCGAAGTATGGTGGCTCATGCTACTACTTCCAGCACTTTGGAAGGCCAAAGCGGGAAGACAGCTTGAGCCCAGGAATTTGAGACCAGCCTGGGCAGCATAGCAAGACCCCATCTGGGTGAAATCCCATCTCTACTAAAAAATACAAAAAAATTAGCTGGGCGTGTTGGCGGGCGCCTGTAGTCCCAGCTACTTGGGAGGCTGAGGCAGGAGAATGGCGTGAACCCAGGAGGTGGAGCTTACAGTGAGCCGAGATCGTGCCACTGCACTCCGGCCTGGGCGACAGAGTGAGGCTCTGTCTCAAAAAAAAAAAAAAAAAA
>NC_037682.1:1550339-1593400 GCF_003255815.1 Theropithecus gelada | reverse complement strand
AAAAAAAAAAAAAAAAAAAAAAAAAACACAGACCCCATCTGATATAGTTTGGATATTTGTCCCCACCCAGACATCATGTTGAAATGGAATCTTCAGTGTTAGAGATGGAGCCTGGTGGGAGATGTTTTGGTCATGGGGTGGATTCCTCGTGGCTTGGTGCTGTCCTTGTAATGGTGAGTATTTGTGAGATCTGATTAAGTGTGTGGTGCCTCCCCTCCCATTCTCTCTTGCTCCCACTTCTGCCGTGTGAGACCCCTGCTCTCCCTTTGCCTTCCGCCGTGATTGGAAGCTTCCTGATGCCACGCTTCCTTTACAGCCTGCTGATGCCACGCTTCCTTTACAGCCTGTAGAACCATAAGCCAAGTAAACCTCTTTTTAAAATAAACTACCCAGTCTCAGGTATTTATAGCAACACAAGAACAGCCTAACACACTATCTCTATAAAAAATAAAATAGCCAGGCATGGCTACCCACCAGGACTCCACACTGGTAGTCCCAGCTCCTTGGGAGGCTGAGGTGGGAGAATTGCTTGAACCGGAGAGATGGAGGCTGCAGTGAGCTGTCATAGAGCCACTACCCTCCAGCCTGGGCAACAGAGCGAGACCCTGCCTCAAAAAAAAAGAATGACTAAAATTTAGAAGATGCACAGCACCTGGAACGCACAGACGTTGCAGATGGGAGTGCAAAATGATGCTTTGGAAACCAGTTTGTCAGTTTCTTATAAAATTAAACACACCGTTACTGTGCAATCCAACAATCCCACTTACAGGTATTTTCCCATGAAAAATGAAAACGTACAGCCACACACAACTTGCATGCAAATGTTCATAGCCACTTCATTTGTAGCACCCAAGAAGTGGAAAGAACCCTTTGTCCTTGGGTGCTGACTGGACAGACAGGCTGTGGTGCACCCACACAGGGAACACGACTCAGCCGTGACCAGAGCGGGCCGGGGAGCGTGGCCGAGATGTGGGTGAATCTCAGACACATTAGGCCAAGTGAAAGAATCCGGCCTCAGAAAGCCATGTGCTATATGATTCTATTTCTATGACATTCTAGAAAAGGCAAAACTGTAGCTACAGAAGGCAGAGGGGTGGCTGCAGGTCCAGGGTGGTAGGAATTCTCATGCATCCTGACGGCTGGGTCGTTTGCCAAACTCATCGAATCATATATGTACAAACTTCAGTAAAACTGCCCAGCAGCATTTCTGAGCACCACGCAGAAGAGCTCATGGGCCACGCAGGGAGACACACCTGGGAGCACCGGGTGCCCTGCCGACCACAAGGTCAATGGCAACCCAAGGGGAAGCCCTGCCTGTGGGTGAGTGGGTGGTAGGGGGAGGGCTTCCTGCCGAAGGTGGCTCCAGCTGCCTGAGGATGTGAGTGCAGGGCAGTGGACAAGTGGGTCATTGAAGCCAGGTGCAGTGGCTCACGCCTGTAATCTCAGCACTGTGGGAGGCTGAGGCAAGTGGATCACCTGAGGTCAGGAGTTCAAGACCAGCCTGGCCAACATGGTGAAACCCTGTCTCCATTAAAAATACAAAAATTGGCCTGGCGCGTGGTTCACACCTTAATCCCAGCACTTTGGGAGGCTGAGGCAGCAGAATCGCTGGAACCCCGGAGCCGAGGTCGCACCACTGCACCCCAGCCTGGGAGACACAACAAGACACCATCTCAAAAACAAAACAAAACAAAGTGGGTCATTGACCACGCACGTCTTCCTGGAGGACCCCAGGGGAGAGGAGGATACAGAGGGGGTCATCGGATGTCCCATCTCCATTGCCAGCCTAGAAGTTTCCGGCTGGCGAGGGTGGCCTTTGTTTCCAGGCAGCGGCCCTGGGAGAATGTGCGTCCAGGGGTTGTGAGGCTCTGGGTGTCAGCTGGTGTCTCACGTCCGCGGCCTCTGGCTGCTGCGGAACTGAACCACTGACGTCATCAACCTTCTCTCCCTCCCAGCTCCCCCCCAGCTCCCCCCCAGCTCCCCCCAGCTCCTCCCCCCAGCTCCCCCCATTCCCCAACCCCGCGCGCTCCTGGCGCCCCGGCCGGGGGTGGGTCTCCCCGCGCTGAGAGCTCACGGCGCCATCCCTTCACTCACTCACTCCACGTTGTCCTAATCCCCGCACCCGCAGCAGGGATTAAAGACGCTGTCCCAGCCCCTGCCCCAGACTGAGCAGGCGCACGACCAATGACGAGGCGACCCGCTGAGCAGCATCCCCCGAGCTGCAGGACAAGCTCACGGCCCCCAGGAGCTGGGCCAAGGACCTGTGGGGAGAGGGCAGGTGGCACGGGTGGGCAGCCCGCCTGCCGTCGCGCGCATTCCCGGGGCCTCCCAGCCACCCTCATACCCTCTCCGGGACCGGCCCCCTTCACCTGCCTGAGAGCTGGATTTCCTGCGCCCGCCCCATCCCTGACCCGTCCTGTCCTCCTCACCTCGATCCGTGTGTGAAGGAGGAAGAGCAGCCGCTTTCTTGGTTCCCAGCACTATCTACGGACATCAGGGACACCTCTGGCCCAGCCGTGGGAGCAGCCACCTCCTTCCCCACTGGCAGGACCTGCCTGGCTGGCCCAGGCTTCCCATGACTCTGTCCTGCAAACAGATCCCCCACTACTCCGGGGAACCTTAGAGAGGCCGCCCTGCCCACAGCCACACCTGCGTCTGTCTTCTCTGCTCACGTCCCGCACGCACCTGTCCCTGGACAGGGGTCAGAGAGTGGGGTCAGGGCGGCTCAGGTTAGGGCCTCTGTTGCTGCTGCCCCGCCCCACCCCCGTCCTGCCTTCCCTTCATCACCTCTGGTCCCCCCGCTGCTCTCTCAGCAGTCCCTTCCCAGAGGCTTGCCCCAGGCCCCGCCAGCCCCACGCCCACCAGCCCCACGCCCACTAGCCCCATGCCCGACAGCTCCACGCCCACCAGCCCCACGTCCACCAGCCCCACGTCCACCAGCTCCATGCCCACCAGCTCCATGCCCACCAGCTCCATGCCCGACAGCTCCATGCCCACCAGCTCCATGCCCACCAGCTCCATGTCCACCAGCTCCATGTCCACCAGCTCCATGTCCACCAGCCCCACGCCCACCAGCCCCACGCCCACCAGCTCCATGCCCGAGAGCTATCAGCCTCTTACCTCCACAATCGGTTGCTCTTGGCCAGCCCGTCCTGCTGCAGAAAGGAACAGGCTGCAGGTCTAGAGAGGGTGGCCACAGTCTAATTCCCCCTCTGTTGTACACAGGTGGCTAGAGACCCCCATAGGGACAGGCAGGAGGTCAGTGAGCAGGTGGGAGCAGGTGTGGGGGTCTCCCACCCAGGCCCCTCTGGGTGTCCCCACCACCAGGTGCTACACACTGGTGGAAAGCAGCGCCTGTTACAATGGGGACTTTGGCTGCTGAACTGCCTGTCTCCATCTGAACTCCTGCCCCTGCCCCAGCCTGGGGGCTTCCTGCTGTGCCCAGTGGAGGTGACTAGGAAGCCTGGAGGGGCACACTGGGGCCTCTGATGCTCAGAAGCCCAGCACAGATCCAGCACCTGCCGAGCGTGTGTGCTCACACCCCCACAATGCCTCCGCTGAGGGATGAGGAGGGAAGCCTGGGGAGTGCAGTGCCCAGGTAGCCCCTGTTGGGGGTGGCAGGGGGGTCAGCTCCACACTGCACACATTGTTCTGGAAGCTCCACAAGTCACCAGCACACAGAGGTAAGTGTTGCCCACGTAGGAACCAAACACCCAAGGAGGGCTTGTCAGAAGACAGGCCAGAGCGTGGGGAGTGGGACGCGGAGGGATGGTGCAGTAAGAAGCCCTGGGAGTTGCACTGATTTTACAGCCGTGGGCTCACGCCGGTTCCTTCCTCCGTCAGCTGTGGATGTGAACCAGCCGCCCTGGTGGACCCTCAGTGGCCGCACTCTGATGCTCGTTACTCTGCACATTTTCATTCGCTGCTGAGGTTCCGCATTTCCCCACGTATTTAGTAGCCATTTGCCTTTTTCTTTTGTGAGTTGTTCATGTCCTTTCTGGTTTTTAACACTGATTTATAAGAACCCTTTGTAAACGGAAGATATTAGCATTCTCCGTGACGTGCATGTAACGATGTTTCTTTCTGAGCTTGTTTGGCTTTCGGTTTCATTGTGGTATTTTGGGGGCTGGGGACATTTTCCCATCTGTGTATATTTTATTTTATTTTTTATTTTTTTGAGATAGAGTCTCACTCTGTCACCCAGGCTGGAATACAGTGGTGAGATCTCAGCTCTCTGCAACCTCTGCCTCCTGGGTTCAAGTGATTCTCCTGCCTCAGCCTCCCAAGTAGCTGGGATTACAGGGGTCTGCCACCATGCCTGGCTAACTTTTGTGTTTTTAGTAGAGACGGGGTTTTGTCATGGTGGCCAGGATGGTCTTGAACTCCTGACCTCAGGTGACCCACCGACCTCAGGCGATCCACCCACTACGGCCTCCCACAGTGCTGGGATTCCAAGCATGAGCTATCGCGCCCGGCCTTCTGTCTGTGTTGTCGGAGCTCATGGCCTCCCTCTCTAGAGCTTGAGTGCAGCAGGGGCCTCGGGCTGTTGCTCCAGGTCAGAGCTCTCCTCACTGTTGAATTCCCATCTAGGGCTGGGGGCCGAGTGGTTCTGTTCCGGTCCCGGCCGTGGCTCCATGGACCGTCGGCCTACGTGCGGCCCGCCAGGTCCTCCTGATGATTTGACAGAGGAGCCCAGACGTGCCCCCAAGCTGCTGCCTGTGTAACCTGAGGTCACATAAGCTGGGGTGCTACGAAGGGGCCACAGGGTCCCTGAGAGGCGAGGAGGGAGGGGTGCGGGAGGAGAGGCTTGGGGGAATGGGAGGTGCATGGTGGATGGAGGCCAAGGACCCCAGCAGACCCCAGAGGCTCCTCAGGCCGGGCCCTGCCTCAGAGGCGCCAGTCCCATATCCCCAAGGACACTGTCCTGTCCACCGGGCTCACCAGGTGGGTCACTGGCCACCCACAGAGCATTGACCACACTGTTGAGGGGACCAGAGCAGATCCCAGAGCTGTGTCTGGCAGGCCTTACTCTCTGCTGTGAAAATGACAACCTTTGTGAGGGCCAAGTGCTGCCCACCTGTGTCACCCCCTCAACACCCCCGGCTCACCCTGGGGCACCCCAAGTGAAAGCTCCACTCTCTTCCCAGCTGGGCTGGCCCCACCCTATCCCCTGGACTCAGGGTGGGCGAAGGAGAGGTGAGGGGGGTGGGAGGGGCTGGGAGCAGGTGCTGAGATGCGTAGCACCCCGTGGCCCGTCCCCGCTGCCCACCCTGGCTGGGTCGTGCTGAGGTGGCTCCCAGAACTTCTGTCTGCTGGGGTTGGGAGGCTCAGCCTCTATAGCCCAAGGGTGATGGTTCCTGCCCACTCTTTGGGCAGCTGGAGAAGTGCTGAGGAGGGAAAGAGGAGCACGAGGGGGATGGGAGTCTGTGTCTGCCTCTCATTAGCACGGGCTGTGCTGGAGAAAGATGGGTGCCTTGTTCCTGGGTGACTCTGAGGCCCAAGTCCCAGCAGGCAGGACCCAGTCGCAGGACGCAGAAAGACCTTCCAGGGACTCAGAGGTGAGCACACCATCCTGGGGCCCCAGGAGACTCAGCCCAGCCTGGGTGGGGCTTCGTACATGGGTGGGAGGCAGTGGAGCGGTCAGATGGCTGGGAACGTAGGAAACTTCAGACCCGACTTTGGATGAAGGCCCGCAGCCTATGACCCAGCAGGAAAAGCGTGGGCCCCTGCAGGTCCCCTCCTCGTTAGGTATCCGTCAGCCATGAGCAAGGAGGAGGTGGGGGTATAAAAAGCCCTAGAGCAGGCTGTGGGGGGCGGGGGAGGGTGGCACAACAGGACGTGTATTCATCCGTTCTCGCACCACTATAAAGAATCACCCGAGACTGGGTACTTGCTACAGAAAAGAGGTTGAATTGGCTCTCAGTTCCTCAGGCTGCAGGGGAAGCCTGATGCTGGTGCCTACCTGACTTCTGCTGAGGCCTCAGGAGACTTTCAGTCGTGGCGGAAGGCGAGGGGAAGCAGGCTCGTCTTACCTGGTGGGAGCAGCAAGAGCGTGAGCGGGAGCTGCTGCATCCTTACTAACATCCAGAGCTAGAGAGGACTCAGGCCGGGTCGGGCAGACAGCACCCAGGGACGGCGCTAAACCATTTGTGAGGAATCGTCCCCAAGACCCAATCGCCTCCCACCAGGCCCCACCTCCAACCCTGGGCGTTACAATTCGACCTGAGATTTGGGTGGGGACACAGAGCCAAACCTTATCAGTGCAAATGTACTGAACGCTCCCAGACTGTATACGCTTAGAATGTGTCAGGTGGCACTTTTTTTTTTTTTTGGTATTATACTTTAAGTTCTAGGGTACATGTGGACAACACGTAGGTTTGTTACGTATGTATACATGTGCCGTGTTGGTGTGCTGCATCCATTAACTCGTCATTTACATCAGGTATTTCTCCTAATGCTATCCCTCCCCTGTCCCCCCACCCCACCACAGGCCCCAGTGTGTGATGTTCCCCTTCCTGTGTCCAAGTGTTCTCATCGTTCAATTTCCACCTATGAGTGAGAACATGCAGTGTTTGGTTTTCTGTTCTTGCGATAGTTTGCTGAGAATGATGGTTTCCAGCTTCATCCATGTCCCTGCAAAGGACATGAACTCATCCTTTTTTATGGCTGCATAGTATTTCATGGTGTATATGTGCCACATTTTCTTAATCCAGTCTATCACTGATGGACATTTGGGTTGGTTCCAAGTGTTTGCTATTGTGAATAGTGCCGCAATAAACATATGTGTGCATGTGTCTTTATAGCAGCATGATTTATAATCCTTTGGGTATATCCCCAGTCATGGGATGGCTGGGTCAAATGGTATTTCTAGTTCTAGATCCTTGAGGAGTCACAGGTGGCACATTTTATGTGTATTTCAGAACGATGTTTAAAATGCTTAAACGAGCTGGAAAAAGCACGGGGGCCACATTCTTAAAAGTGGGACTTTTCCTACTTTCCCCTCCGTGGATTTCTGGGGGCTGCACCAGGCTCCCTCCTGCTGGTGCTGGGTGCAGGGTGGGAGGGGCACGAAGGAGGGTGTCGTCTTCGAGGGGCTCCCAGGCGCAGGCCGGATACTTTGGAGCATGAATCCCATTCCTTGAGAGGAACAGGCCGAGTCCGCACAACCAGCATCATGATGGGGCACCCCGAAGTTAACGGGAGCGGAGTGAGGAGGGACAATGGGCCCCACCCGCAAAGGAGGAAAGTGGGGAGGCCACGCCTGACATCGCGCTTACTGACAAAGCAGGGCGTGCAGAGGCCGCAGGAGCCCGGGAGGCCACTCTCCTCCCTCCTGTCCCTGCCTGAGACAGCCACGAAGAAGTGAGGTAGAAAGAAACTGTGTCCAGCCGGGCGCGGTGGCTCAAGCCTGTAATCCCAGCACTTTGGGAGGCCGAGATGGGCGGATCACAAGGTCAGGGGATCGAGACCATCCTGGCAAACACAGTGAAACTCCGTCTCAACTAAAAAATACAAAAAACTAGCCGGGCGAGGTGGCGGGCGCCTGTAGTCCCAGCTACTCGGGAGGCTGAGGCAGGAGAATGGCGTGAACCCGGGAGGCGGAGCTTGCAGTGAGCTGAGATCCGGCCACTGCACTCCAGCCTGGGCGACAGAGCGAGACTCCGTCTCAAAAAAAAAAAAGAAACTGTGTCCACAACAATTGAGCAGAAAATGCATCAGGAGGAGCTCCCATCTGATTGATAACAGGAAAATCAGGACGTAATGATGTTTATAGTCTGGTGAATTGTTGCTTAATATTCCATGAATTTTTAGTGTGACTGTCTTTGTATTTACTTGTTTAATGAACTATGGCTCTAGAGATCATGGCGAGGTCCTCACCGCGGAACAGCCACCGCGGCCGTAGGGGTGCCCCAGCCCCGCCTTCCCAGCCGCCTGCACCTCGCCTGTAATGAGACCATTTATTTATGATTTCAATTTGTTTTTTATCATTACTATTATTTGTTTTTCAGATTTAGGAGCAGTACCTCAGACATTCTCTCACTCCCAGAACAGGGCCACACAGCCCCGCCACACAGGAGCGGAGTTTCCTCGGAGGCAAGGAGAAAGATAGCGCGTAATTACATTGAATGGTAATAAGTAAAATAATATGGCCCGATGGGTTGAGCCCGTATTTCTTGAAATGTGCCTGTCCATCGCTAGGCAACCCTGCATGACAATTCCTCATGCCTAAATAGTTGGCAGATTTCCAGTTTTGTAAAGTTAGTGTTTTCACGAAATCTGCGTTTCATAAGGGATTTTTCTCTTGGTTCTCCAGACCCCCCTCAATACAAGGACTGGTCGCTTGATCTTCTTTTACTGAGACAGGGTCTGTCTGTCACCCAGGCTGCAGTGCCATGGTGCGGTCTCAGCTCACTGCAGCCTTAACTTCCTGGGCTCAAGCCATCCTCCCACCTCAGCCTCCCAAGCAGCTGGGACCACGGGTGCTTGCCACCACGCCTGGCTAATTATTTTTTTAAACTTTTTAAATTTTGGGTTTTTTTTTTTTTTGTAGAGATGAGGTCTCCATATGTTGCCCAGGCTGGTCTTGACCTCCTGGGCTCAAGCGATCCTCTCTCCTCGGCCTCTGAAAGTGCTGGGACTGCGGTCGGGCGTCACTGTACCCGGCTGCATCACTTGACCTTGACCTGTCTCTGGTGTGAGACCATCTGTGGCTGGGGGCGTGGCCCTCCGGCGCGCGTTGTGCTGGCTTCCTGGAGAAACCCTTGTCTCATCCACCATCCCAAAGAGGCGCGGCCCTTGGGTCTCCAGCCCCTCCTGTGAATGAGCCCCACAAAAAGTCCCTGCCTCCCTGTAGGAGAACGGGGTCTGGCTGTCACCCCCACCCCGAAGGCAGCTCTGCAGCAGCCCTGAAGCCAGGCACTTTTGGACAGAGACTCCCTGTAGCTAGACCCCCATTGGGGAGCCTGGGATTAGGGTGAGCTCAGGTCCCTGTAGCCGGACCCCCATGGGGGAGCCTGGGATTAGGGTGAGCTCAGGTTAGGATTTGAACAGAGACTTCCAGTAGCCAGACCCCCATGGGGGAGCCTGGGATTAGGGTGAGCTCAGGGTAGGTTTTGGACAAAGACTCCCAGTAGCCAGACCCCCATGGGGGAGCCTGGGATTAGGGTGAGCTCAGGGTAGGATTTGAACAGAGACTCCCAGTAGCCGGACCCCATGGGGGAGCCTGGGATTAGGGTGAGCTCAGGGTAGGATTAGCCACTCTTTTCTGGTCGCCTGAAGGTGAAGCCTCCCACGGTTGGGTGTGGTCTCTGGGACCCCATGTAAAATCCTGGAAGCCCCTTTGCTGAGGGAGGCCGTGGTTGGGCCTCAGTGCAGTGGCTGGGACAGGGCAGCAGGGGTCCCTGAGGGGCTGATCCTAGAGGGCCCCGTTCCCACAGGGGAAGGAGCAAGGCCCACCCCAGCCCAGTGACGCCAGGGAAGACTCCCTTTATGGGCCCATTGGCCCTCAAAGGGTTGAGTCCTCCGTCCTTCCCTGGTGCTCCCTGGCCTGGAGCCTGTCCTCCTTCTCTGTTCCTCATCCGGCGCCATCCCAGTGTGGAGCCACAGCAGGGGGGGTGCAGAGCCTGATGGGCCAGCCTGACCCGAGGGGAGGCCAAGGGCACTGCAGGTCGCCAAGGTCGGCCACTCCCTCTGTCTCTCTCACACCTGCTGCACCTCTGCTCCCAGGGCCCCTGTGGTCCCCGAGGTCCCCTTGGCCCCTGTGCACAGAGCTCCCTGCTCTGTGTCCCGTGGCCTCCCCTCGGGCTCAGGGCCCCCAGCTCCCACCACCATCCCTTCCCCTTGCTCCCTCCCCGGCTCCCCCATGACTCCTCCCACCCAGCCCCCTCCGTGGGTGTTCTGGGGTCTCTGGTCTGCAGCCCCCTCTCCCCTCTCCCGTCTCCCACACGAGGTCCCCGTCCATGCGTTCTTGGTGAAGATCCCAGCCCCACCTGGTTCCTCCCCGTGAGCCTGGCAGTCCCGGCCCCTGCTGAGGGGAACAGCCCCCATCACTGGCTCCTTGGCGTCGGCATTGGCCTTTATGTCTCCCTGCTCAGGTCCCTCTGGGACGGAAACCACAGCTGGAGTGAGAGGGGACAGGGGACAAATGCTCAGGCTGAGAGCAGGGCCCCCCGGGAGGACGACTAGAGCCAGGGGTAGCCCCAACTATGCAGGCAAAAGCGCACGGCGGGCGGGTGTCACCGATGCCATCCTGCATCGGCTACGTCGTGTCCCCCAGATTCATGCGTCATAGTCCTGACCCCCAGGACCTCCGTACGATTGCATTTGCAGGTAGGGCCTTTCAGAGAGGAATTTTGTTAAAATGAGGCCTTTAGGGCAGGCCCTGCTCCAGTCTGCTGGGGTCCCCGTAAGAAGAGGAGACTTGGACACTCCACCCCACTACCTCCTGGGGAGCCTGTGCACAGGTGGACAGCCCCATGAGGATGCAGGGAGAGGTGGTGTCTGCAGGCCTGCGAGAGAGGCCCTGGGAGAGCCCTGTGGCACTGTGGTCCCCACTTCCCCGACTGCCCGGGTAGGCAAGAGCACCCTCAGCACCTTCCCACCGCTGCCCAGCCCTGGGTGTGCTGCTGTCTAGTGAGGGTAAGAATGCCCAGTGCCACCCTCAGAGGCTCACAACCCTCCAGGGCAGACTGGGTCCAGCTGTCAAGCAAGGCCAGGGCCCGGGGCCGGGGATGTGAGGGTCACTGTCCCCCCCTCCCTCCAGCCCCACCAGCCCCCGCCAGCCTCCCTCTAGTCCCCGGCAGTGCCTTCCACAGACACAGGTGCATGCCCGTGGTCACCTCTAACGCACCCAGGGCCTCTCCCGACTGCCTGCACAGCCCTGCTGCCCCATGGGCTGCCCTGGGACCCTGGGTGTGGGTCCGGGGACAGATTCAAGTCTACCTCTGCTGCGCATGTCTGTGCCACCTAAACGAACGGGAGGATGGACTTTGGGCACAGAGGGGACCCTGCCGGGTGTCTGTGGGCTTGAAGATGCTACAGCAGCCCTTGTCCAGCGTGGAGGGCAGTGGGCGGCGGGGGGGGGGAGAAGTCATGGGAGGTCAGGGCACCCCACCAAGTCCCAGTGCCTGCCTGGCAGAGTTCCCCACACACCCAGGGCGGCCAAGGGGGACCCCCGGCCAGGATGGGCCCCACCGCCCCTCCTCCTTTTCCTCTTCCTCCTCCTTCTTCTCCTTCTCCCCTTCGTTGCTTGTCCCTGGAGAACTTAGCTGGACTGGGCTTCGGGTGACATGCGGCTCCTCCATGGGGCTGATGGGGGCAGGGGGCCCACCTCTTGCCAGGTGGTAGGGCTGGGAGGAGCAGGTGGGACCAGAAGGGTCGCTGAGGCCACTCTGGGAATGCAAGACAGGCCACACCAGCACCATCTCCTGCTGGCCTGGGCTCCCCTCGCACCTGCTTCCAGGGCTGTCTTGAGTCCCTTTCTGGCCACAGGCCTCCCACCCCTGTCCAGAGCACAGCCAGCTTTCTCCCATTCTGATAGCTTTGGGGACCCCAGGCAGGAAGCTCCTGGAACCTGGCCCCACCTCACCCACCCGGCCACCCCACACTGGACTGCTGGGTCCCCAACCCCAACCCCGTTCCACCATTGCCTCCCTTCCTACAGCCACAGAGGGTGCAGTGCCCAGACCCTGGTAATACAGCAGGGGCCTGAGCCGAGAAACTTCTCACTGCAGCGGCTCTGAGACGCCTCCTGCCTCCTTCTGGTCCTCCATGAAATGACCAGAGCAGCAGATGTGGGAAGTTCCAGCCAGTTCACCCCTCCCTGATCTGCTGCTGAGTTCCCTGGGTGAAGGCTGGGACCTTCTGCCCTGGCTCCCCCGTCCTCTCCACCCTGGGGTCCACGCTCTACTGGCCAGTAGGTCCCCATTCAGCCCTTCCCTGGACGCCGCCTCCTCTCCCTTCCTTTCCTTTCCCTTCCCTTCCCTGTCCTCCCCAGCGCACACACATGCCCTCACACACATCTCCGCCCTCCCTGGCACGCACACAGGTGCCCTCACACACCGCCGTCCTGTTCTCCCCGGCATACAAAGGTGCCCACACACGCCTCTGAGGTCTGGCCGGGGGCATGGCCTCCCCTCCTCTGGGAAGCCCCTAGGACTCCTGCAGGGCCACATGTCCACCCTGGACTGCTAGGGGCTGCACGTGCCCAGTGAGTGTCAGCTCTGCTCAGGGCTGAGTCACTGAGCTTGCCCAGGAGCTCCTCAGTGACCCCCACCTCCCAACGGGAGGGCGGCCCCTGGGTTGAGCTGAAGCCCACGTGAGCGCCCAGCAGGTGGGCGTGGAGGCCGTGGGTGCAGGAAGGCGACTGCTCGCCCAGCTCCCGTCCCCGACGCACGTGCGTGATTTATGTTGCAATTATGTGGTCTGTCGAATTGATTTCGTGTGGGTCACTGCTGCTTCCCCAACTCAACTGTAAGCCCCGTTGACATCAGGGACCCGGCACCTCCTCCGCCATTTGCAAAGTTAATAACGATGATTTGTGTGTGAACCAAGCTCTGAGTTTCCTAAAACCCGTTCGCCCGAATTATTCCACTCACCAAAACAGCCCTGAGCTGGGGCCTGGTGTCCCTAAGGTCACAGGTGAGAGGCATGGGGCTCAGGGTCACTCAGCATCTAGGCCGTGGCTGCACGAGGAGAGACGGAGAGGCGGGCACTGCTTGCCTGGAGGGCAGCCCCAGAGGCCGGCCTGGCTGGGGAGGCAGACGCAGGGCATGGTGGCCCTGAAGCAAGAGGTTGCGTCCAGTCCTGCCAGGGCCCAAGGCCACTTTCCAGCAGGGTGGAGGAGGCTCCAGGTGGCTGTGGGGCAACAGAACACAGGGGCGTTTGGGGCAGGGTGAAACGGGTGTTGTGGGTGGGCGAGCAGGGACCCAGTGCAGCCCTGAGCGCCACATGGAGCTGAGGTGGGGACTTGACTCCAGAGGCCAGGCTCTGACACCGGACCAGATTGAGGACTATGTAAAACAGGGCAGGGTCAAAGCGGCTTTCCAGTCAGACCTGCCCTCCGCTGTGCCAGGTCAATTTACTGTTGCCATGGCAACACCCAAGCCTTGCCAACCCTTTCCACGGCAACGACCTGATGACCCAGAAGTTCCTACCCCTTCCCTAGAAATTTCTGCATGAACCGCTCTCTAAACTGCATGTAATTACAAGTGGGTCTAAACGTGACGCAAACTGCCCTGAGCAGCTGCTCTCTGCCTGCTCGCCCTTGGGTTCTTTCCTGGGCAAAGCCAAGAGTCCCCAAGGGCCGAGCTTCACTCTGGGGCTCACCTGCCCTGCATCAGAAGTGCTGGAACGTGCCCATTGCACACAGCCTGGCTGGGAGCAGGGTCTCCATCTCCCAGTGCGGGGGGATCTCCTGTTACTCCCACCCCTGGGTTCTGGGGTGCCCAGTGAACACTGTCCAATGCCAACTTTTCAACCATGTGGACATCTGTGCTGTGGATCACAACACGGCGTGGGCTCCTGTGTTCCATTTACGCCCGGAAAGGGGGGCGGGGTTCCACAGGTGGTGTTTCTGGGAGCGAGTCTGTCTATCATGGGCTCCAGAACGCCTGTCAAGTTATTGGTCTTTTTCCTTCTTGTTTTGTTGTCTACCGGAGGAAGTGGGTTAAGATTTCCAATGACAAGGCCGGGTGCGGTGGCTCAAGCCTGTAATCCCAGCACTTTGGGAGGCCGAGGTGGGCGGATCATGAGGTCAGGAGATCGAGACCATCCTGGCCTACACGGTGAAACCCCGTCTCTACTAAAAATACAAAAATTTAGCCGGGCGTGGGCAGGCGCCTGTAGTCCCAGCTACTGGGAAGGCTAAGGCAGGAGAATGGCGTGAACCCGGGAGGCGGAGCTTGCAATGAGCCGAGATCGCACCACTCACTCCAGCCTGGGTGACAGAGCAAGACGCCATCTCAAAAAAAAAAAAAAAAAAAAGGATTTCCGAGGTCAGGTGTGGCTTTATTGACGACATTTAGTTCATGGGTTTGTCTTAAATCAAGAGGGAAACCATCAGAGGCAGTGAGATGCAAAGATTTTCAGTGCATACGATTGCGTGGGTTGTGGTGGGGGGCCACACCCCAACGTGCCCAAAACGCCCCTCGAGGGAACCAGGAATGTGGTCGCCACGAGCCCCGAAGCCCCCTCACCCGCTCCAGCCTCCCCTCCAAGGGCAAACGCGACCCCGATTTCCATTACCCCAGGCCCGTTTGGCCGGCTCTTGGATTCCACAACAGTGAAATCAGACTGTGCGTTGTCTTCGTTTGTGTCTGGCTTCTTTCCCGTGTGGTAATGCCGTTACAATGTGGATTAAAGATATTTTGCAACTTTATATAGAAACAACGGAAATCCATGCTATTAACACAGAACCAGTGGTTACCACACGAATTCATTTCAGGTGAAGTTAACTCTTTTTCACTACAGTGGAATGCACATAACAGAAAATTTACCACCGTAAATGCACGCAATTTTAAAGTGTACGGTTGAGTGCCGTTAGATACATTCACGTTGCTGTGTAGCCGTCACCACCGTCATCATCTCCAGAACTTCTTCAACTTCCCAAACCGAAGCTGTCCCTGTCCCATGAAAGACCGACTCGCCATCCCCTCCGCCAGCCCCTGGCACCCACCATCCCCTTCCTGTCCCTGGGGATTTCACTGCTCTGGGTTCCTTGTATACGGGGAACCTTAAGGGTTTGTCCTTTGCTGAGTGGCTTCTTTGATTCAGCATAATGTCCTCAAGGTTCATCCATTTTGTAGCCTGTGTGAGAATTAATTTCTTTCCTTTTTTTTTTTTTCTTTTTTAGAGACGAGAGAGATCATAGCTCACTGCAGCCTCGACTTCCTGTCCTCCTGCTTCAGTCTCCCAGGTAGCAGGGACTACAGCGAATTTTTTTTTTTTTTTTTTTGAGACGGAGTCTCGCTCTGTCGCCCAGGCTGGAGTGCAGTGGCCGGATCTCAGCTCACTGCAAGCTCCGCCTCCCGGGTTCACGCCATTCTCCTGCCTCAGCCTCCCGGGTAGCTGGGACTACAGGCGCCCGCCACCTCGCCCGGCTAGTTTTTTGTATTTTTTTTTTTAGTAGAGACGGGGTTTCACCGTGTTAGCCAGGGTGGTCTCGATCTCCTGACCTCGTGATCCGCCCGTCTCGGCCTCCCAAAGTGCTGGGATTACAGGCTTGAGCCACCGCGCCCGGCCGCGAATTTTTAAAATTTATTTATTTATTTATTGCAGAGACGGGGTGTCATTATGCTGCCCAGGCTGGTCTTGAACTCCTGGCCTCAAGTCATTCTCCTGCCTCAGCCTCCCAAAGAGCTGGGATGACAGGCATAGGATTTCCTTCCTTTTTTTTTTTTTTTTTGAGACGGAGTCTCGCTCTGTCACCCAGGCTGGAGTGCAGTGGCGCTTCTCGGCTCACTGCAGCTCTGCCTCCCAGGTTCACGCCATTCTCCTGCCTCAGCCTCCCGAGTAGCTGGAACTACAGGCGCCCGCCACCTCGCCGGCTAATTTTTTCTATTTTTAGTAGAGATGGGGTTTCACCGTGTTAGCCAGGATGGTCTCCATCTCCTGACCTCGTGATCCGCCCACCTTGGCCTCCCAAAGTGCTGAGATTACAGGCATGAGCCACTGCGCCCGGCCAGGATTTCCTTCCTTTTCAAGGCTGAATGACATTCCCTGCTACGGGTAGACCACACTTTGTTTCATTCATCAACGTCTGTTCTGCAGAGGCCCCTGCAGTCACTGGCGGCAGGTGTACCTTGGCTTCTGGAGTCAGTTTGAGAATCACCCTGAGGTGCTGCAGGCAGCTGGGATCACTGGGGCGGTTTCTAACCGTGTCAGAGGTACAGTGGTCAGGGGGCAGTGGACGCCACCCTTCTATCCCTGCACTTCCAGATCTCCGGAAATAACCTTCCTTGCCCAAAGTTCTCAACATTTGTGTAAGTCTAAAATTCCCTGCAATGAATCTCCTTCTACCCAAAGTGCCTAGAGTGACTTTAGTTTCCTGACCAACCATTCCTGGTACCAGCAGCGTTTCCAGGAAGGCGGAACTTCGAAGATGGGAATCTGGGCTTAGTAATTGGACAGGCCAGGTTTCATCTGATGTCAGTGATGACCGCGTGAGGAGTGGGAAGCGGGATGCAGATAATCCATGAACATTGTCACTGACAAAATCGTCACCTTGAGGTCTCTGCAATGCAGTGCCCATCACAAGCCTGGGTTTCAGACACCAGGGGGCGCTTGCAATAGGACATTAGGATGGGGATAGAAACCATGCATATGAGGATGTGGCCTGGGGCGGCTGCTTCTGACTATACTGGGGAACTGAGAAAGAAAATGACAAGCTGTGGCCTTAAGTGCTCAGCTCAATGTATAGACAGAACCAGAGTCCTTCTATGACTGTCTTAAAAAAATTTTTCGTAGACGGGCGGATCACGAGGGCAGGAGATCGAGACCATCCTGGCTAACACGGTGAAACCCCATCTCTACTAAAAAATACAAAAAACTAGCCAGGCGTGGTGGCGGGCGCCTGTAGTCCCAGCTACTCCGGAGGCTGAGGCAGGAGAATGGCATGAACCCAGGAGGCAGAGCTTGCAGTGAGCTGAGATCCGGCCACTGCACTCCAGCCTAGGCGACAGAGCCAGACTCCGTCTCAAAAAAAAAAAAAAAAAAAAAATTTTCGTTCATGTAGCTGCAGAGTCAACTGTTTTTTTTTTTTAATGCAGAGCACAAATTAGATCTTGCAGGCTAGTGAATAATAACTAAAGAATAATTCAATGTCTTACCAAATCTCTTAAGTCAAAGTTAAGGCATTTATTTGGAAAGAATGAGACCTCGAGAACTGGAGAGGGTGTCTTTCTCTGATTCTGAGTCCCCTGAACATTAGACCTTCCTGAGTCCCCCTGTAAGCAGAAGTGACCCTTCCTTAGAGTCTGAGGTGAGTCAAACTGTACCCAAAGATCTGTGATGGCCTCACCTGAGGAAACAGCCTCACAAGATGACAAATCTCCCTTGAGATCCACCCCCACCGACCCTCATTATTCCCAGAGCCATGACTAGAGTCGAGTGCAGAGGGATGAATGCACAGTCAGACCCAAGACAAGCCACATACACACTGAATGCAAGTTTTTGCCAATTTACATCAGCAAAAACCCAGGGGCCTCTGAGGCCATGGACTCTCGGGCTGTTGGACCACCAAGGAGGTAACAGAATGTTAGATCAGGGTACATTTGCCAACGAGGACTCACATAGCAGAGAAGTGCGCAGAAGCAGTGGCTGGGAGTGGCTCTCATGGTTTGTCCCATTGTTTGACAGAAGCTTGCACACCACCCAAGTGAGCTGTCAAAACTTCCTCTGCACAACGGAGAGGAAAGAAGGCAAAGGCGCAGGCGTGGTAACATTAGAGGACTGATCCCATGGTCCTGTTCATCCACCCCAGCAATGCCTCCTGGGAGAGAAAGGCATGGGCAATATGCTGGTGGAGGGCACCGCATCTTGGGAGGCTCTGTGGACCGAGACGGTGGTGGAAGTTGCTCTCATTAAAGAGGCTGTCTCAGTGTTGGCAACCAGGTAGCAGCTCCAGCACAATGGGGTATCCTGGTCTCAACGGGGGACAGGGCCAGGGCAGCACCTGCATCCTTCACCCCATAGGACTTTGGGGAACGTCTAACTGGTTCAAGTGTCCCCAGGACTAAAACATGTAAGTAGCCTGCCAGAGTGTTCACTGGTCTCTGTTTGGGCCACCATAACAAAAATATCGTTAAAGAACTGGGTGGCTTATAAACGACAGAAACATGGCTCACAGTCCTGGAGGCTGGAAGTGCAAGACCAAGGTGCCAGCTGTGTTTGAGGAAGGCCGGTTTCCTCTCAGACAGTGACTTCTGATTGCACCCCTACGCGGGGCAAGCAAGGCTGCCGCGGGCCCCTTTCATAAGGGCACCAATCTATTCATGAGGGTTCTGCCCCCATGGCCTCCTGAAGGTCCTACCTCCCCACACCATCACCTTGGTGATTAGGTTTCAATAACTATGTCTCGAGGGGGACACAAACATTTAGACCATGGCAATCACTGTAAGTGACAAACCCTGTGGGTCTGGTGAACAGAGAAATGGCACCAGCCAGCATGGTGGAGAATCCTGGCTTTTCCCCAAATCCCAGAACTGAGCAGCTCAGAACCCCTGAATGCCAGGGGACCGGACCTCCTTACAGAATGCCGGGGGACCGGACGAACGCCGGGGGACCGGACCCCCTTACAGAACGCCGGGAGACCGGACCCCCTTACAGAACGCTGGGGGACCGGACCCCCTTACAGAATGCCGGGGGACCGGACGAACGCCGGGGGACTGGACCCCCTTACAGAACGCCGGGAGACCGGACTCCCTTACAGAACGCCGGGGGACCGGACCCCCTTACAGAATGCCAGGGGACCGGACGAACGCCGGGGGACTGGACCCCCTTACAGAACGCCGGGGGACCGGACTCCCTTACAGAACGCCGGGGGACCGGACCTCCTTGCAGAAGGGCTCTGAGATACCAGTGGCCCCATGATTGTGGGCCAGTCAGAGCGGGTGGGATGCTTGGCTCAGAGGTGCTGCCCAGCCATTCTCCAGGGCAAACTGATTCCTTCCTTCCGTCTGCAACCACGCTGCCAAAGGGCTGCAGACTCCTTCAGAGAAGTCTAGGAGGAAGATTTACAGCACATACTGGCAACAGTATCCCGGATTCCTTTTTTTTTTTTTTTTTTGAGACAGAGGCTCACTCTGTCGCCTAGGCCAGAGTGCAGTGGCGCAATCTCAGCTCACTGCAATCTCCACCTCCCAGGTTCAGACGATTCTCCTGCCTCAGCCTCCCGAGTAGCTGTGACTGCAGGCATGTGCCACCACGCCCGGCTAATTTTGGTATTTTTAGTAGAGATGGGGTTTCGCCATATTGGCCAGGCTGGTCTCAAATGCCCAAGCTCAGGTGATCCGCCCGCCTCGGCCTCCCAAAGTGCTGGGATTACAGGTGTGAGATTACCATGCCCGGCCAGTATCTCAGATTCTTATTACATCCTTTTACTTCACCTCCTTGACCTGTGAAGGACAGAGGTGGATTTTGGAGAGTGACCATGGATGGCTGCAAACACAACTGGGTGGGGACTCCAATTGCAGCTTCTCTTCCAGATGTGATCCAGGTAAGGGAACATCTGGAAACTCACCTGACCAACGTTTTCCTCCACACACAAGCGCTGAGCCACAGGGGAAGGCTGCTTTTCCTGGCAGGGACAGCAATACACCCCAGCCCATGTTTTTAGAGCTGTGCCCATTGTCCATCCCTTTGTCAAAATATAGACCTCAGGGCCCTGGCTCATCTCAGTCCTGGCCATCCCACAGGGCAAAGTGCAGTTCACTCTACTGACGGTGTGATGGAGATCAGACCTGGGGGCAGGAGGTAGTAAAGATTCTCATTGTCTTAGTAAGGCCCATTCGTGCCTCTAGAGTAGGAGACACACCCCACAAAATTAAGGATTCTGCCATTTCAGTGACATTTGTAGACATCCTGTGGTCTGGGGTATATGAAGATATGTGCCCCAGCCAGGCATGGTGGTTCACACCTGTAATCCTAGCACTTTGAGAGGCCGAGGCAGGAGGATCGCTTGAGCTCAGGAATTCAAGGCTGCAATGAGCTGTGATGGCACCACCGCACTCCAGCCTGGGCAATAGAGTGAGACCTTGTCAGAAGGAGAAGGAGAAGGAGAAGGAGAAGGAGAAGGAGAAGGAGAGAAGAAGAAGAGGAAGAGGAAGAGGAAGAGGGGAGGGGGAGGGGGAGGAGGAGAGGGGAGGGGGAAGGGAGGGGAGGAGGAAGAGGAGGAGGAGGAGGAAGAGGAGGAGGAGGAGGAGGAGAGGAGAAGAAGAAGAAGAAGAAGAGGAGGAGGAGGAGACCTGCCCCAAGTTCCTGTTCTTCAGACCCGGGAGAGCTCACGCACCATATTGAAGCCGCTTTGACCATATGGAAGCTTAGGAGGCTGTCAGTTTTGAAGGGGCCTGCAGCAGCAGAAGGCTCGGCGGCAGGTCCAGGCCGCCATCAGGCACCTCTGCACGGGTGTCTCAGCAAATCAGATGGTGACGACGGGTCCGTGTCAGACAGGGATGCCACGTGGAGCTTCCAACAAACCCTGCAGAAGAATCCCAGCTCAGCCCCTGAGTGTTTTGGAGAAAAATCATGCCCTCTTCTTAAAGTAACCATTATCCTTTGGAGATCCAGCTCCTGGCTTTCCACTGGGTCTCCGTAGAGACAGAAGTGTCGGATGACCACGTGACCTACCGGTCATGAATTAAGCAGTGCAAGATTCGCCAAGCATCAAACTTGCCATTCTCAGCATCCCTCCCCGTCACTGGGGGTGGAGGCTATGGCAGTCTCTGGGAGGGCCTGGGACTGCACCCCTCCCACTCATTCAGGTGGCCAACCATCTGTGCCACGTACCCACGTCCACGGCACCCAGGCCCACAGCACCCATGCCCACAGCACCTACACACACGGCATTGCCATTTCTCCCTCCACAAGCACCAGTGGCAATTCCCAGCCACCAGTGGACTGAGGAATCTTACACTCACACTCAGTTTCCAGGTAAGTCCAGACAGTTCCAGACAACACTGGCACCAGCTGAGAGTGGACAGGGCATGCTGCAGCCTCATCTGGGGATGGCCCTGGAGGGAGGCAAGACAGTGACATCGTCCTAGCAAGCAGCGCTTGGGGCGGCCTCACTGGCTGTGTCCTGTGCCTGGACAGGAGGACAGGGCCAGACCTCTTCAGGGGATGTGGCTCACGGCTTGCCGGATGGTCCAGGACTTGGAAGCTGTCCGTTTGGAAGGTTAATGACAAGCAGATCGGGGAGAGGCGTCTGGACAAACCTTTCCAGAGGGGCACAGGGCGTGGGGATATTTGCGTGTCCACGGACGAGGCTTGTCTTGGGGACGCCACCAGTCACCCCAGGCTTGCTTAGTGGCCCTGGGCAGTGCCCACAGCAGCAGGCATGGAAGCTGCGCCCAACCTCAGATGTGCCCTCCCCCCCCCCACGGCCAAAAGTCCAGCAACCAGCAGCAGAGAGCCAGAGCTGTGGGCCTGAAACTGTTCCCCAGGGGACAAGCTGGTCACGGGGGGACGATGGTTCCACTGGACCCCTCCATCGGTGGGGGAGGGGGTGCAGCCATGTGTCCTGGTTGGAACGGACGCTTCCTCTAGATGTGAGCTTCTGTCCCTGGCCAAGGTGCTTCTGCCGACACCACAGGCAGAGCCTGAGCAGCTGTCACAGTCCTCCACAAAGCATTAGCTGCAACCCAGGGTCCCATTCCACAGAAGAAAGGGAGAGAAAGGGCTCAGACCCATGGGTTCCCTTGCTTTACCTGGGCCACGTCACCCACATCATGGGCTGTTGAAGGCTCCTTTAGTGACAATGTGTGACAGCTGTTGATAGGACGAGGCCTCTGGGGGGTGCAGTCCCACAAGGTGGGCCAAGTCCATGTGTGATGTTCTCCCAGAGCTGAGACACACAGGCCCAGGGTGGTTCCCTACAGCACGGCCCCAGTGATGCGTCAGCTAAGCCTATGCTCCCCACGTCAGCACGTCTGGGTTTTGCTGGTGCTGAGTTCGTGCAGAGTATTCAGGTCACACACAGGCTTCCTCTGAAGGGGACACCTGGACGGCCATGGGCCTGGGGGTCCTCATGCCCCCAGAGCAGTAGACCTGCTGGGGCAGTGGGCTCACGTGGCCAGGGAGAGTCAGGATGGCTCCTTCACGAGAGCAGCGGGAGGAGGCTGAGCCTGGAGTCTTCCCAAGACCACTGGGCAGCCAACGTTCATGGATGACATTTTGTTGCTTTTTTGTTTTGTTATTATTATTATTTTTTTGAGACGGAGTCTCACTCTGTTGCCCAGACTGGAGTGCAGTGGTGTGATCTCGGCTCACTGCAACCTCCGCCTCCTGGATTCAGGTGATTCTCCTGCCTCAGTCTCCTGAGTAGCTGGGATTACAGCCACCTGCCACCACACCCGGCTCACATTTGTATTTTTAGTAGAGATGGGGTTTCACCATGTTGGCCAGGCTGGTCTCAAACTTCTGACCTCAGGTGATCCACCCACCTCAGCCTCCCAAAGTGCTGGGATTATAGACGTGAGCTGCCGCGCCTGGCCGTGGACGGCATTTTGGAACAACCCCAGAGAACACAACGAATGATGGCTCAGCCCCTTTGAGAACACAGTGGCTATGGAGCCATGGAAAGGACACCATGCCATGCACAGGCGGCGGCGGGCTGTGGCAGCGACGCACGTTTTCTCCCCCCACTTCCCCTCCCTGGGCCCTTCCCTGCTGTTTTACATGGGGCATGGTCAGCATTTAATTTATTTACTTGTATATTTATTTTATTTTTCCATAAGTTATTGGGGTACACGTGGTATTTGGTTACAGGAGCGAGTTCTTTTTTTTTTTTTTTTTCCCCAAGACAGAGTCTCGCTCTGTAGCCCAGGCTGGAGTGCAGTGGCACAATCTCCACCCACTGCAAGCTCCGCCTCCCGGGTTCACACCATTCTCCTGCCTCAGCCTCCTGAGTAGCTGTGACTACAGGCGCCCACCACCACGCCCGGCTAATGCTTTGCATTTTTAATAGAGACGGGGTTTCACCGTGTTAGCCAGGATGGTCTCGATCTCCTGACCTCGTGATCCGCCCGCCTTGGCCTCCCAAAGTGCTGGGATTACAGGCGTGAGCCACTGCGCCCGGCCAGGAGTGAGTTCTTTAGTGCGGATTTGCGAGATCCTCGTGCACTCATCACCTGAGCAGTACACACTGTGCCATATTTGTTGTCTTTTATCCCTCGCCCCTCCCACTCTTCCCCTCGAGTCTCCAAAATCCACTGTATCATTCTTATGCCTTTACCTCCGCATAGCTTAGCTCCCAAATATCAGTGAGAATGTACGATGTTTGGTTTTCTGTGGTCAGCTTTTAAACTCAGTATCTGATTTACAGGATGGCAAGAGAGGACCAGCGTTGACCTAGAAAAGCAGTTCGCCTGGCCGACTCCCGGGCCTCTGTTTCCCCCTTGTGGGGGGATGGCGGGTGGGCCTCACGGGAGAGCCGTCGCCGGGAGGCAGCAGCCGGCTGGCCTGGTGGGAGTCTTCACTCTGCAGCAGGGTGGGCGTGGCCAGTGACCAGGGTGGGCGTGGCCAGTGACCGGGGGCGTGGCCAGTGAGCAGGGTGGGCGTGGCCAGTGACCAGGGGCGTGGCCAGTGAGCAGGGTGGGCGTGGCCAGTGACCAGGGTGGGCATGGCCAGTGAGCGGGGGCGTGGCCAGTGCCCAGTGTGGGCGTGGCCAGTGACCGGGGGCGTGGCCAGTGAGCCGGGTGGGCATGGCCAGTGACCAGGGTGGGCGTGCCAGTGATCGGGGGGCATGGCCAGTGACCAGGGACAGGCCATGCTGGCCCGTTTGCTGGGCTGTTTGTCACCACCCTGCACACCCCCACCCTCATGTGCTTTCCTCCCACGGCGCAGGAGAAGCTTGGACTACACCACCTGGGATGTCTTTCCTGAGTGGTTCTGGGTCAGGCTCTGCCCGTGGCATCCAGGAGCCCCAAGCGTGGTGGCAGCATCTTCCGAACCTGTGCCTGGTGCTGCACAAAGCAGGGGCCGGGCAGCAACTCCCCTGCCTGTCCCATCCAGAGCCCACCGTCCCAGGTCTCCCGAAAGCCTCTCAACCTCCGTGCTCCAATGGTTGAGTTCCGTGGGGAAGTGGAGAAGGAATCAGAAGACTGAGGAGTGCGGAGGGTTGGGTGGAGCTCAGCCATGACCAGCTCAGCCACCCGAGTCTCCCAGGAGACAGTCACTCCACGGCCCAGCCTTGTGATTTGCCACACAAACAGTGCAAAAAAGAAAAACCACCTGTTAATGTCAATAGATGCAGATAAATATTTGATAAAATCTAACAGTATTTTAACATAAAACTCTTACCAAACTAGGAATCAAATAAATTTTTTAACTTTACAAAAGGAATATGCCCCCCCAAAAAAAAAAGTAAAGTACAGCAACCATCACAATTACGCATTTTTAAATAAAATCAGGAATGTGACAACTCATCCTCACTGCCTCTAACCTACGAAGAACTTGGGGACCCACTCAAAACCAGACAAGAAAAAGCAACAATGGGCCGGGTGCAGCGGCTCACACCTGTAATCCCAGCACTTTGGGAGGCCGAGGCAGGTGGATCATGAGGTCAGGAGTTTGAGACCAGCCTGGCCAACATGGCAAAACCACGTCTCTACTAAAAATACAAAAATCAGCTGGGCTTGGTGGCAGGCGCCTGTAGCCCCAGTTACTCGGGAGGGTGAAGCAGGAGAATTGCTTGAACCTGGGAGGTGGAGGTTGCAGTGAGCCAAGATTGCACCACTGCACTCCAGCATGGTAGACAGAATGAGACTGTGTCTCAAAATAAATAAAATAAGGCCAGGTGCAGTGGCTCATGCCTGTAATCCCAGCACTTTGGGAGGTAGGTGGATCATGAGGTCAGGAGATTGAGACCAACCTGGCTAACACGGTGAAACCCCATCTCTACTAAAAATACAAAAAAAAAAAAAAAAAAATTTAACCGGGCATGTTGGCAGGCACCTGTAGTCCCAGCTACTCGGGAGGCTGAGGCGGGAGAATAGCGTGAACCTGGGAGGCGGAGCTTGCAGTGAGCCAAGATCGCACCACTGCACTCCCGTCTGGGGGACAGAGTGAGACTCCATCTCAAAAAATAATAAATAAAAATAAATAAATAAAAATTTAAAAAGAAACTATGGATATTAAAAATTGGAAACAAAGAAACTAAACTATGTATTGATGAAATGATTACTTACAAAAAATATTGCAATCCACAAATTATGAGAATTAAAATAGTTTAACAAGATGCTCCAATATAGAAATCAACATTCGAGAGTCATTCGCAGTTTTCTATATGGGCATCAAACACAGATGTTAAAACTCAAACCCCAAAATAAAAAATACTTAGGAATAAACCTAACAAACTACATCTAAGATCTGTGAGCAGAAAATTACTAAAGTTTAATGAAAGACTTCAAAGAAGACCAGAGAGAGAGACAGAGAGACAGAGAGAGAGAGTGAGAGAGTGAGAGTGTGAGAGAGAGTGAGAGAGACAGAGAGAGCGAGAGAGAGAAAGAGACAGAAAGAGAAAGAGAGCGAGAGAGAGAACGAGAGAAAGAGAGAGCGAGAGTGAGAGAACGAGAGTGAGTGAGAACGAGAGAGTGAGCGAGAGAGAGAGAACGAGAGTGAAAGACAGAGTGAGAGAGAACGAGAGTGAAAGAGAGACAGAGAGTGAGAGAGAGCGAGAGTGAGAGAGAGACAGAGAGAGACAGAGAGAGTGAGACAGAGACAGCGAGTGAGAGACAGAGAGAGAGTGAGAGAGAACGAGAGAGTGAGAGAACGAGAGATGAGAGGGAGAGACAATGAGAGAATGAGAGAGAGAGAGAACGAGAGTGAGCCAGAGAGAACGAGACAGTGAGAGAGAGAGTGAGCAAGAGAGAGAGAACGAGAGAGAGTGAGAGAGAGACAGAGAAAGCACGAGAGAACAAGAGGGAGCGAGAGAACGAGAGAGTGAGAGAGAGACAGAGAGAGAGAGTGAGAGAGACAAACAGTGAGAGAGACAAAGAGAGCGAGAGAATGACAGAGAGTGCGCGCGAGAGACAGAGAGCGAGAGAGACAGAAAGAGAGAGACATAGGGCAAGAGAACGAGAGAGAGTGAGAGCGAGCGAGAGAGAGAGGATGGTGTGTTGGAGTCAATGTTATAACAGTATCATTCCTTGCCTCTGTAATATCTGTGTACAATGCAACTCTTGTCTAAATTTCGCCAGCATTGTTTGCAGAGGCAGGGAAAGGGGGCTGATAAGCAGGCAGAAAAGGGCCACAAAGATAAAGTAGCCAAAGCTCCAGGAGCTCCGAGTGCTGTGGTGACAGCAGGGCAGCGTGGGTGGACGGCCAGGGCTGGGGCTGGGTAGAAAGTTATTATTCTGAAATCACATCCGCCTTTTCTCCTGTCTCATTCTCAGTGAGTCCCTAACCCAGGCAAGGAAGAGAAGGGCTGTTTGTGGTGGCTCACACCTGTAATCCTAGCACTTTGTGAGGCCCGGGTGGGAGGATCGCTTGAGCCCAGGAGTTCGAGACCAGCCTGGACAACATAGTGAGACTCCGTCTCTAAAAAAAAGATTAAAAAAATAAAAATTAGCTGGGCGTGGTGGCACGAGCCTGTGGTCCCAGCTACTCAGGAGGCTGAGGTGGGAGGATGGTTTGAGCCTGGGAGGTTAAGGCTGCAGTGAGCCATGATCGTGCCACTGCACTCCAGCCTGGGTGATGGAGCAAGACCCTGTCTCAAAACAAACCAAAAAAACCCCACACAAAACCATGCTGTGTAGTGTTGATGGTCACACGTGTGCTGTGAGGTCTACAAACGTGCCCTGGTCTGACACTCCAGATGTGGAATCGGCCCCAGGAGGGAGAGCGATGACACCAGAGGGCACCCGGGCGCTTTGGGTGGATTGGACGGGTTGAATCCACTTAAAATCATGGCACAGACACAGCCAAATGCCAAGGAGTCTTAGAGCTGGGAGGGGCCGATGGTACTTATCACATCATTCTCTGTGCTTTTCCGTATGTTAGAAACATCCCGTAACAAAACGGCGCAGGGAAGAGGAAGGCCAGTCTGCGCTGTGCTGATTCAGCAACAAGCAACTCAGCAGCGAGACGAAACCCTGGCTGGAGGCACTGGCCGGTTTCCGTGGCGTAAACATTCCCACCACGGCGACGCCTGAGCCACCCACCTGAGGGGGCCGACGGAGCAGACACACAGGACTGGCCTCCGGTGCACACCCGCGAAGGACACACAGCACCGGCCCCCAGCTGTCAGGGGCCGGCCCCCAGCGCACGTCGCGAAGGACACACAGCACGCCTCCCTGAGCCGTAGCCGGCAGGCAAGGGTCACGTCTCTACAATCAGGGAGAAGAACAGAGAGGCTGCCGTGGGAACCCAGCGGGCGTCCGGCTCACTGGCACACCCGGGAGCTCGTGTGGAGCAGCGCCGGGCACACACAGGCCACTCCCACCCTCGCACTCACGTTTATGTCTGGAAGGCCCAGAACAGACCAGCAGGGCAGCGGGCAGGTGGTGAAGGATGCACCTGTGGTGATGGTCCAGCCAGGAACTGGAGGGGCAGGCCCTGCCGCTTCTGTGGCCAGGATCTCCCCAGTCTCCGCCACTCCGGCTGCCACAGCAAAACACCCCAGGTGGTGGCTTCAAGCGACCGACATTTGGCTCACAGCTCTGGAGGCTGTGAGTCCAACCAGCCCCAGCAGACTGTGGTTCACAGCCAGCGCCTCCTGGCCATGTCCACACGTGATGGAGGGGCTCTCTGAGGTCCCTTTTGTCTGGGTACTAAGCCGTCCATGAGGATGGTCTGACCCTCATGGCCGGACCCCCCCAAAGGCCTCTCCTCCCAACAGCATCACCTTGGAGTGAAGGTTTCCACAGAAGAATTTCCGGGGACAGACATTTGGGCCACGGTGACCTCTCTGGGGGCCCCTCAGTGTGAGAAGGACGGAGAGGAGGAGCCGGCTCCACAGGCTGCAGACTCATATGAGATGCAGAGAGGTGATGTTCACACAGTGGACTAGAGGAGAGGGGGGTCTTGGATGGGGGGTCTTGGATGGGGGGGTCTTGGATGGGGGATCTTGGATGGGGGCTTGGATGGGGGGGGCTTGGGTGGGGGGTCTTGGACAGAGGGGTCTTGGACAGGGGGGCTCTTGGATGGAGGGTCTTGGATGGGGGGTCTTTGATGAGGCATGTAGACACATTTTTTGAGACAATTTGCTACGAATAGAAGAAAATTAGGGAGTTGCTAGAGGGGCTCCATGTTCCAGGAGCCACTGGGACAGGCAAGAGGGGGTGGGACAGACATTCACTTAAAATGGTGTGAGCCCTGGGAGGGGAGCTGGCAAGAGTTGGGATTGGGGGGTCCAGGTGTGAGCCTTGGGAGGGGCAGCGGCAAGGGTGGGGGGCCAGGTGTGAAGCCTGGGAGGGGAGCGGTGGGGGTGGGAGTAGGGGGCCGGGTGTGAGGCCTGGGAGGGGAGTCGGTGGGGGTGGGAGTGGGGGGCCAGGCGTGAGGCCTGGGAGGGGAGTCGGGGGGGTGGGGATGGGAGTGGGGGGGCCAGGTGTGAGGCCTGGGAGGGGAGTCGGTGGGGGTGGGAGTGGGGGAGCCGGGTGTGAGGCCTGGGAGGGGAGACGGTGGAGGCCGGAGTGTTTACCATCCACCTTGCGGGGGCGTCAGGAACAACCTGCTGCTTCTCAGGGGGCAGGGAGGCGTGAGGTTGGAGATCAGACCTCATGTCACCCTGAGGGTGTTCCCAGTAATTACAAATTACATTCGTAGCAGATCAGTAGACAGAGAATATTTAAATAGAACATAATTAGTAAGCTCAGAACAATGGTAAAACAGAAATACTAATGAAAACAAACACACCTGCATAATCCAGTGAGGCCCAGCTTCTAGGAGAGACCCGGCCCAGCTTCCGTGAGAGAGACCCGGCCCAGCTTCCGCGATGGACCCGGCCCAGCTTCCGCGATGGACCCGCCCAGCTTCTATGAGACACCTGTTGCCGTTCGCAAGTCCGAGGTAATTCAACCTTCTAAAGTCAAGGTCAGGGTGATTCTTCCAGGATAATGAGAACATCAACACCCTTTGACTCAGGATTACAATTTCTGGGCCAAATTTTAAGAAAACAATCCCAAAGAGAAACAATTGTTTTCTCCTTTCCGTGTTAGAGTGCTCTAAGAGTCAATATTACTGGCCGGGGTGCGGTGGCTCACACCTGTAATCCCAGCACTTTGGGAGGCCGAGGTGGGCAGATCACCTGAGGTCAGGAGTTTGAGACCAGCCTGGCCAACATGGCGAAACCCCTTATCCACTATAAGTTAAAAAAAAATTAGCTGTGTGTGTTGGCATGCACCTGTAGTCCCAGCTACTTGGGAGGCTGAGGCGGGAGAATGGCTTGAACCAGGGAGGCAGAGAGTGCAGTGAGCTGAGATCGCACCACTGCACTCCAGCCTGGGCTACAGAGCAAGACTCTATCTCAAAAAAAAAAAAAAAAAAAAAGAAAGAAAGAAAGAAAAAATGAGAGTAAACATGATTGGAAATCACTCAAGTGTCCACAGTGAAAGAATTGTTGAGCAGATGATGGTACATTCACTTAAAATCCTATGCCATTGGGGATATATTGTCACAATGCCGAGGGGAAAATGAACCATTTCAGTGGCCAGCGTTTTACGATCCTCACCGTGGGTCAGGAGTGCTCCACGTTTAACTCATTTAACCTTCACAAAGGTCCGAGGAGTAGCTTTGATCGTGTCCCCACCTTTATGAATCAGGAAATGAAGTCTCGTGCCCACAGTCACACAGCCCGTGAGCAGGAGATCCCAGGCCCCACCCTCCCCAGCCTCCTACGGCTCCAGCCTTGTGGCCACTGTCTTCCACCCAGTGGGAAGGCTCAAGAATAGAGAACTCTTCAGAAAACCGTTTCCTGGGCAGAGAAGGGCCGGCTGGAGGGAGAGGAACCCAGGGGAGTTGATGAAGGCCACACGTCTGGGGTGTCGCTGCCCGGTTTGCACCTGGTCCTATCAGTGGGGCGGGCACCAGAGGGTTTGAGCCTGACCAGTCAGGTGGGCCTAGCTGGGTGGTGTCCTCTGCTGTGGGGGCCTCCATGTGGGAGGAAAAATTCCCAGGGCCAAAAAGGAGTGTCGTCCCAGAGCACGGCTCCCAGGTGCCAACCCCAGGGGAAGCGGAGGAGGCATGGGGAGAGGGTTGGGCAGCAGCACAGAGAGGGTTGTCAGAGCCAGGGCAGGGGTGGCCTCACCCTCCCAGGTCAGCCTCGCTGCCTGCCGGGGGTCAGGGTGCCAGGGCCTCTCCTAGAGCCCCGATTGGACCTGCAGCAGTCAGATTCTCCGAGGCAGAGGAGCCGGGTCCAGGACCCTCTCATTCTGCAGGGCTCTGCGGAGCGTGGGGCAGGTGGGGGAGGGCAGCAGGACCCTCAGAAGTGGATGGACTCGGGCTGGACTCATAAGATGTGGCCGCATGCAGGCTGAAGCCAGCTGTGCTCTGGGAACAGCTGGGGAAAGGGACTGTGTCCCCCAGGGCCATCGTCCCCTCTGTCGGGGGCTTTGACGGCCTGAGAAGAGGGAAGGGAGGAGTCATCCAGCAGGACCAGGGTGGGCGCAGGCAGCGTCTGAGACCTTGTCTGTGTACATTGCTCTCCATGCAGTAACGTGGCTGGAAAACCAGAGCCCTCGCCAGGAGTGAGTGAGGATTGACAGACAGCGCCTCTCCCTCCGCGGGGCACCAGCCCTGAGATGGTGCAGGAGCAAATCTACCCACCAGACCTCAGGCTGGCCGCCGCATAGGAGGGGCTGGGTCGGCTGAGACGTCTCAGGGGGACGCTCGAGTCCCTGGAAGGTTCCGGTCCAGAGGCCCAGTGGAGGGACACACAGACCCACTCCGGAGAGCACCGGATTTGGGTCAGAGCCTGGGCCATCTGCAGCCCCGAAGTCCACAACCCGGGGTCTCCAAGCCCCCCCAGCACTGGCTGGCGGCTCCAGACAGGGGCTTTTCTTCCTGAGGGATGTCCACCCAGCCCCCTGGCCTGCAGGGCGGAGCCACAGCGCAGGGCTCCCAGGCCTGGCAGGGAGGACAAAGGGACAGAGGCTGAGTCAAGACTGGTGTCTCCTGAGCAGACGGAGCAGGTGGGGCCTCAGGCCTCCAGGGTGCTGGGTCTGTTGTCCTCAAGCTGAGTGGCCCTCATTGAAATTCTAACAGCAACTTGGCCACAGGCAGGGCTTCTCCGGGGCGTGCCTCCCTGCCTGCCTGGTGCTCCTGAGAGCCCAGACCCAGGTCACAAGGTCATGAGGCCGCACGCAGAGGCCGTCCCCAGAGAGCTTGGGGTGGGCGGCCTGCATGGCCTTCCTGAGGACCACATGCCCCTCCCCCAGACGCTAGACAGACGCGCTTCCCATGGGGAACTGGGATTTCCTTGGGTTCTCCGTCCCCACATGGCTTTGCCGTATATGATAAAGCATGTCCTTCGCCACCAGCTAGTGCTTTCTGTGAGTGATTTAATCTCCCCTCCTGGGTGCAAGGATGCAGCCTTCCCCAAGCACCCCACAGGGGGCCACGTCCGTACACCCACGACCGGGGTCGGCCGCCCAGCCTGATTCACGTGCAGGACCCAGCTTGGCCCCCTGTGCTCACTTCAGGGTCTTGCTTTTCATTTCGTTCAGGAGGTGGGTAGGGAAGAGGAGGCTGGAGTTGGTCCCTCCACCCCCCACAGTGTCTGAGGACAAGAGAGGGGCCCTGGGAGACTGAGGGAGGGTGACGTGGAAGCGGGTGTGGTTTGCAGAACGTCGCTCCTGCCGGCTGGGGCAAGGACTTGGAGTTTTATTCCAAAGGAACTTCCAAGTAATCATTAGCCGGAAACACAGAGCCTGGGCCATGGACCCCTGCTTGGTCCCCAGCATTGTTTGGAAGTGGAGGTGAGGGTGGGGGAAAGTCACGATCATTCCTGGCTCTCTCTCTACTTAAGCAATGGGTGGCTGGTGGTTCCATTGACAGAGTCTGGGGCCCTGGGGGTCGATGGGGTTGAAGACCCCGCGTGGGAAGTGAACCACAGACGTGAGTGACTGTGACCATGCTCCTGACAGCCGGCATCTGGAGTGTAACATGCCAGGTATCGTCCCCGCACTTACACGGACTGTTCATGAATCCTGCTCTGCAAGCTTCTCCCTCCTATTCCAGGCAATCTCCTCAAACGAGGCCCTTCCTATAACTAAGGAGGGTTAACCAGACCCCTGAGGAGGCCGCAAGACCCCCGGAGAGGCCATAAGACCCCTGAGGAGGCCAGGAACTCAGAAGAGAGAGGGGGTGCCAGTTGAGCAGGGAAAACTCAGCAAAGATGTATTTCAAAACCAGGAACTGTCTCTTTGCTGTGAGGCTGGGTGTCAGTGGGGTCCTCCGGGCCCGCTGAGTCAGCAGTTTCATCGTATGCAGGACCTGAAGGAATTTTATTATTTATTTTATTTTAATTTTAGACGGAGTCTCACTCTGTCACCCAGGCTGGAGTGCAGTGGTGCGATCTTGGCTCACTACAGCCTCCACCTTCCAGGTTCATGCAATTCTCCTGCCTCAGCCTCCTGAGTAGCTGGGATTACAGGCGCCCGCCACCGCACCCAGCTAATGTTTGTATTTTTAGTAGAGATAGGTGGTTTTGGCCAAGCTGGTCTCAAACTCCTGACCTCAAGGGATCCACCTGTCTCAGCCTCCCAAAGTGCTGGGATGACAGGCGTGAGCCACCGTGCCCGGTCCGTACCCACCTTCTGAACCGAATGAAAACCAAGACACAGCTGCCATCCCATGAGGCCAAGCCGGGTCCTGCATGTGTATCGGCTGGGTGGCCGCCCCGGTTCTGGGCACACATGCAAGTGATCAGTGACGTGCTGTACACTGACAGAACCACGGACGAACGTCACGTTTGTTCCATCCTGGCAGACATGGAAAGGCACTGGACAAAGCCCATCACCCACTTGTGATAAAAATTCTCCCACTAGGGCCGGAAGCAACTTCTTCAACCTGAGAAAGGGCAGCTCCACGTACACTGACTTCTTCACGCATCAAATTGTGTGCATCACTGTGGACTCGCGGCTTTTTATTCTGGGGGTTACAATCTAGTAAACTGTCACCCGGCCCTGGGGGCTTTCATCTTGACTCCCAGGTCCCCTCCCGACAAGCCCTGCTCCCGTTCATGCATTTCCTCACGTACCGGGACTGTGAGTGCTCCAGGCTCAGCCTGACTTTCCCTGCCCCGGCCTTGGCACCAGCCGAGACCCCGAGGCCTGCAGGGTTATCTCACTGGAGGGGGATGTCGGGGACTGAGACCTGCACCCTGTGCTTCCTTTGGCACTGGGGCCTCCTGGTGTCTAGGCCCTCTTGGGGAAAGAGCCAGAAGATGCATGCTTGTGTACTAACCCCCACACACAAACACATCCACATGTGTGTAGACCGACGGCGTGGGCTCATGCTGGTGCCATCCACCCTAGGGCACGCATTCATCCTCGCCCACCCAGCAGCATGGGCCCCTCCTTGCACACCCCAGGGGCATGGGCCCCGTCCTCACCCACCCCAGGGCATGTGCCCCGTCCTCACTACAGGGCACGTGCCCCATCCTCACCCACCCCAGGGCACACATCCATCTGCACACACCCCAGTGGCATGGGCCCTGTCCTCGCAAACCCCAGCAGCATATGCCCTGTCCGCACCCACCCCAAGGCACATGCCTCGTCCTCACCCACCCCAGGGCACACATCCATCCTCACCCACCCCAGCGGCATGTGCCCTGTCCTCACCCACCCCAGTGACACAGGTCCCTCCTCGCCCACCCCAGCAGCATGGGCCTGTTCTCATCCACTGCTTCACCTGCTGCGTCTCTTGTCAGAAGAAACCTGGCTTTCCCACATTCACCTGCTTGTCTAGTCCCAGCTGCGGGTGAACTGGCTCCAGACTTGCTGGTGCATCCCTGCGAGGGACAGACCCACCACCCAGAGCCTGGCATCCGGGCACAGTGTGTCTTGTCTTTAGCCTCACTGTCAGCGTCCTGTCAACACTGTCCCCGCGGTGACTTCAGGTGTTCCTTTACTTCTCGGCTTCCTTCAGTGTGACTCTGCAATATGGTTACATTCATCCGTTTGGTGGGTGTGGTTAACCCTTGAACAATGCAGGCTGAGGGGCAGTGATGCTTGCACAGAGAAAACCCACACAGAACTTTTTTTTGACAGGGTCTTACTCTGTCACCCAAGCTGGAGTATAATGGTACAATCTCAGCTCACTGCAGCCTCAAAATCCTGGGCCCAAGGGATCCTTCCTCCTCAGTCTCCCAAGTAGCTGGGACCACAGGTGCACGCCACCACACCGGCTAATGGTGTTTTGTAGAGATGGGGTCTCCTTACATTGCCCTGGCTGGTCTTGAACTCCTGGGCTTAAGCGGTCCTCCTGCGCTGGCCTCCAAAAGTGCTGGGATTACAGGCATGAGCCACTGCGCCTGGCCTGATTCCCAAAAACTTAGCTATTAGTAGCTTATTGTTGACCAGAAGCCTTCCCAGTAACATAAACAGTTGATAAACAGATATTTTGTATGTTATATATGTTACATACTGTATTCTTACGATCAAGTAAGCTGGAAAAAAGAACATGTTATTAAAAAACTCATTAGGAAGATAAAATATATTCACTAAGTGAAGTGGATCATCATCAATGCCCTCATCCGCGTCGGCTTCACATTGAGTGGGCTGAGGAGGAGGAGCAGGGGCTGGTCTTGCTGTCTCAGGGGTGGCAGAGGCGGAACAAAGTCTTTGTCCAAATGGCTACTAGGTTATTAGCCAGCACCCTTTATTCAAAATTCCAGCCTTGCCTCTGTGACTTGTGCAGCTACCCGTGTCCTGGGGTCTCCTGTCTGCACGCCTGGGGTGTCTGCACCTGCAACCACTCGTGTCCTGGGGTCTCCTGTCTGCAGGCCTGGGGCGTCTGCACCTGCACCAGCCACAGTTTCTGCTTTGAGGTTTCAGAGTGTTCTGTCTGCTAGTGTGTTCCCAGCTCTTCTTACCAGAGTGCTTTCCTGTAAGAACTTTGCTATCAACCTGTCTAACTCCATAAAACTGCAAAAAAGGTATGGGGACCTTTGTGGCATTGCACTGACCCCGCCCGATGCTTGGCCCCGTGTGCATCTGCTCGGGACCACTCATGCCTCCTTCAGGGGTCTTAAGGTTTTCCCTAGACACGTTTCAGCATTTCTGAAAACGGTGGCCCACTGACACCACCGGGGTTTTCTTCTGAGCAGCTGCTGACAATTTTGCAAAATCTAATGCTGGCACTTCAGAAAAAATCTGACTGAAAGGTGTTAAGCCAGGCTCCAGCCGGGGGCAGGACTCATGTTCCTTCTCCAAATCGTCCTGAAATGGCATTTTGCAAGACGCCTGCCGAGGGCCGCTGCCGTCCAGCCTGGCCCAGGGAGGAGCCGTCCGATGGGAACTGCCGACCGTGCCGGTGTGAGCTGTCCCAGGCAGTGCGATGACAGTTGTTAGGCGATGGCACCCACAGCAAGGTGGAAAATCCGTGCCTGAGGAGTCACCGACCCAGGACCCCGTGAGCAAGCCGCCCGTACAATGGCATCCGTGCGTGCAGCACGCTAGCAAAGGAAGGAAGAAAATCGTACTCATCTCCAGACACCAGAAGTGCTTCTGATAAAATCCAACATTCATTCATGGGTTTTCAAAAAAACAACAAGAAACCCTAGCAGACCAGGAATAGCCGGAAACATCCCCAGTGTGACTGTGGGTGAGTCACAGGAGCCGTCCCTGACGTCAGGAGCAAGGCTGGGGGCCTGGTGTCGCGCTGTGCGGTGCTGGGGTGAATTTCAGTGCCCGGAGGAAGAGATGAGAGAAGAAAGCAAGGTGGTGGCGTCACACAGGACGTGGCTGGGTGCGTAGAAGACGCAGAAGAACCTCATGTCCCGGGCTGAACTGTGGACCCCGCCCTGCACTCGGACGTTACAGCCCTGACCCCGGGACCTCAGAGGTGACCCCCGCCCTCCACTCGGATGTTACAGCCCTGACCCCGGGACCTCAGAGGAGACCCCCGCCCTGCACTCGGACGTTACAGCCCTGACCCCGGGACCTCAGAGGTGACCCCCGCCCTACACTCGGACGTTACAGCCCTGACCCCGGGACCTCAGAGGTGACCCCTGCCCTGCACTCGGACGTTACAGCCCTGACCCCCAGGACCTCAGAGGTGACCTTATTTGGAGATGGGGCCTTGCAGATGTAATGAAGTTAAAGTGAAGCCATCAGGGTGGACCCTAATCCATCATGACCAGTGTCCTAGTAGGAGGAGGACACTTAAGACAGAGCTGTGCGTGAGGGGGACACTGTCTACAAGCCAAGGAGAGAGGCCTCAGAAGGACCCAGCCCTGTGCGGGTCCAAGAAGAAACCTTGATCTTGGGCTCCAGCCTCCAGGACTGTGAGAGTAACTGTCTGCTGTTCACACTGCCCGCCCGTGAAGCTTTGTTTTTTTTAGAGATGGGAGTCTCGCTCTGTCACTCAGGCTGGAATGCAGTGGTCTGATCTCGGCTCACTGCAACCTCCACCTCCCAGGTTCAAGTGATTCTCCTGCCTCAGCTTCCCAAGTAGCTGGGATTACAGGCGTGTGCCACCATGCCCAGCTCATTTTTGTGTTTTTTAGTACAGACAGGTTTTCACTATATGTTGGCCAGGCTGGTCTTGAACTCCTGACCTCAAGTGGTCCGCCTGCCTCGGCCTCCCAAAGTGCTGGGATTACAGGCGTGAGCCACCGCGCCCGACCCACTGTTGGGCTTCGTTAAGGCAGCCCGAACCAGCTACTCAATACCCCACAGGGAAAATCAGGCAGTGGGAACGTGCTCAGTGCTGCCGAACCACACACGGAAACGCATTCAGCAGGAAAAAATTAGCCGGGTGTGGTGGTTTGCACCTGTGGTCCCAGCTACGTGGGAGGCTGAGGCCAGAGGATGGCTTGAGCCCAGGAGGTGGAGGCTGTAGTGAGCTGTGATTGTACCACCGCACTTAGCCTGGGAGAGAGTGACACCCTGTCTCAAATTTTTTAAAAAAGTTTAATACTGTAAATTGTATGTTATGTGTATTTTAACATAATAAAGAAATTAATATATAAAAATTTACACATCAGTAACAAACCACTAAAAATCAAATTTGGAAGCTGTTATTTATAATAGCACCCAAAATATCAAGTGTCTATAAATAAATTTAACAGAAGATGTGGAAGAACATGACAGTGGAAATTACGACATTTCAAGAGAAATTAAAGATTGTCACTGGAAATGGAGAAATAGACCCTGTGTAGGGATCAGAAGACTCAGTGGTGTTAGGGATGTCAATTCTCTGCAAATCCCCACCCACGTCTTATTCCAGAGTTTCCTGGAGGCCTCTGAGGTTTTAGAACACACAGGACAGCCCCTGTGTGTCTCAGTGGACGCCCTGGATGGAATGCAGGAAGTGCTTTTCCAGTCCCGATTTCCTGAGACTGCACCCAAGCTCCGGGTGTACTGAACTGCATTAATAGATCCCTAATGTCAGAACGCCCTCGCACGCTGACATAAACTCGCTTCTGACTATGACGAGGTGCTATTTCCATCCCTCGCTGGCTTCTGTCTGCTTGTGTTTTATTTAGGCGAGCAAGAAAGCAGCCCTGCATGTTTCCATAAGCAGCAGAGACGCCTAAACCAGACGGACGGCGGTCACACTGTGTGTTTCCATAAGCAGCAAGGACGCCACCCTAAAGCACGCAGACGGCGGTCACACTGCGTGTTTCCATAAGCAGCAGAGACGCCACCCTAAAGCACGCAGACGGCGGTCACACTGTGTGTTTCCATAAGCAGCAGAGACGCCACCCTAAAGCATGCAGAGGGACGGCGGTCACACTGCGTGTTTCCATAAGCAGCAAGGACGCCACCCTAAAGCACGCAGACGGCGGTCACACTGCGTGTTTCCATAAGCAGCAAGGACACCACCCTAAAGCACGCAGACGGCGGTCACACTGCGTGTTTCCATAAGCAGCAGAGACGCCACCCTAAAGCACGCAGACGGCGGTCACACTGCGTGTTTCCATAAGCAGCAAGGACGCCACCCTAAAGCACGCAGACAGACGGCGGTCACACTGTGTGTTTCCATAAGCAGCAGAGATGCCACCCTAAAGCACGCAGACGGCAGTCACACTGCGTGTTTCCATAAGCAGCAAGGACGCCACCCTAAACCAGATGGACAGCAGTCACACTGTGTGTTTCTGTATGTAACAGAGACCCCACCCTAAACCAGGCAGATAGTGGTCACACTGTGCGTTTCCATAAGCAGCAGAGACCCCACCCTAAACCAGGCAGACGGCATCAGCTCTGGGGAGGCGAAGGGGCTGGGCCATGGGACAGCCATGAGGGATCTAGACACCATCTGTGTCGCTGGTCGTCTATGCGTGGCTTGTGAAATTAAAACTATAAAATGGAAATTTACAGAATGTTTGCATCCATATTTTTGTGTGATACTGTCCTGTGGTTTTCTCTTTTCCATTTTTTTTCTTGCTGTATGTTACTGGCTGTGTCTATGTGTATTACTGGGTGTCTGCCTCTGTGCATTTGTGTGTGTGTCTGCGTCTCCTGTGTCACTGGGTGTGTGTGCACCTGTGTTTTTCTGTGTCAGTGTGTGTGTGTTACTGTGGGTGTGTCTGTGTGTGTCTGGATGTGTTTGTGTCTATATTTCCAGGTAACTCTGTCTCTGTGTGTGTCTGGATGTGGGTGTGTCTGTGTGTATTTCTAGGTGTGTGTCTCTGTGTGTGTCTGGATGTGTGTCTGTGTGTAACTCTAGGTGACTGTGTGTCTCTGTGTGTGTCTGGATGTGGGTGCGTCTGTGTGTATCTCTAGGTGAGTGTGTGTCTGTGTGTCTGGATGTGGATCTATTTCTAGGTGTGCGTCTCTGTGTGTGTCTGGATGTGGTTGTATCTGTGTGTATCTCTAGGTGAGTGTGTGTGTGTGTCTGGATGTGCTTGTGTCTGTGTGTGTGTCTGTGTGTGTCTGGATGTGTTTGTGTCTGTGTGTGAGTGTGTGTGTGTCTGGATGTGAGTGTGTCTGTGTATCTCTAGGTGAGTGTGTGTCTGTGTGTGTCTACATGTGTTTATGTCTATGTGTATCTCTAGGTGAGTGCGTCTGTGTGTGTCTAGATGTGTTTGTGTGTATCTCTAGGTGAGTGTATCTCTGTGTGTCTGGATGTGGGTGCATCTCTGTGTGTGTCTAGATGCATTTGTGTCTCTGTGTCTTTCTAGCTGAGCGCGTCTCTGTGTGTGTCTCGATGTGTGTGTTTGTCATATTTCGAGGTGAGTGTGTATGTGTGTTTGTGTCTCTCAGTGTCTGTGTGCGTGTACTTCTGGGCAAGTGTCGTGTTTGCCTCTGTGTGTGTCAAGTCTGTCCATGGTCGGGCCACAGTAGAAGGCCTGAGCGTGCCCAGCTCTGGCCCCATGGCCGTGGGAGCTGTCCATCAGTCCCTGGACGCTGTGTTCACGTAACACAGACCAAGCCTGCTTCTTGGAGGTTTGCGGGGCTGGCTCTGCAGGTCCCACGGCTGCTGGTGGGGGTATGGGCACCATCTGATGTCTTCCTGGTCGTGGCTCATCGCGGTTTTCTGCCTCGCTTGGATCCTGTGAGAAGGTCAGCGCCTCAAAGGCGGGGGTCCCTGTCTGTCTGTCTCCTGTGGTCTCAGCAGCCTGGCTCCTGGGAGAGGCCTCCAAATATCTAGGAATGAATGAGTTAAAGAAGAAGTCCGTTTTCCCCATGTTGCCTTAGAACTGATCCATTTCATCAAGGTCTTCAAATGTATCGGTATCAATGTGTGTGAAGCTTTCTCTCTGAATTTTCAAACGTCTTCAGAATCTATCCTTACTCCCTTTCCTTTCCCATGGTTGTTCCCTCTTTCTCTCTCTCTCTCTCTTTTTTTGAGATGGAGTCTTGCTCTGTCGCCCAGGATGGAGCACAATGGCGTGATCTTGGCTCACTGCACCCTCCACCTCCCAGGTTTAAGTGATTCTCCTGCCTCAGCCTCCCGAGCAGCTGGGACTACAGGTGCCTGCCACCACGCCCAGCTAATTTTTGTATTTTTAGTAGAGACAGGGTTTTGCCATGTTGGTGAGGCTGGTCTCGAACTCCTGACCTCAAGTGATCCACCCGCCTCGGCCTCCCAAAGTGCTGGGATGGCAGGCTTGAGCCACTGCACCTGGCCGGTTTGGTCTTTCTATTGATTCATTTCTATTTACCTTGGTCAAATTCATTCTTTTCCAAGTCTAGCTTTGGGTTTTATTGAGCAAGTCTGCTTTTTAATTTTTCTATTTTATCACTTTCTATTTTGCTTTCAATAATTCATTTCCTCCACTTTCCTGGAGTGTGTTTTACTGCCTTACTGCAGCCTAACTGGCTTGTTTTCTATCTTTCCTGTTTTATAGTCAAGGCCTTTAAGTTGCCCTCGGAGCTCCCTTTGGCGACTTTGTGGAGGTTTTGCTTGGAGAACTCAAGAGGCCCTTCTTCTCTAAACAGCTTGCAAACAAGTTTTCATTTCCTCTCCAATCAGAAAGTTATTTACAAAGGTATTTGCTTAATGTCAAGGGTATTGATTTCAAAATCTTATTTCACGGTGCCCACACGCGCACACTCACACACACGCCACATCCGTGCAGTCTGGAGGTGGCATCCTTACGCATGCACATGCTTACGCTCACAGATGCATGCATATGATCTCATCAGCTGCACCCACCCTCAGAGCAGTGCCGGGTCCCAGTGAATGCCCTGACAGATCAGCAGCTGAGAAGTGACGAAGCTGCTCCCAGGCACAGGCACAGCACAGTGAGAAGGTTCCTCCTTTCGGTAAGTGTCATGGGAGTTTCCGCAGACATTCAAGTGCAGAAGAGGACGGTTTCCTGCTGGAGGCCGGGCAGCTCCAGAACCATCCACCGTGGCCCAGACCCTCCACCCCGGCGGGCCTCGTGGCCAGCGATCACCGGGGAGTCTTGGTGCTGGGGACGCTTCCGGGACTCGGACAACCTCCAGCCTGGGACACACCTTGTACGAGCCCATTCTCACGCTGCTATCAAGAAAACCCGAGACTGGGTAATTTATAAAGAAAAGAGGTTTAATTGACTCGCAGTTCTGCAAGGCTGGGAAGGCCTCAGGAAACTTACAGTCACCGTGGAAGGCACCTCTTCACAGGGCGGCAGGACAGAGAATGCGTGCTGAGGGAAGGGAGAAGCTTCTTATAAAACCATCAGCTCTGGCGGCAAGACTCACTCCTTATAATGAGAACAGTGTGGGGGACCCGCCCCCACGATCCAGTCACGGCCACCTGGCCCCGGATTGACACGGGAGGATTATGGGGATTACAATTCAACATGAGATTTGGGTGGGGACCCAGAGCCAAGCCATATCACACCGAGACAGGGGTGAGGAACTGAAAGGGGGTCTCTGGGGGACCAGAAGATGGAGGATGCGGAGGTGTGGAGGAGATGGGGGACCAGAAAGGATGGAGGACGGGGAGGGGTGCAGGAGATGGGCCTCCTGCCGGCCTGAGCTGGGGAGGAGGCCGCAGCAAGGACAACAGAGCCAGAGATGAGCAGCGCGTGGAGTGAGGGGGTGGAGGGACCCAGGCCCAGGGGAGAGAGCCCAGGGGAGGGAGAGACAGAGGACAGAGAGAGACAGAACGGAGACAGAGAACAGAGAGAGACAGAGAACAGAGAGAGACAGAGAACAGAGATGAGACAGAGAACAGAGAGACAGAGAACAGAGATGAGGCATGAGAGACAGAGGCAGAGAGACAGAGAAGCAGAGAGAGAGACAAAGAGATAGAAACAGAAGAGTGATTAGAGAAAGAGGCAGAGATGAGAGAGAGAGGTACAGAGACACAGAAATAGAGGGAGACAAGAGAGAGAGAGAGAGACGGAGAGACAAAGAAGAGACAGAGAGAGACCAGGAGAAGGGAGATCGGCAGAGGAGACTCACGGGCCGGCAGGTGAACCGCTCTGCTGAGGGAGGCAGTGAGGAGGTCTGAGGCCGGTTGTCCCGTGAATCCGAATTTCGCGAGGGTCCCGGGAGCCCCTCCGTGGCCGCCTCTGTCCCCCGGAGGCGCCCCCCAGGCCCTGGCGTCCGTCCCCGCGGGGGCTCGGGCAGGACTTGGGGCCTCCCATCCTCGCTCTTTTTAACGTTTGTCAGATAAGACGACGCGGAAGGAAAAGCGCGCTTGGAACGGGGGCTGGGAAGACCCCCGCGAGGGAAGAAGCGAGCGCGCCCCCCGCCCCCGCCTCGGGCCCCCGGGAAGGCGGCGCAGCCACGGGGGAGTCTCGCGCCAGGCGGCTCCGTTCCGCGTCTCTGCCCCGCGTCTCTGCGGCTCGAAGCTGCGGGGGAGCCGGGGGGGCTTCTGAACACGCCGAGCCGAGCCTCGCGGGCGGCGTCCGAGGGACCCCAGCCGGGGACAGGGGGCTGCGCGGGGCTGCGGGGTCCGAGGCTCGCGGTCCGGGAGCGCCAGGCGGGGGTGGGGCCGTGGCTCGGGGGTTCGGGCTGGGGAGGGGCGGGGACCCCCGGGCAGCGGTGAAACCTCTTCCTGGAGAAGCTGGAGCGCGGGGCGGGGTCAGGCGGGTCTCACCGTCTCCATCCCGCCGTCCGCGCGTCTCCCCCGCACCTGGAGGGCGCGTCTCCCACCGCGGACGGGGCGGGCCGGACGCGGGGCCGTGGGGGGAAGATGCAGGATCAGCGGCAGCGCGAACCCACAGCCCTGCAGGGTCCCGGCGCCGGGGCACGGATGCGTTTCGCACAGGAGGAGGCTCCGGAGTAAGCGCCGGGAGCGCGGGGAGCCCGGGCCGTCCCGAGACACCTGCGGGCCTGGGGTGAGCCCAGCGACCCCGACCCCCACCTTGTTTCCCCCCCCGTCCCCCGCCCGCCCCCAGCCCTCGCCAGGCGCCCGCGCGGCGGGAACTCAGGAACGCGCCGCCGTCCCGCTGCTTCTCAGGCTGCGCCAGGGACGCTTTGTCTTCGCGCCTGAATGACGGATTTGCAGCGACTCTGGAGCGAGCGGGGCCTTAGGACCGTTTCCCGGACGGACGCGCTTCCAGGGGAGAAGTGAGGCGGGCACGGGGCGGTACTGGGGGCTCAGGGCCAAGGACGGGGGAGCAAGTGGCCTCTAGGGAATGGGGGGCGGTGAGCAGCGCGGAGAGGGGGGTGCACGCGGGTGGGAGAGGGCGGGGGAAGTGGGAAGTGGGAGGTGGGGGGAGGTGGGAGGTGGGGGGAGGTGGGAGGTGGGGGGAGGTGGGAGGTGGGAGGGGGGAGGGGGGAGAGGGGGGGGGGGGGGGG
>NC_037682.1:1538379-1550296 GCF_003255815.1 Theropithecus gelada | reverse complement strand
AGGGCTGAGGAGGTGGGAGGAGAGCAGGGGAGAATCCAGAGATGGGAGCCGACACCCACAAGCCCCAGGCCCCTGGCCCAGCGTCACCCCAGGCGTCCATTCATTCGTCCACAGCCAGGAGAGACACACAACATCGCCTGGGGCCACCTGCCCGAAGGTGCCTGGGAACTCCCACGAAAACACAGAAACCTGCGCTTCGTTATGCAGGAGTTTTGTTCCTGAAGATGGCGTTGTTTGCAACCTCCCTCCCCACCCCACTCCCTTCTCCGGGAACATGGATTTCTGGATTTCTGAATCTCTGAATTCGCCAACCCCACGAAAAATCACACCCGCTGCTTTGCAAGAGCTGCTATTTATAGGAGCGCTGGGTTTCAGTGGATTCCCTCCAGAGTTGCAAAGTCATTCTCTAATGCAGCTGTTTCATCAGGCACCGCCCCCTGTCCTGGGCATCTGGTCTTTTCATATTCCTTTCAGGGCACCAATAATATGCTATTGGGGGCTGGAAGAGAGAATTTTGGGCTCCAATTTGGCTTCATAATGCAGAATCGACCTTCGTTTTAGGAACTCATCCAGCCATCCACTCACTGTGTGAACTCAGCAAGTTACTCAACCCCCAGCCTCAGTTTCCCCATTTGTAACATGGGGCTGAGCAGCTCTCATGACGAGTCCGGGGAATTGTGAAGTCCCCGGTGCATGAATGTCACCGCAAAAGTCGACTGTATGATCACCAGTCGTGCAGCAACACTTGTGTGCAGCTGCGTGGGGGCCCTGGGCCCACCAGACTCAGAGATGACCAGTCTCACCGCTGCATAGCCCTGCAGGGCACTGGCCCTGAGCCCACATCTCAGGCAGCAGTTAAAGCTGCCGAGGAGTGTGAAAAAAGCCATAACCCAGCAGCTACCCAGGGCTGGGTTTTGATGGGATGAATAGGAGTTTTCTAGGCAGAAGGTAGGGGAGAGGGACTCATATGCAGTGGAGTCAGGAGTCATTCTTGGGGACAGGGGGAGTGCAGTCGTCACTAGGAAGAGACAGGTGCCTCACACTGCATAGAACAATTAGTTCAAAGCGAGTTAAAGAGCTAGACGTAGGAATTCAAACTGTAAATCACTGAGAAGACATAGGGGTGAATCTTTGTGACCTTGGTTTTCTTAGATATGATCCAAAAAGCACAGAAACAAAAGAAAAAGATAAACTGAATTCCTCAAAATCAAAAAAATTCGTGCTTCAAAGGACATCATCAAGAAAACCAAAAAACAATCTGCAAAATGGGAGAAAATACTTGCAAATCACTTGTCTATAAGAGACTTGTATCTGGCGTATATAAAGGGGGTCACATGACACAAAGAACAATTACAACTTGACAATGAAAGGACAGCTCAATTAAAAAATGGCAAAGCATGTGAATACACATTTTTCCAAGAAGATGCGCAGATGACAGATCAACACAAAAACATGCTGCACATTACTAGCCTTCAGGGAAATGCACCCACTAGGGTGGCTACAATCTCTGTTAATACTTTGGTTTAAACTGGAAAGCAGCAAGTGTTGGTGGGGACTGGAGAAATTGGAAGCTTCATTCATCACTGGAGGGAATGTAAAATGGTGTGGACACCATGGAAAACAGAGTCAGGCAGTTGTTCCAAAGGTTATGCATGGAGTTGTCACATGACCCAGCAATTCCGCTCCTACATATATGCCCAAAAGAACTGAAAGTGTGTCCACATAAAAACCTGTCCACAAACCTGTCCCCAAAAAAACTGTCCACAAAAATTAGCAGCATTATTTATAATATCCCAATGTGAAATTAACCTACATGTCCATCAACTGATGAAACATGGGCTGAATCTACACAACCAAGTATTATCCGGCCATAAAAAGGAATGACATCTAATTGAAGGCAGGGTCTCAAGGAAATATTTGCATACCCATGTTGCATGTTCACAACAGCATCACTCATGAGAGCTGAGAGGTAGAGGAACCCTGTGTGCTGAAATTGGGGCTGGCCGAGCCAGCTAGGAGGTGGACAGGCTCCCTGGTGGCTCTCCAGGGATGTCCTTTAGGGACAACTTTGAGGACGTCCCATGAGCAGTGCCCACGTGGTCAAGGGCTTCAGTGTCCGGCAGCAGCTCTCAGCCACCTTTACTGGGAGCAAGGAGAGGACATATCTGGTACCTCAAAAGAACATCTTTGCCTAAAGCTGACCTGGGAGAGAGAGCAAGCAGACTGCAACTTTCTGAAACTGCTTGAACCAAGTGCATGAATTTGGTGCATTCTGAAGTTCCTCTGCCCAGGGAGGACTGCTGGTCTGTGCGTGGCAGGATGGACCACTGCTCTGAGTCACCTCTGTTGAGCCACCAAGGCTAGGCTTCCCTTGGAATTGCTTCCAGAATGAGATATTCAGGGCCAGTCCTTGGCTGTGGTTTCTAGACTTCTCCTGGACGGGGCAGCCCTTTGGTGCAGCTCCTGCTGCGCTGCTGGCCCCTGTCTGGCGCTCTCGGCGGCTGTGGCCACCGTGCCATTGCATGGTCCTAATGGTCTCTGTGTGTATTCAGCTTGCTTCCCGCTGTGGGGCCCCACTCCTGCTGCAGAACTCAGCCCCTGGTTCAATGCTGACATTTGTGCCCCAGTCCCTTAACTACGCGGGCATCTTCCTGTGCGTGGTGTTTTGTGGATATACATCTCTCTTTTAGCAGCTAGCTCGAGTATGATTTGCATACAACAAGCCGCACTTATCTAAAGTGTTATCCGTTGATACATTTTGCCTTTTGCCAATGATACCAAAAGCATCACCACTATCGAGATAATGAGCAGACCCCCCCCACACACAAGCCTCCAGAGCCACTCACCTTCCTCCTGCCCTCTCCCTCCACCCTCTCTCTGCAGCCCACTGACCTGGCTTCTGTTTTCACAGGTGGTAATGGTTCGGATCTGTGTCCCCACCCAACTCTCATGTCAAATTGTCATCCCCAGTGCTGGAGGTGGGGCCTGGTGGGAAGTGATTAGATCTTGGGGGTGGCTCCTCATGGTTTAGCACTGTCCCCACTGGGAGCTGTCGTCATGATAGTGAGTTCTCGTGAGATCTACTTGTTTAAAAGTGTGTGGCACCTCCCCACCCCCTCTCTTGCTCCTGCTCCAGCCACGTGACCTGACCTGCCAGGTCCCCCTTTGCCTTCCGCCATGATTGTGCGTTTCCGGAGGCCTCCCCAGAAGCAGAAACCACCATGTTTCCTGTACAGCCTACAATTAAGTCTGTTTTTTTTTTTTAAATAAATTACACAGTCTCAGGTATTTCTTTATAGCAGTGCAAGAACCGACTAACACGATAGGTCAGTTTGCATCTCCCCATGTTTTGAACACATGGAATCTCTTACAGTGTTTACTCTGTCATGTGATGCCCGCTTCCTTCATTCGGCAAAGTAATTTTGAGATTCTTTCATGTCGTGCGTGCGGATAATTCACTCCTTTTCGTGACGGAATGGAACTCCACTGGTTGGATATGGCACGGATTATCTGTTTCCACATCAATGGACATTGGGTTGTTCCCAGTTTGAGACCATTACAAATAAAGCAGCCGTGGACATCCTTCACAGGCACAGGCATTTTCATATTTCCCAGCGAAAGGCCTAGGAGAGGAATCGTACAGCAGGTGGGTGTTAACCTTTTCAGAAACTCAGTAACAAGAATACAAAACCTTTTAAGAAACTACAAAACTGTCTTCCAAAGCAGCCGCACCGTTTTGCTTTCCCAGCATCAGTGATGGGAGATCCAGCTCCTCCACGTCCCCAGCAGCCGTTGGTGTAGCCAGCGTTTTTAATGTCGTGCTGGAATAGGCGCGCGGTGGCAGCTTGCTGTGCTTTTAGTTTGCGTTTCTCTGATGACGGACATGCTGAGCATGCTTTCATGTGCTTCTTTGCCACTTTTTTTTTTTTTTTTTTTTTTTTTTGAGATACAGTCTCGCTCTGTCTCCCAGGCTGGAGTGCAGTGGCATGATCTTGGCTCACTGCAACCTCCACCTCCCAGATTCAAGTGATTCTCCTGCCTCAGCCTCCTGAATAGCTGGGATTATAGGCGCCTGCCACCACGCCTGGCTAATTTTTTTGCATTTTTAGTAGAGACAGGGTTTCACCATGTTGGTCAGGCTCATCTCAAATTCCTGACCTCAGGTGATCCACCTGCCTCAGCCTTCCAAAGTGCTGGGATTACAGGCGTGAGCCACCGCGCCCGGCCTCTTTGCCACTTCTGTATCTTCCTTGAAGTGTCTGTTCCAATCTTTTGCCCATTTTTAGTTGGGTTGTTGGTTTTCCTGCTGTTGAGTTTAAAGAGTTCTCGATATATTCTACATACACATCCTTATTGGATATACAATTTGCAAATATTTTCTTGGTCTATGGCTTGTCTTTTTATTCTCTTAGCATCTTTAGGAGAACAAAAGTTATTCTACTTAATGAAGTATGATTTATCATTTTTTCTCTTATAGATTTTGCTTTTCCTGTTGTATCTAGAAAATCTTTACTTCATCCGAGAGTACAAAGATTTTCTACTGTTTTCTTCACTAATACTTATATTTTTACATTTTATACCTAGATCTATATGATTAATTTTCAGTTAATTTTTTTCATGATGTGAAATACCGATCAAAGTTATGGTTTTGCGTGTGGATATACAATTGCTGTAGCACCGTTTGTTGAAAAGACCTTCCTTTCTCTGCTGAACTGCCTTGACACTTTTGTTGAAAATTTATTCATCCAGAATTATTCACAACAACCAAGAGGTGAAACCAACCCAAACGTCCATCGACAGGTGAGCGGAAAAATAAATGTGAAACATGCTTACAATGGGACATTATTCAGCCTTAAAAAGGAAGGAAATTCTCACACATGTTATAGTGTGAATGAATCTAGGGGTTCATCTTCATGAAATGAGTCAGTCACTAAAAGATAAATACTATCTGACTCCACTAACATCAGGTTTTCTTCTTTTCTTTCTTCTTCCCTTTTTTTTTTTTTTGAGACGGAGTCTTGCTGTTGCCCAGGCTGGAGTGCAGTGGCGCGATCTCAGCTCACTACAAGCTCTGCCTCCTGGGTTCACACCATTTTCCCGCCTCAGCCTCCTGAGTAGCTGGGACTACAGGCGCCCGTCACCATGCCCAGCTAATTTTTTGTATTTTAGTGGAGATGGGGTTTCACCGGTGTTAGCCAGGATGGTCTCGATCTCCTGACCTTGTGATCCACCCGCCTCAGCCTCCCAAAGTTCTAAGTGGTCAAATTCATAGAAACAGAGAGTAGAATGTCGGTTACCAGCGACCAGGGGAGGGGAAATGGGGAGTTGTTGTTTGCAAGATGAAAACGTTTTGGAGATTGGTTGTACAACAATATGAATATATTTAACACTACTTAAATATACGCTTAAAAATGAGTAAGGCCTAGTGCAGTGGCTCACACCACTTTGGGAGGCCGCAGCAGAAAGATCACTTGAGCCCGGGAGTTCAAGACCAGCCTGGGCATCATAGTGAGACGTCATCTCTACTAAAAAAAAAAAAAAAAAAAGACCAATTAGCCAAGCACAGTGGTCCCAGCAACTTGGGAGGCTGAGATGGGAGGATCACGTGAGCCCAGGAGATCAAGACTGCAGTGAGCCATGATTATGCCACCACACTCCAGCCTAGGTAACAGAGTAAGACTGAAAAAAAAAAATGATTAAGGTGGTACATTTTATGCTATGCATTTTTAAACCACAATTAACCATGTTTAAACAATTAACCACAGATCTGTGAATCTGTTTCTGTACTCTATGTTGTCCTGCCGACCTACTGTTGATACTGACATCATCAGTGCCACACTGGCTTGAGGACTGTCATTTTATAATATCTCTTGAAATAAATTAGCTTAACTGTTCCAATTGCGTCCTTCTTTTTCTTTGTCTTTTTTTTTTTTTTTTTTTTTGAGACGGAGTCTCGCTCTGTCACTCAGGCTGGAGTACAATGGTGCCATCTCAGCTCACTGCAACCTCTACCTCCCTGGTTCAAGCAATTCCCCTGCCTCAGCCTCCCAAGTAGCTGGGATTACAGGCACACGCCACCATGCCCGGCTAATTTTTTTTGTATTTTTTAGTGCAGACGGGGTTTCACCATGTTGACCAGACTGGTCTCGAACTCCTGACCTCAGGTGGTCCACCTGCCTCGGCCTCCCAAAGTGCTGGGATTACAGGTGTGAGCCACCGCACCCAGCCATTCTTCTTTTTCAAAGTTGTTTTGGATTTTCTAGATCTGTTGCATTTTCATACGAATTTTAGCAATAATTTATCAATTCCTTAGAGCCACTGGGATTTTGGTTGGGGTTGTATTGAATCTCTAGACCAATAAGGGGATAATTAACATCTTAAAGATATTGAGTCTTAACATGAACAAAATGTATCTTTCCATTTATTTAGCTATTCTTTAATCCCTCAGCCATATGTTATAAATTTATTTATTTATTTATTTATTTATTTTGAGACGGAGTCTTGCTCTGTCACCCAGGCTGAAGTGCAGTGGCACAATCTCGGCTCACTACAACCTCCGCCTCTGGGGCTCAAGGGTCTCTTGTGCCTCAGCCTCTTGAGTAGCTGGGATTACAGGCGTGCACCACCATGCCTGGCGAATTCTTTTGAATTTTAATAGAGACAGGGTTTCACCATGTTGCCCTGGGTGGTCTCAAACTCCTGAGCTCAGGCGATCTCCCTGCCTCCACCTCCCAAAGTGCTGGGATTACAGGAGTGAGCCACCCCTCCCAGCCTGTAATTTTCAATATGTAAGTTTTGCACATTTTTGTCAGATTTATTTCTAAGTATTTAAGTTTTTGATGTTATTAATAGAATTGCTTTTTATTTAGTGTATGATTGTTTGTTACTGTAGAAATACAACTTTTTTTTTTTTTTTTTTTTTTTACTTCCCTTAAAGTCTGCAAACTTGCTAAACTCACTAATTACTTCTAGTAGCTACTGCATTCTACAGATTTTGTAGGATTTTCTACGTAGGCAATCATTTGTCTGTGAATGAAGACAGTTTTCCTTATTTTTCAACTGGGCACCTTTTTTTCTTTTTCTTGCCTGATTGTCCTGTCTCTAGCCTGCATTGCAGGGTTTAGTAGAAGTAATTAAAGTGGACATCCTTGCCTTGCTCCTGATCTTAGGATCTTAGGGGAAAGCATTCCTTCTTTCACGATTGAGTACAATGTCAGCTGTATGTTTTTTGCAGATGCCCTTTATCAGATTGAGGGAATTCCCTTCTATTCCTATGTTGCAGAAAGCTAATATCTGGAATGGATTTTGGATTTTGTCAAATGCTTTTTCTGCCTCTATTCTGATGATCATCTGGTTTTTCTATTAATGTGGTAAATTACATTGCAGGATAATTTTCAAATGCTAAACCACTCTTGCATTCCTGAAATAAATGCCACTTTGTCATGATGTATTATCCTTACTCTACACTGATAAATTCAATTTGCTCACATTTTTGTTGAGAATTTTGTGTGTGGGTTTGTGAAGGCTATTGGTTTGCTCTTTTCTTTTCTTACCATGTATTTGTCTGACGATAGTACCAGCATATGCTATGGCTTCATGGAATGAGTTGGAAAGTATTTCCTCCTACACTATTTTCTGGAAGAGTCTCTGTAAAATTGGTGTTATTTCTTTCTCAAATATTTGTATATGTTTGAGACTTCTTATTATTTGAGATTCACCAGTGAAGCCTTTGAGTCTGGAGTTTTCTTTGTAGAAAGGTTTTTTTTTTTTTTTTTTTTTTTTAAACTTCTTTAATAAATAAAGGAATATTTTTTCTATTTTTTCTGGAGTGAGTTTTGATAATTTGTCATTCAAGAAATATGTCTATTTCATTTTGTTGCACTTAAGTAAAGCTGTTCATAACATTCCCTTATTATTCTTTTAATGTGTGTAGAATCTGTAATGGTGCCTCCTTTCTCACTCCTGGTACTGGTAATTTGTGTTTCCTATATTGTTTTTCCTGCTCAGTCTACCCAGAGGTTTATCAATTTTATTGACCTTCTCAAAAATGAGCTTTGGTTTTTACCGATTTTCTCTGTGGTCTTTCTGTTTTCTAGTTCATTTGATTTCTGCTGTGACCTTTATTTATCATTTTCTGCTTCCTTAGAACTTAATTTGCTCTTCTTTTTCTAATGTCTAAAGAAAAATGCTAATATCAGTTATTTGAGACCTTCCCTCTTTTTTAATGTAGATATTTAGTGCTATGAATTTCCCCTTAAATACAGCATTAGCTGCATCCCACAAAACATAATATATGTTTTTATCTTCATTCAGTTCAAAACACTACCTAATTTTCCTTTTGATTTCTTCTTTGACACATGGGATATTTAGTAGTATGTTAGTTTCCAAATATAATGGGAATTTTGCAGATAGCTTTTTACTGTTGATTTCTAATTTAATTCCATTTTGGTCAGAGAACATACTCATTTTAGACTTCTTTTCTGGCCCAGAATGTGGTCTATCTTGATACACATTCAATGTATTCTGCTGGTGTTGAGTGGAGTTTTCTAGAAATGTCAGCTGGATCAAGTTGTTTGATAGTGTTGTTCAAATCTTCTACCTGAACTAAGCTTCTCTATTTGTTTTATGGAATGCTGAGAAAAGACTGTTTGAATCTCCAGCTACAGTTGTGAATTTGCCTGCTTCTCCTTGCAGTTCCATCAGATTTTGGTCTTTTGAAGTGAAACTTTAAAAGCATTTTGAAACTCTATAACTAAGTGTACAAACATTTAGAATTTATATGTCCTCTTGATTTATTTATCCCATTATCATTATAAAATGGCCCACTTATCCCTGGCAATGTGAAGGCAAAACACTTCTGAGTACTCTACTTGGTATCCTGTCAATTCTGTGGTTTTTCACTCTAAATGGTGGGAATAGGAACTATTCCTGGCCCTGTGTTAGCTAGCAATGTTATTTCTGAAATTCTTTCCTTGGCTGGCTTCATCAGATGCATGTACTCATCAGTACTGAGCTGAAGACGCAAGAAGGAGCCTCTGCAGGCCTCTGTTCCTCTTTCACTGTGCAGCTCTCTCCTCCCTGGCACTCTGCCCTGAGAACTCCAGCTTTCCTGTCCTCCCTGGACTCCCAGCGAAGTGTCCTCAGCTCAGGGAGACCACGTGTCTTTGCCTGTGTTACACATCCCTGTGCTGCAGCCTGGAAACTCTCTAGGTGGTACATAGAGGCAATCACAGGGCTCACCTCATTTGCTTTCTCTCTTGGGGATTGCCGAACTTTACTGTCTTTTAAGTCTGATGTCTTGAAAACTGCGGCTTAAGATATGTTCCTGGATTTTATAAACATATGCAAGTGGTTCTGTGAACACCGACTTTATTGTCTCTCTGCACTGCACAGTGTTCCAAAGTGTATACTTGTCACATTTTGTTTATTAATTCTTCTAAAGATGAATAATTAGGCTACCAACTTCTGCTACACAAATAGCTGTGCAAAAACAGCCTTGAATGCATTCCGGGGTGAGTCAATGTGAGCATGTTTACAGGGTATGCTCTAGAGAGACAGCGCTCACAGAGCACATTTACTTTTACTAAGCACGTCCACATTACTTCTCAGAGATCCTCCACCAGTTCCCACTCAGGGATACAAGAGCCTCCCTTCTCATCAATTCCCACCCAAACTTGATATCCAACCCCTTTCTAATTTTTACTATTCTGAGGGATGTAAATTGGTATGTCAGTGTTGTTTTCTTTATCGTATTGTGAGAAAACATTTTAATGGTCCATTTTCTTTTTTTTTTTTTTGAGACGGAGTCTCACTCTGTCGCCCAGGCTGGAGTGCAGTGGCCGGATCTCAGCTCACTGCAAGCTCCGCCTCCCAGGTTCATGCCATTCTCCTGCCTCAGCCTCCCGAGTAGCTGGAACTACAGGCACCCGCCACCTCGCCCGGCTAGTTTTTTTTTTTTTTTTTTTTTGGTATTTTTTAGTAGAGACGGGGTTTCACCATGTTAGCCAGGATGGTCTCGATCTCCTGACCTCGTGATCCGCCCGTCTCAGCCTCCCAAAGTGCTGGGATTACAGGCTTGAGCCACCGCGCCCGGCCTAATGGTCCATTTTCAAGGCATGATAAATCTAAGCACTGGCAGCCAGTCTGTGGATGGAACAAACCATATGGCTCATGTACCTGGAAGGTCACGATAAGCAAACAGAATGTAGAGGGGGGGTCGGCCATAAAAGGGAAGAAAGTTTCATTATTGGCAAATCAAAACTTAAGTGGGGAAGGGGACGGGGTATAACCTTATAAGGGGGAAAATGAAACTCAGGTGATGTTGGGGAAGATTGTAACTCCATAGTACTCGACCAATGAGGACCCGGGAGAGGGTTTGTGTGCTAGGAGATCAATTACCTGCTGTAACTGCCCCAGGTGTGCCTGTCTACCAGACATCTGATCTTGCAAGACTGCCATTAAAAGTCTTGCTGGCCGGGCGCGGTGGCTCAAGCCTGTAATCCCAAAACTTTGGGAGGCCGAGGCTGGCGGATCACAAGGTAAGGAGATCGAGACCATCCTGGTTAACACGGTGAAACTCCATCTCTACTAAAAATACAAAAAATTAGCCGGGTGTGGTGGTGGCACATATTAAGCACTCAAAGATGTTTTGTATCATTATTACTCAAGAATCCCATGGAAAGTTATGCAGAAAACTTGTCTGGGGCTCTTGGTACATTAGAATGTTCCATGACTACTCAGACCCATGTGTGCCATTATGAGTTGAAATCTAGAAATAGACCAAGGGGAGTGGAACGCCCATGACAACGTGGAACGGGGCTGGAAGCAATGATGGTTCCACAGGCAGATGACCTCACCCAGGTGATTCACAGGGTCAGGGTCCATGCATATCAAGCTCTGGACGTTGGCATCAGCTATCTAAGGGAATGTGAGCAATTACTTGGAGCATCTAACATTTAAGTCAGAATTTTCTTTACAGTCTACACTTAGAACATTCACTTAACTCATTCACTTAACTCTGCCCCTCCTCTGTAGAGAGTCCATTCATTACAATCTTTCCAGTCATCTTTTCCAGCTATCTTCATATTATTGATTTCTAATTTAATGTAACCGTGGTCTGAGAGTACAACAGAAATCTATCTGGCCGGACCCCAGGCCTCCAGAATTGCCCCTTCTCTTTTTTTTTTTTCTGAGATGAAACCTCGCTCTGTAGCCCAGGCTGGAGTGCAGTGGCGCGATCTCGGCTCACTACAACCTTTGCCTCCTGGATTCAAGTGATTCTCCTGCCTCACCCTCCCGATTAGCTGGGATTACAGGCATCTGCCACCACGCCTGGCTAATTTTTGTATTTTTAGTAGAGAGAGGGTTTCATCATGTTGGTCAGGCTGGTCTCGAACTCCTGACCTTGTGATCTGCCCACCTCAGCCTCCCAGAGGGCTGGGATTACAGGTGTGAGGCACCATGCCTGGCCTACATGCCCTGTTATATCCAAATAAGAAACACACCTAACAGAAATCCACAGGTCACAATACAGAAGTTGCTACTTTAACGACTCAATCCTTCATGGCTAGTGCCTCTTAGTCTTATTTAAGAAAGCCCTTCTCTGCCCTGGGTTCAGGAATATTGTCTTCTGAATTATTTCCTAAAAGCTCTGCAATTTTGCCTTCTGCCTTTAAATTTTGAGTCCACCCAGAATTGGTGTATGAAAGTGGCATTAAGTAGGGGTCTGACTCCATTTTATTTCATAGATCTTGCTGCTTGGCCCAATGTCATGTACTAAAAAGGCCACCTGTTGCCCACCCTGTCATCTCTGCAGTCTCTGTGTTGTTCCCTGGACTCTTTATTGTCTTACTGTAGACAATAGTCTTGCTAGTCCTGATTTTTTTTTTTTTTTTTTTTTTTTTTTTTTTTTTTTTTT
>NC_037682.1:1493632-1538301 GCF_003255815.1 Theropithecus gelada | reverse complement strand
TGTTTTTTTTTTTTTTTTTTTTTTTTTTTTTTTTTTTTTTTTTGAGGCAGAGTCTTGCACTGTCCTCCAGGCTGGAGTGCAGTGGCACGATCTCGGCTCGCTGCAACCTCCAACTCCCAGCTTCAAGCAATTCTCCTGCCTCAGCCTCCAAAGCAGCTGGGATTACAGGCACCTGCCACCATGCCCAGCTAATTTTTTGTATTTTTGGTACAGACGGGGTTTCACTATGTTGGCCAAGCTAGTCTCAAACTCCTGACCTAGTGATCTGCCCACCTCGGCCTCCCAAAGTGCTGGGATTACAGGTGTGAGCCACTGCACCTGGCCTATTTTTTTTTTTTTTTTTTTTGAGACAGAGTCTCACTCTGTTGCCCAGGCTGGAGTGCAATGGCGTGATCTCAGCTCACTGTGACCTCCACCTCCTGGGTTCTAGCGATTCTCCTGCCTCAGCCTCCTGAGTAACAGATTACAGGTGCCCGCCACCACACCCAGCTAATTTTGCATTTTTAGTAGAGGTGGGCCATGTTGGTCAGGCTGCTCTCAAACTCCTGAACTTAGTGATTCCCCTGCCTTGGCCTCCCAAAGTGCTGGGATGACAGGTGTGAGCCACTGCGCCCAGCCTTGATATCTACTTGAGCAAGCTTTCACATTTTGTGCTTCTTTTACAAGAATGTCTTGACTCTTCCTAGCTATTGAGAATTAACTTATCAAGCTTTACAAAAAAAACAGTACAACAAAACAGGGCTTGCTGGGACTTTGGGATTATACTGACTAAATTAATTTGAGAGAAGCTGACATCTTTACATATTGACTATTTCAATCCATGAACATTGTAGATCTCCACCCTCCATCCCCACAAGACCACCTGGACTGAAGCTTAAGTTTGCTGTAATCGCCTCTGTGGGTTCCCCTTTCCTTTGTCATCTTTTCAAAAACTCCAAGAAGAATTTAAAAACATATGGTATCCATCATTTTGGGCTCTTTTCAGTGGGACGGTCTCAATAAATCCACCTTGCTGGATTTCTGGGATGAGGTGTCCCCTTTCAAGAGAGGATACAGGCCTCAGAGGTATAGCAGGACCTGCCAGTTCTGCCCACTCACACCTTGCAAGGAGCCAGCTGTGCTATGTCCACATCAAGGGGCTCTGGAGACTCCTGGGAGGGGCCGCCCAAGCGCTGTAAACCCACCCCTTTGGGCTGTGCATCTGCTCCAGTGTCTGCACCACACAGATACACACCCCTTGGCTTCTAATGACCTCTGACCAAAGCTCTTCTGAGAGAGGCCTTGGGACTCTGCCAGCACTGGTTGATGTGCCCAGGCCCTGTGGTCCCCACTGAGAGGGCTAAGGCTCTGTGGGCAGAGGAGGGCTCAGTCCTGCTCTCCCTCTCCCCCTGGAGCCTGTGCCTGGACACACTCTCTCTAAGCTCACTGTCTCCACTGGGACCAGCTGCATCCCCCCGGCTCCATTTCCTCTCCACAGTCAAGGAGAGCATGTCCAAAGTCCCACAGCGTCCTGAGGAGCAGCTTAATGATGAGGTGTCTGTGCTGAAGACCATCCTGCCTCTGTGGGTCCTTACCTGGCCCTTGGCCCCTCCCTCTGGACTCTGGAGTTAAGGACCGAGTCTCAGCTCCTGTACTTTCTCTTCCCATGCCCCAGCCCCGGATGCGGGATCCAGCTGGGGCCCTGCTGTCCTTCCCTGTGGAACCCTGGTCCTGAGCCTTGGGAGTCCCTGGCCCACCAGAAAGGACCCTGGCCCGTCGCCACATTCCCGGCCTGGTGGGCCACATGCACATGCGTTCTGTCAGGGCTCCCCCAGCCCTGCTGACGCCTGGACGCAGCCGTCGGGGTGAACCCATCTCCACGGCCAGGCTCACCAGAGGGAAGGGGCTTGGTCTGGGTTGGAGGCCAAAAGGTAGTAGAAAGCCCAGAGGTCGTTGCCAGTCACCGAGGGTGGAGGGATGGAGCAGCCTGGGTGGGTCCTCGCCTGGCCTTCTGGCCCAGGCTCTCTGCACTCAGCGACTTGTGCGAAACTTTATCCTGCAAGGGGTGATTGTGGTGTCTGTGGGAAGCGAGCAGCTCTCTGGCCACAACTTTCCCCCAGTTCTGGGGGACCTTGGGGGCTCCTCATTTCCCCCCGAATCTGCTCCCTAGCGGAATGGAGGCCATCGAGGTCCTGAGGACCTGTCCAGCCTCTTCTGGGGCCCAGAAGAGGCACTGAGGAGGCAGAGGGAGCCGGCCCGGGGCAGCGGGGCCCGTATGGTGAGTCAGCAAAGAAGGCCAAGTCTCACCCAATCCACAAAGCGAGGAGGGGCCGCACGGAGGGCCCTGGGGATGCCTCGGGTCCTCGGAGAGGCAGAGCCCACCACAGCCCCTCCTGCCTGCACTGGGGCAAACGCCTCACCCTCGGCACTGCTCAGCCTGCCGGTCATAATCACAAACCGGTGTCATGCCTCCAGGAAACTCATGCTGAGTTTGTGGCGTGTGCATCGTCATTTTCGCTATTTCTCACTTTTCCATTTTCTCTTAAGTGAGCTTTAACTTTGGTGATACCTGACAGTTAACAGGCATGGGAGGTAAGTTTCTTTCAGTGACACTGCAGATGAGTAAGAAGAGGTCTCCTACAGGGTCAGGTGTCATGCTTTGCACAGCGATGCCCACCAGCACGTTCAAGGGAAGGTGGATGTTTAAAGCCTGACTCTCACGCTCAGCAGTGAGGCCGGCTCTGTGTCCGGGAGCGTGGCACCAGCTTTTTATTTTTGAGGCTAGAAATTTAAGGTAACAGGGACTTTCCAAGCGCTGGGGAAAGCCGCGCACCTGCAGGCCTTCCTTTCCTGTTCCCTACCTGGTACTTTGCGTTTCGAGTAAAACTTGGTGTCAGGGTTTTGCTTCCATAAACTTTGCTCTGCAGAAATCTACAGTTCAAAGAGACGCGTTGAACACTGTTTTCAAAACTAAAATCCAAGAGAAGTGTGGCCCTTTGCTCAGCGGCAGGAATCAGGCTGAGCGGGCTCTTCTCCACTGCAGCTGGGAAGGAGGGATGTGGGAGCCGCGTTTGGGACCCCAGCCTGGGGCACCTTGCAGGTGCTGCGGGTCCCTTCCGGGCAGGAACCAGGGGACCTCGTTCATTTCAGCACTTCCTGGGGCCACCGCGCAGGGCTGAGCCGCCCGCCCACACAGAGCATGTCCGGGGGGCGCGGGGCGCAGGACGGGCCGCGGCAAAGGCCCCAGAGGACACGCAGGGCCCGGGCCACCCCTTGCAGGGTCTCTGCCCGTTTCTCCAACTAAGGGGCGCTGGGACTTTGGGATGCGCCGCGGGTCTGAGTGGGTCCCGGGTTCCGCGGGGAGGGAGCAGGACCCCGCCTCGCAGCCGCTCCCCATCCCCGCAGCGGGTCCCCAGGACCGGCCCTGCTCCTCTCACCGGCGCCCCCGGCCCGCAGCACTCCAGGGTGGGCGCTTCCCGCGTCTGGGGCGGGCCCTGGAACCCCCACCCCGTACCCAGCCCCCAGCCCTGCTCCCCCACCCCACGCCCTGGAACCCCCCGGCCTGCGCCCCCCGCCCCTCCCTGATCTCAGCCGCACCGGGGCCTGGGACGCTGCAGCAGGAACCCGGCGTGGAGGGAAAGCGAAGTCTTCTCTTTCCCAGCCGGAGCCGGGTAACCATGGAAACCTCGAGAAGGACGGAAACCCCCCTCACCCCGCAGCGCAGCGGCCCCCGGGGCTCCGCACGATGGATGCGCGCGTGGGAAGCGACTTTCCCCGAGTTCATTAAATGAGCTCTGAACAAGCCTATCCGGAAGACGCTCGTTGGTAAGTCCCAACACGAACAGCCAGAAGCCTCTAGGAGAAGCCGGCGCGGGCCAGCCCTGCGGGGATGCAGGAGGCGGGGCGGGATCGGCGAGGGGGCGGGTGCCGGGAAGGCCAGGCCGGGCCCAGGGGATCCGGGGCTGCGAACCCGCCGCACAGCGAGGGTCGGTCCATCCCGCGCAGCGGGCCCGGTGCCTCCAGTGGGGTCCGTGATGATGGGCAAAAAAAGAAGAAAAAAAAAAAAAAAGGAAAATATGTGAGAGAAGAGCCTTTAAAACCTGAATGTGGAAAACTTTCCTAATGATAAACAGAAATCCAGGAACGATAAGGGAAAAGATGAACACGTGACAACATTAAAAAACAGAACATTTTACACGAGACAAAATCATTAGCAACATAAACAAATGATAAAGCAGGGAAAGAACGTGCAGCGTGGATCGCGGAGTTACCGTCTGTAGAGTGGAAAGAGCTGAGGAGACAGAAGAAAAAGGCAGCCCCAAGGCTGTGCCCAACCTCCTCCTAAAAACAGAAATCCTGGCCGGGCGCAGTGGCTCAGGCCTGTCATCCCAGCACTTTAAGAGGCCGAGGCGGGCAGATCACCAGATCAGGAGATGGAGACCATCTTGGTCAACATGGTGAAACCCCGTCTCTACTGAAAGTATAAAAAATCAGCTGAGTGTGGTGGTGGGCGCCTGTAACCCCAGCTACTCGGGAGGCTGAGGCGGGAGAGTGGCTTGAACCCGGGAGGCGGAGGTTGCAAGCTAAGACCGCGCCACTGCACTCCAGCCTGGGTGACAGAGCAAGACTCCATCTCAACAACATCAATCAATCAATCAATCAACAAACAATAAATAATAAATGAAAGAGATCCTAAGGGCAGCTGCACCAAGACAGCACTGCGAGGGAGAGTCCAGCCCGGCGATGGGGACATGCAGCGATGGGGACGCCCGGTGATGGGGACGGGGCACCAGGAATCGGGTCGGGATTCCGGCAGGGGAGGCGGGTCCATCTTTGCTCAGGAGTCCCACGCCCAGGGGTCTTTTCCACAGAAGAACCGATGCCATCAGTCATAGCCACACAGAGTGATCCAGACGTCCATGGAAGGCACACACCACAGGCCAGGCTGCTGCGGAAAGGAAGGGTCCCTGTGACAGTGTGGAGGCATCTCCACTTTTCCGTGCACACATGTGTGATTTGCTTGCATCAAATACACACCAGGCCAAGGAAGGCCACGCGAAGGGGAACGGACACACTCACCTACAGGGAGGAGAGCAGACAGGGACAGCGGCACAGGCGAGGAAAACGTGGTCCCTGTGAATTCACCTTGTTTTATGTTTTGACTCTGGACCATAAAATATTTTATATATCATAGAACAAAATCCTAGTGCTTTGCCTTTTTCAAAATTTTAGACAGGGTCTTACTCTGTCACCCAGGCTGGAGTGCAGTGGCACGATCTCAGCTCACTGCAACCTCCGCCTCCCGGGTTCAAGCAATTCTCCCACCTCAGCCTCCCAAGTAGCTGGGGTTACAGGTGCTCACCACCACACTCGGCTGATTTTTGTATTTTTAGTAGAGACGAGTTTCACCATGTTGGCCAGGCTGGTCTCAAACTCCCGACCTCAGGTGATCCGCCCACCTTGGCCTCCCACAGCGCTGGCATTCGCGGTGTGAGCCACAGCACCCGGCCCGTTGTGCTCTTTGAATGGTAAGTGCATGTGGGGTGGTTCCGAGTGCCGGATCCCTGCAGCCTGTGTGGACATGGCCCCTTCAGAAAGAACCACAGGAATGCACTCGGACCCTGGAGGTTTCCTGGACCACGCCGGGTGCGGATCAAACGCAAAGCCCGTTGAGTCGGGGGTAAGGGGGCGTGGTCATGGCTTCCCGGGGCTCTGAGGGCCTCTGGGTCCCAGCATGTGGGCTTCTTCCTAGCTCTACCTTTCAACCACCTTCCCAACGTCCTGGCGTGAGAGGGGCCCCATTCTTGGGCTCAGTCACATCTCCCAGCTGCCCAAGCAACAGGTTCCTGCTGGCGGCGGATGCCCAGGACATCCGGGACACGGCACCCTGTGCTCCCTCGGCAAACGCGCTGAGGCCTCGCACGTGGGCCCCTGGGCCACGTCCTTGGGAGATGGCCCCTGGGCCCCCGCCTGCTGGTATCACTGGCCCACTCCCTGTCACGGCCACTCCCCATCCCTGCCTCGGGGCCCTCCCTGCTTTCCTGAGCCCGGCTGTGCCCTGAGGTACTGTGGTTTCCCAGCAAGCTTGGTGTTCTGTCGCAGGCTTTTAGACGTGCCGTTTCTTGGCTTCATGTCCAGCACTAACACAGGCTCAGCTTCTGTCAGCTGTTTGGGCAAAAAGTATGCACGGAATCGCAGAGCTAACGGCTGGCAGTCTGCTGTGGAGTCGACACTGCAGAAAGGCTACATTCAGGTGGAGGCAGGGAACCGGCGGGCATGCCTCGGGGGTCGGGCAGCAGAGGCGGCAGACACCCCACCGTGTCTGTGGACGCTCCAGCAACATGTCCGTGCCTGGGTGTGAGGGCGACTAGGGGTCTCCGCAGGGCTGCTCACATTTAAGGACGCTGTGGTCCCTAAGCATGAGCCACTCATCACTAGGGGCTCAGACTCCTGAGCTGGGGGTGCCACGGTTCCCAGTGGGCTCTCTCAGAACGGGGTCGTGCTCCACGCTCACTCCCATTTGGAAATGAAAAGGCACAACAGAACCACCCAGTGGGGAGAGGGTGCCTGGGCCCGAAGAGCAGACCCACACCCACTGCCACTGTTGAGGGAGGAGCTCCCAGGACTCGCCTCTAATTCAGTCTGGGAAACAAAGGCCAGGCTTGGCCTGAAGGCGTGCGGTTCCTGCTCCGAGTCTGTTAACGAGTGCGCTCGGACTCTGATTCCTTACTCCCGCGTACTGTGAATTCAGTTAAAAAATACTCGGGAACAAACATGGTAAACCTTCCCTTAAAGAACTTTATTTCTCTATTTTTATATGGATCATTTATTAAATTAGGAGGCTAAAAAGTAAAAATATATTTTACAATCAAAGAAAAATCTGGACAATGGACCCCAGTAAAATAATCAGAAGCACATGTTCTGAGACCCCACCCGCTGACACCCTGCAGGGCAGCGCCGTGGAGAGCATCTGCAGAGTAGAGAGGAGCAGGGAGCCTCCGGCGACCTGTCTTCTGTCTCCGGAGCCCTGCCCGAGGCTCCGAGATGGCACAGTCAGGCTGTCCTTAGTGACCGCTGCCACAGAGCTGGCAACTGGCATCTTCGAACCCAGGAGCAGGAGTGGCAGAGGCCTGGCAAGGCCCGGGCCCTCAGACACCAGGGGCCTAAGCCCAGCTCCCAAACCCGCTGCAGCCTGCCCTTGTGAGCTGGCGAGCAAGCCGGTCCTTCTGAGTGCGACGACCTCATCCACAGCTGACAGGCAGGGCGGGGGCGGGTGGGGGCGTGAACCAGCTAATTCTGGGCCCGCTGAGGGGCTCAGCAAGCTGCTTCTACAGGAAGCCTCCAAGCAGAACATAAAGCATAAAGTGTGGGAAAGAAGAATCTTATTAAAGGACTCACAAAATGTGATTTATCTATTAAAAAAATAAAGCGTTCGTGAAAAGGAAAACTGAGAGATGGCAGCAAGCGTGGTCATCGGCAAAGGGTTGCTCTCCCTCTGGCGAGGCGGCCCCCACCGTGCGGCTCCCTCCGGCCCCGACACGGGCTGCTCAGGAGCTGGCAGCAGGGGCCACGTCCTCTCCAGGAGACACCCACAGAGCCACACGTGCATGGTGTGGCAGTCTCACTGCACCCCAGCGATGCGAAGGCAGAAACCGGGGCTGGTGGCCACACCTGGGCGCCTGGACGCCGAAGCCCCCAGCACAGCGAGGCCTCCAAGTGTGGCCTGTGGTCCGTCCCGGGTAAGAGTTATTAGTATCACAGAACATTATCTAGAACGTTCCAGTCCCGCCTGACACCTTCATTCCCAATGGAGAAGACGTAAGACCAGGCCATCTGACACGGAATCCCAGGGCCCTCTGAGAGGTCGGTGTCTGCTGAGCAAACACCATGTCTTTCTTCTTCACACGATCAAAGGCCTTTAGGACCCACGGCTGAAGAAGGTGCCTGTTGCCGCCATGTCCCTCCCCCACGGCCACCACACACTTCAAGTTTACAAAAATAAATATTTATCAACAGTATATTTGACAAAAACCACCCCCAGTCGGTGGCGGAAAGCAGTATTTTCTAGCTGACACTGAAACTTAACCTATTTTTTCGAGGGAGAAAAAGACTAAAATGTAAGCACTAACTTCCTCCTTCTGCATCTTCCACAGAAGACCCACTTGTGGGCCTTCTCTTTCTGTTCGTATCAGTGGGTTTCCGTCCGAAGGCTGGGGGCAGACTGAACCACAAACAGCAGACATGCGGGTGCGCACACAAGCGTCTCGATGGCATGCGGATTACGTAAAGTGCATCACTTGTGAGAAGTTTCTCAAACTCCTGACTTTCATAACCAGGTGTCACCTAAAATCTGTCCTGCAAACCAAGATGCTACACGCGGTGCCCAGGCAGGCAGAGGTGAGGCGAGCCTCCCGCCTCAGAAAGCTTTCACACGGCCACGTTCGCCAGGCTTCCCGAGCCCACGCTGAGCCTAGGTCCCGGGCACAGCAGCTGCCCAAGCTGTCGTCAGCGGTCGGCTGGCAGTGCCGCAACACCCTCTCAGAATCATGCACGTGCCGCCTCTATCACCTCCCACCCCAGCCTTGCAAGGCCTGTTGAGAAGAGAAGCCCCCTGGGAGGACACCACGGAGCTGGCGTGAGCAGCAGGACAGACGGACGGCAGCCTTCCGCGGGTGAAGGACCCGGCTTCAGATGCCCGCTGGCTGGCAATCAGGCAGAGCCCGGCCAACCGTGCCAGGCTCCCCTCCTCATGCCAGCTGTGGGTTCATCCTGCCTTCAGGCTGGAGTCTGTCACAAGGCTGGCTGGACAGTGGCCAGGTGAGCCAGGCCAGAGGCCGGCCCCACGCCATCCACAGGAAGCGGCTCAGCTCACCAGACCCAAGCCCTGGGCAGGGGCCAGGCTCACAGCAAAGCGCGTTAGGGCAAGGACGTGAGTTTTCGGCTGGGAAGTTCTAAAAAAACCCACAAATCAGTGTGAGGGATTGTGCGTGCCTTAATCAACAGCTCTATTCCAATTACGTCACATCACAAAATGCCATGAATGGAATCAGAAGGCGCTCCACCACCTCCAACACCCTGGCAGAAGCAGCTGCTCTCTACAGCAAGAACATTTTCCAGAACAGCATGAGAAGGGGAGACGCACGTCCTGGGGACAGGAGAATGCGCCGAGACCTCCCAGCACAAGAGGCGAAGGGAGCCCCCGCCCCGTCCTGGGCCGCCAGGAACCGAAAACCCCCATGCACCCAGAGCAGGCGTGGGCGGGGCAGCCCAGACGTCCACGGGAGGGGCGACAGGGGCCGTGTCACGGGGATCTTGTTGGGACAGCATTCCTTGGGGAGCGCCCGGTCGGCGTGTCCGAAGAGCTGGGGTGACACGGCAGCGAGGGTGGAGGCTCTATGGCTCCTCCCCCATCTGCAGCAGGGAGTTGATGGCGGCGTCCTTGTTCCCTCGCTGGGCTTCCAGCACCGAGCGGATCACCTCCTGGTCCATGTTGGGGAACATGTCCTGGATGGCTTTCAGGTCCTCCTCGCTACAGCGGGGCTGGGCGTTCACGGCGGCCGGGGGCAGGGCCACGGGCACCATGCCGGGGCTGCAGACGGCGGGCATCCCTGGAACCAAAGATCAAGTTTGGTAAAAACATCGGAAGGTTCCAGAAGTGCCACACTAGCTCCTGCTGAAAGAAGAAAACAACGCATCCCACCGGCCTTCCTCAGGGAGGGGCCACCTCGGGTCTCAGCAAACACCAGTCCCGAAAGACACCCTGGAAATACAAACCCTCAAACAGCAACGCCAGGCACAGCCACGGGGAGGCGGGGCAGGGGTCCCCAGGCACAGCCACGGGGAAGGCGGGGCAGGGGTCTCTGAGACGCATCCTTCACTAACTCATGTTCCTTCCACACAAAAATCAAAGTTTGATCTTTGAAATCTCACCCGAGCCTGTTTTCTAACTAGCAGGCTGGGGGGTGGTGGTTTGATCCCTTCAGAACTCGTGGATTTGCACTGCACACGCTTGTCTTCACTGACCAGAGGGCACACAGCATTCTCTTCATCTGGGGAACAGACTACACGAAATGTCACGCCCGCTGATCCAAACACTGCAGGGTCTGAGCCTCCTCCTTTATCAGGCATTCTACAAGATGCTTTTGCAGCTTGGCCAGTGTGTCACTGAACTGTGTGCCGGTGGAGCAATCACCACAGGCACTGAAGACCTCAGCAAAGCTGCAGCCGATGCCCAGAATGACAACCACACACACATACAAACTACACCAAAAAATGCTCACAAAACTCACGCAAGTCAGGCAGCAGGTGTGGTGCACCGGGGACCCTCAGTGTACTGGGGCCACCGTCCAGGGTTCCTGGCATCACCACCCCACAGCTACGCAGGCCCCTCGCCCCGTGTCTCATGCGGGTGGACACACTGAGATGCGATCTATCAAGCAGGAGCTGCACAGTGGTTCAGCCACTGCAGCACACACACCCCAAAGGCATGGTGTGGCCGGACTTAAAGCTCGCCTCCCAGCCTGGTGGCCACTCCCTAAAACCACAAGCAGCCCTGAGCACAGGCAGCGTGTGCAGGGCTCAGCAACCAGCGAGGCACAGAGCTCCTCCTGCAGCAGCGGCTGGAGCAGGGCAAGGGTTCACCGCGCACCCGTTTGTTCACCTTTAAAAGAACGATCTCCCAACTAGGCTCACTGGAGCACTAGAGCCCCAATCTGAGGATAGGACTTTTGTTCCTTTCTACACTCGGAGGACCCTAAAGGCAACAGAAGCCATTTCAACTCTGGCCTGAACCAACACCGGCAACAAGGACCTGCAGTGGTGGAAACGGAGCGGACGGGGCTGGCCGCTGAGCCTCCAGCACCAGCTATAAAGACCAGGGCTCCTCAGAAAGGAAGGCCGCCGCTTCCCAGCTCCTTCCAGGCCAGGCCGACTCTTCCTCCACACCCACCCCTGCCTCCTCCGCTTCCCGGCTCTCTCTGGGCCAGGCCCACCTTTCCTCCACACCCACCCCTGCCTCCTCCGCTTCCCGGCTCTCTCTGGGCCAGGCCCACCTTTCCTCCACACCCACGCCTGCCTCTTGTCCTGGCCAGCGGACACCTCACCTCACTGGGAAAGCATCATCCCCACGCTGATCAGCCTTTCAGCAATGAGGGAAAATGAACCGAACCACGGCCAGGTGGGGACGTGGCCACCCTCACCACCCTTTCTTCTTCCTCAAACAGGACAAAGGCTCGGCCGCTACCTGTCCTGGAGGGACCCCCGGGACCCCCGTGACTTTCCGGGCGCCCCAGCCGGCAGGGGGGCAGGAGCTCAGCCATCACCTGTCCCTGCCCACACGGCTCCCCACAGCATGGCAACAGGAGGAATGGAGCTCGGCACTGCCACTCTCTCCAGCCTTTTTCAGTCTGACGGAGAAGGGACAGGAGGGGAGATCGCTGCAAAATCGACAATGGTGACTGCGATGCTGTGATGTCATGGCCTGGGGCGCCTGAGAAACCCGCTCTGCTGACAACGAGGGGATGTGGCACCGAATGGCCCTCAAGTGAGTCCCAACAGCACGGCCCCAACACACTCGGGACCAGGCACCCCAGGGGAAGAGGTGAGTGCTTCCATGGTGTGGGCCGAGGGGCAGTGGCCCGGCTCACTCCCCTCCTCCCTGCAGGGCAGAGGCCATGTGCCTGGCCTGAGCCTGACCCATCCTGGTTACCAAGTGTGATATGTCCATCAAGCCCTCCGGGAACGGAGAGTGCACCGTGTCAGGGCTGCCTGGGGACTTCAGGAGGACAGACCAGGAGCTCTGGGGCCTGGCGGAGACCAAATTCCCCGAAACGTGGGCAGAGAGGACGCCACGGGAGCCGGGGGGCAGCCCAGACCCCACCTGTAGCAGCCCTGGGAGGAGTGGTGGGCGGCTTCGCTGTGTCCCTGCTGTCCACCATGCTCAGCGTTCTGCACCCACGCGGACGGACGTGCAGCACAGGACGGGCCCCACCTCACATTCTTCATGCCGCGTGAATCTGCTGTCACACCTCGGCAAAATCAAATACTCTACTGACAAACACAACGGTACCCAGGAAAACCAAAACCTGTCCCTTTTCCATTCACGAAAAACTGCTCCGAGAACACCCTGACCTCAGACCACGCAGCATGATGAGCCCCGGCCGCTGGTGGGCAGGGGGGTATTGGCCCTGCTCAGGCTGAAGGCATGTGGCTCTGGGCCCCAGACGTCTCGCACGACAGTGGAAAGACATCCAAAGAGCAGGTGGGGACGACCATGCAGCTCAGAGACTGTTCCGGAACTCCCAAGGCTTGTTGCTCTTCTCCCTCCACAGAGCGTATCACAAAGAAGAAAACCTGCGTGATTCCTTGTTTCACAGCGACCAAGTTAGCGGGTTAATAAACACAACAGCAGAGAGCTCCACGTGACAGTCTGGGAAACTTAAGCATCCAATTCTCATTCTGAATGGAACCATTTTGTATTTTAAACGACATGTGCTGCTCAGCTGCAAACTCCGTGATTGTTGGAATTCCATCTGCGAGGGGAAGCATGCCTGGGCTGTCGGGTGAGCCCTTGGCTGGCCCTCTCTGGAACTCACGGGCGCTGTGAACGCTGGCTGTTCCCATGCATGGTGCCACGCGTGCACGTTCTCTATGGACCTCCCTCTTGTCCGTCCTGCCAGCAGGTGTCCACCTGCGCGTTCAGCTTTGCTTTCATACTTTATGGACAGGCATCTACGTCACAGTCTGGTCAGCTCCACAGAAACCAGTGGGGGTTGTGCCCACAGAGACGCAGGCCAGGATGACAGGAGGGACTGCGCTGCTGAGGACGTAGGACAGTAGCTGTCCCCTCACCCAGAGAAAAGCACTCCAGGCCTGTGTGAAATGGAGGCGCACAAGGGAATAGACAGAAACAGCATCAACTGGCAGCTGCAGCCCTGGTGAACAGAGAATGAGCCGATGTACGCTCTGGTGCTGCCTGTCCAAGGCCGGGCTGGGGAGGCGCTGGACACCCCACTTTCCACGCCGACTCTCCTCCCACCACCAGGCAGAAGGAGGTGGAAAGCAACACGGAGGAGGGAGAGCAAGGAGGGCCCCAGAGGACAGCGTGGCCGGCGCCACCATCCGCCTCTGGGCCTGTCTCATGGGGACCCTCAGGGCAGACCCCTGGCAGTGGCTGCAGCCCGAGTGCCCCTCCTTCCCAGGGACAGCTGGAGGAACAGTGCAGGCAGGGCTGAGGCCCAGTGGCGACTGCACTGGTTTCTCACGTGCGGAGAACGCACAGGAAATTGAGCAGTTGGCTGCCGTCACCGACCTGGCGGTCTCTGTCCACTCTGCAGCTCCGTGGAAGAGAGTGCGCTTCATGAGGCCACGCGGTTTCCAGATGCTTCACGCCTAGATGTTTCCTTAAAATTGAGGCTAAAAACCCCACTATAATCACACGATGCCTGCTGCTATTTGAAATCTATAAAATATCTAATCTGGTAATCAAAATAATACTTTGTTTAAAAAAATCAAAACTTAAAACTGTTCTCTTCAGGCCATGATCATGGCATAAAAGCTTTAATGATCAAGCTGTGCTTTGTGTCCCAGCCTCCCTGCCTCACTGTTGTGGTCACACTTTCTTTTTGTGAAGGAGACGGTCTGACCTCAGCGCACCCGGCTTCTGAGTTGCTTTGTGGGGGACTCTGGTTTTTCCCTGAGGAAAATGGATGGTCCTCGCGAGGGCTCGGCCAGCGTTCAGCCCTCAGTCTCCATAGAGGTGGCAGCCAGGCTCAGACAACACGGGAGGCTCTCAGGGCCTGAGCCCACCCAATGTGCACAGTGAGCCCCCGAGACCTGCACCCTGCGCGGGCATCTCTGGGCAGCGCCCAGCAGGCAGCAGCTGAACAAAGGAGCGGCGGAAGGGGCTGGTGAGAAGCCGGGCTCTCCCCTCCTGGCCCGCTCCCACAGCCCCGCCTCAGCAGAGGGCTTCGCCAGGCTGCTGTGCACGCACACAGGCCCGAAGCCACGCAGCCAGGCAGAGCAGGCGGCACAGCCTTCCGCACTACGTGAGTCATAAACAGTTGAAGCTGTGGGCGACACACGTGCTCTGGCCAAGATGCACTTTGAGATTCCACTTCTGAGAAGAAAACCCTGGTGTGAATCCGCCGTGCTCGCCCAGTCGGCCCGAGACGCCCTGAGCACGCGGCCGCCAGCCTCTCTGAGGTCTCCGCAGACTTCGCCCTCCAGCTGGCAGCGGCTGCTGGGAGGACGGACTGTGATCACAGATACTCAGAAATTAGGGTACTCAGAGGAAGATCAGGGCATCAGCTTCCAGTGAAGAAGGGCGCCTTGTTCACACTCTACAGTGCTGTTAGGACAGTTAAAAAATACTTCAAAGGCTCCTAAAAGCAATGCTCTCCTAATGGGAACCAGGGCTCCTGGGAGAAACAGCTAACGCCAGGGCTCAGGCCGGAAATGCAGAGAGCCAGGGGCTTCCTGCAGTGCCAGGAAGCAGGAAGAGGCCCCGAGAAGGATCGGAGGAGGCCAAAGAACAAAGACCCTGCCTGAGGGGGCTCCCTCTGGCCAAGTCTGGGATAATTTGAGTGAAAAAATAAACAACATTCGTAAGGGATTCTGATCCACGGAATAAAATAGGAAACTGCAAACCCTTTTTCTGAAGGGTCGGATAAACTGAAGAAGTTTATCTGAAGAAGTCGGATAAACTCGGGCTGACAAGGGTGGGATCTCCCCGTGGTCCTGCGGTGCCTCCCACACGGACACATTTTAGCTCCCGGCGGGATCTCCCCGTGGTCCTGGGGTGCCTCCCACACGGACACTTCTTAGCTCCCGGGAAGCAGCCAGGCAGAGCCCTGTGAGGGGTGAGCAAGTCACACCACTAGCCCTGCGCTGGATGGAATCTGTACTGAGTAAAATGCGAGGGCCCTGCCAGCAGCCCCAGGGAGACTCAGCCCTACCCTGCAAGGCCACATCAGCAGCCCCACCAGGTCCCTGACCAGAGCACACCCCAGGAGCAAGATGGGGACCCCTCCAGGCCAAGGGAGGCAAGGCCACGGAGGGCCAGCGACCCCGGGTTGGATGCTGTGGCCCCCCAGGACACTCAGACGGGGTCCAAGCAGGGGACAGTGTCACCTTCATCTGGACGGCTGTCCTGTGCCAGGAACACCCCTGCTTCATGGGAAACGCACGCCTGGGGGTGGGGGGTGGGGCTGGGGGCTCCGGTGGGGCGGCAGGTGGACGAGTCCTCACAGGCTCTGGCAGATGTCCCTGCATCTCCTTGGTAACTTTCCTACGAAGTGTGCGGCTGTTTCAAAATTTACAATGTCTATCAAAAGAAAATTTCAAAGTCTGTTTATAAAGAAATCTAGCCTTTCCTAAAACAAGCATTTTAGGGAAAACTTGAAAGGCATCTACAAAGAGAATTAAGGATAGGAACCAGAAAGAGGTATGTCAATCAATGTTCTCTGTCATCTGAATGCTCTTCCAGCCAGACACACCCCGGCGCTGTATCCAGTCGATGGAACTGCACCCCCCAAAAAGACAGGCCGAGTCCTAACTCTAGCCTGCACAGGGGGTCTTAAGACTCAGTCTCTGCAGATGTGAGCAGGTGAGGATGATGGCATGCTGGGGCGGGTGGGCCCTCAATCCACGGACTGGGGTCCTCATGGGAGGAGGAGGAGGCAGCCACAGAGCACCCGGCCCAGAAGCTAGAGGAGACGGGGAGGATCCTCCCCACAGCCTTGGCGAGTGAGCGGCCCTGCCTGCCAGGGCTTGGACTTCCAGCCTCAGGAAGCTGGAGGGCCTGGGTCTCTGTTCTTTCAGGATGCCCATCTGTCTCCAACTCAGGACAACCAAACAGAACTTCACTAGCGCCACGAACTGCACGCCACAGAAGGCACTTCCACCCCACAACGGCGGCTCTGGGCTGTCCCAATTACAAACCAGAACCCCCAGGAGCCACTCCAGGGGCACCCAGGGCACAACAGGGCCCCCAGGGCAGCAGAGCTCCCCTGGCCAGGCTCCAGGCTCAGGAACACCTGCGGGGCTCCCGTGCTCGCCCGTTTCTCTGCCACAGTGCTGGCTCTTCCGCTTACCCAGATGCCCGCCCTCCTCTAACCCTGAATGCCTAACGGCTGCTTCTGCGTTTCTGGCTCACCTCCGGTCACTTCCTATGAAGCATCCTTTCCTCAGTGATGGGGTGCAGGTACTGCCTCTGCTGGGCTGGTGGTTTTCTTTCTTTTTTCTTTTTTTTTTTTGAGATGGAGTTTCGCTTGTCGCCCAGCCTGGAGTGCAGTGGCGCAATCTTGGCTCACTGCAACCTCCACCTCCCGGGTTCACGCCATTTTCCTGCCTCAGCCTCCCAAGTAGCTGGGACTACAGGCGCCCACCACCACGCCCGGCTAGTTTGTTTGTATTTTTAGTGGAGATGGGGTTTCACCGTGTTGGTCAGGATAGTCTCGATCTCCCGACCTCATGATCCTCCTGCCTCAGCCTCCCAAAGTGCTGGGATTACAGGCGTGAGCCACCGCGCCCGGCCCCAGGCTGGTGGTTTTCTAAGACACTGGACACCACAGAGGCCCTGCTCAGACACGGGCTCTGCTCTTTCCTCTGGAGAAAGGCAGCCCTGGCACCTGCGCAGGCGGCTTTACGTGGAAACAGAGTCTGCAATGTGAGCAAGTGAGGGCAAGCCCATGCTGTTCTCATAAGCAGTTTCGTCAGAGAATGTCCTGAACACCAGTGGACAGACCAGAGTCTCCCAGCGCCATCCCGTCCTTCCCACCATCAGGCTGGGTTTCAGGCCACATCAGGTGGGTCTAGGGCAAGGTCCTGACTCCCAAGGTGGCCTTTCTGCATCTGTGCGGGATGCTGGCAGGACTGGGGTGCTGACCAGGCCTCTCCACTCCAGCTGGGCTGGACACCAGCACCAGCCTGACAGCACTCTCGCCTGCCAGCAGCTCTGTCCCACCCCAGCCCCAAAGCAGCCCGAGCACAAGCAGCCGGGGACTCACGCAGGCCCCGAGACCCTCCCCCAACACCACCACGCATCCCCAGCACCCTGCCCACAACTTGGCCACTTCCACGGCCTGGTCCCCCAGTGCAGAGGGACCCGCGCTCTGCCAGACACCAGCTCCCCGGAATGAGAGGCCACCTTGGGAGGAGAACCAGGGAGGCCACAGGCTCCCCCCGAGCACCTCCTCTCAGGGGCTGCTGTCCCCCCGCCTGCTGAGGACGCTGGGCCCGTCCATGGTGGGGGCCGGCCTTGCACCAGCTGCTACGACAGCGACAGCTGGACCAAAAATGCAACAGCGTGAAAAGCGACATTCCTGCTTGGTGTTGCTGCAGCCACCGGCTGCTCACTCTTAACAGTGACACACGACAACGGCCGCGACAGCGCAGTGCAGAGCACGCGTCGCCCGACAGGGGTGTGAGGTTCTCCTGCAGAGAGCGGGGCACGGTGAGGTTTCAGTCACATTTCCACACCTCTGAAAATTTCAACTCATCTCATTTCTGCCAACAACTAGAAAAAAAACCAATTCTATTCTCTAGATATGCAAACAAAATTCAGACGTAATCCTTGGCTCCCTAGCCTAGAAGGATCTGCGTGCAGTCGGCACGTCTGCAGGATTCTAGAACGGATGACGTCCTCCCACCGGCGCTCTAAGCCCTGTTCCCTCCTCCTGCGCCCGCCCTAGGCCCTGGGGTTTCTACCAGGGTAGAGGCACCCAGGGAGGAGGGGGCACACGCACCTGTGATGGGCACGTAGCCGACGCCCTGCTGGTACACTGTCGGCATCAGGACCACAGGCTGGGGTGGCATCACCATGGCAGCTGGCAGCAGCTGGAACACAGCGGAGATGGTCCCGGGGTCAGGAAGGAACATCTCCCCATCAGAACCTCAGGAATCGCCCTCCCCATGCTAGCCCCGAACCCAGCTGTGAGCCCTGAGTGCACAGGGGACGCCGGGGCCCACTCCCACCCCCGCACCACCTCCTCACGTCCAGGAGGTGACATGGCTCAGGCTTACAGATCCCCCGCTAACTGGGATGTGACGGAGAGACAATGGGGTCAGGAGGGACATCCCAGTGTAGGTGTCAAGTGGGCCTGGGGGGAACCACACTGCACAGCTGTGGTGTCTGAGTTTAAAACTGTCAACTTGAGATAAGTCACTGCACTGCTGTCGTCTCTGAGTTGAAAACTGTCACCTGCAGGTAGTCACTGGGGCGTCATGACGGTTCTGCGTATGAAAGCGTCGGTTAAAGCTGCGTCCTGAGACATTTACACGTGGTCACTCACGGCTGGGACTTGCTTTAAAATATCCCAGCGTTAACAAAAAGGGAGTGGGAGGAGCCAAGATCGCCCAGAAGAGCGGCTCCCTGCTGCGCCCTCTCCGCTGTCACGTGGGCCTTGCATTTCCCACAGCACCATTTTTCAGTAACAACCTAAAAATTCCCTGAGTGATGATACAGAGCAGATGGCAGGAGTTCTGTTCCAGGAGCCTCTAACTGGCCCTCCTGACGCCCCCAGGAGCTGCAGGTGTCCTGAGGATATAGACAGCTGGGAGCCAGGGCAGCTGACGTGCTGGCCCCACGGCCAGGCCTCGACTTCCTGACCCCGAGCGCGGCAGCCCCCAGGCTTCCCCCACATCTCCAGAGATGCCCTTCCACACCCTGGCCAGTGCCTGCCCTGTGGGGAGGAGCCTGGTGTCCCGCAGGGCCCAGGGCTGTATCTCAGACCCTGGAGGGCTGCTCCGCTGGACCCTAAGGGCAGAGCTTGAAAGGGCTGTGAGGGACCTCCGAGGACACAGGGGCCTGCAGTGGAGACCACCACAAAGGGTGGGCCCATCTTAGGAACACAAACAACCCTGATGCTGTTTCCCCAGACAGAATCGATGGGCAGGAGCAGTGGGCGGGGCAGCTCCTCTCTGCCACCAAACCACCCAGGGCCCCTGCCCTCTGTCCTCAGAACGCTGAGCCCTGCTGTTTGACGGACTCAGTGCCTCCAGGAAAGAGACCAGGGTGTCTGCGGGGTGGCACAGCCCCGACGTGTCCCAACATACCCTGACCCGCCCCACCCCAAGGCCCCTGACGCGTCCCGCCCCTCCCCGCTGCCCCTGATACCAGGCCGGCAGCTCACCGCGTAGGACATGACGAGGTTGATCATGCCCTCCTTGTCGTCCCCCTGCCTCCCGCTCAGGCTGTACCACTTGTCCTCCACCTTGCCTTGCCTCAGGGACTCGGGGATGGTGATGTGGGTCCACGCGATGCGGTCGTCCATGGAGAAGGCTCTCTGGGGGAGAAGAGGGAGATGCCCCAGGCATCAGGGAAGGGGCCGCCCTCTCCCCGCGGTCGCACCATCATGGGCCCGTCTCGAGTTCCCATCTCATCGGTGGAACAGGGCTCCCACCTGCACCCACACCCCATCAATGAGACCCCTCAGGCAGCACGGGCTTCACGGTCGTTTATCAACGATCCTTCCCTCTCTCCACCAGGATGGGCCAGGGCCAGGGCTAGGTCTGGGGCTGGGGAAAGTGAGGGTCCTGGGCTGCTGTCCTCCTCCAGTTCCAATTCAGGGACACTGGTTGCTCCTCCCCAGCCCTCAGGGCCCCATCCTTGCTCCACCAGCTGCCACCTCCCAAGCCCCAGAGCAGCCGGGGCACAGGCTGGAGAGGACATGGGGTCTGCCTCCCACAGCTGCCTCTGTACTTCCCATGCACTCTCCACTCTTCTGAGGGCCAGGGAGGGGAAAGCGGGTCGGGATGGGGAGAGAAAAGCCAGGAGGAAAAGGCAGGGCCCAGGCAGGGAGGACTGGCCATTTGCTGGCCTGGCTGCCCCACACTGCTCCCTAGCCCCCACCCGTGCTCTAGCCTCCCAATGGCACAGGTGTGAGGTGCCGGGACCACGCGGAGCAGCAGCCTCGCCACATCCCCCTCTGACCTTCTGACTCTGCCTCAGAAGCGCTGCAGGTGCAGCCATGGACAGGACTCAGGACCCTCAAGGGTCACAGCCACTCGCACCATCAAGAACAGCCTTCCCACCCGGCAGGCGGCCGGACTCACTGGAAATCCCACCTGCTGGTGAGCGGCCAGACCCGGTGCACCCGCCCAGTGGAGGGGACACGTGCACGCTCTGTTCCTGGGTCATGCTTGTCACTGGGGATGTTTCCAAACGTAAGGGTGTTCAAGGAGCTAGAAACAATCTCTCTTTTTCACATTCCTTGGGGAGAGTAGGACCCTGTTATGCACCCAATGAAACACCAGGTGGGGACCCACACCTCGAAGCCAGCCAGGAACGTGGTTGTGTCGGCAGGTGTGTTCCCACGGCAGCCACGCTCAGCCACGTGCGGCCTCCCATAATAGCTGGCATGTCCCTCTCACCTCATCGAAGATTTCGAGATAGAACGAGTCCACGCCTGGGGGCACCGTGCAGTGGATGACCTTATTCCAGCGGGGATTCTTGGCGCCATTGTGTGCCGTGGGCGTCTCATACACCGCATAGCCCAGGCGCAGTCGGCAGTAGGGGTCCATGCGGGTCATGCCGTAATTCTTGGCCAACTTTGCCTGGAATGAAGCCAATGTCAGGAAAAGGAGGTGCCAACCATCGGGAGAGGGCGGGTTCCCTAGGCCATCTGCCTCCCTGAACCCTTCCATGAGGCCTTTTGCTAACATATAGACTACAGATACTCAAGAGTCGCCAGAACACGACTGTGACCTGCTTCCCAGGAGGCCAGGAGCAAGAACACTGAGCCACAGAGGAATCGTGCAGTTCTGAGACAAAGTACGTGGCTCATCCTTGACAGCAGAAACCTACAACACTCACAGACACAGCTGAGGCCGCCACTCAGCCGCCACGAAGGGTGCGCTCTCTAACCACCTCAGAAGCAGCTGAGGAGGGAAAGAGGAGGTGGTCCCGGCACAGAGCTGAGAGCCAGAGCACGACAGGGAGCATGAACCCGCCCCGGAGCACGATGACCCGGGAGACAGGGAGCGTGAACCCGCCCCGGGGGCGCAGTGACCAGGAGAGGTGCATCCCTGCTCCAGGCGGGAGCGCGGACACCTGCTGTGCATGATTCAGACACCACGTGGCTGCTTTCCTCCCCGTCATGAAGGCAGCAGCCCTGCCTGTGCTATCGGAGCAGGTGGCATTTTGGGGACAGGAACTTGTCTGTCTTGTGTCTCCCAATCACAAGGAGCCACATCACATGTAGACCATGAGATTCGACTTCAGGCCAGGCACTCAGCTGGGCTGGGACATTTGAGGTCCGCGGGGTGGGAGTGAACGTGTGTTACAGGGAATGAATATTCAGAATAAGACAAAAGACTGTGGCACGCAAGACAGAAGACTGTGGCACGTAAGATGATTGCTCAGCAAACAAACTCAACGTGGATGGCAGGTTCAAATATAAAACCTAAAACTGTAAAACTTTTACAAGAAAAAATCAGGAGAAAAGCCGTCGTGAGCTGGGTTGGGTTCAGCCCTGCAGCTCCGGCTGCCTCCCTGGAACGCGGACGGCCTCCCCGCACTGCCGCCACCCGCTCTCCTGCAGCCAACCTGGCTCACCCCCAGGAGCTGGTGACAGAGACCCCAGGAGCCATCCCGGCCCTCCCAGCCACACAGAGCCCACCAGTTCCTCCTTCCCAGTATAACAGAGTCCAGACACTGCCCCCGACCCCTCTGAGGGCACGGCCTCCCCGTCCTCTCTGCCCTCTCTCTGAAGGCACGACCACCCCATCTGCACCGCCCCCCGCCCCCCCTGAGGGCACAGCCACCCCCTTCTCCCCCCCCCCCGCCCCCCCCTGAGGGCACAGCCACCCAGTTCTCGGTGACCCCCTCTGAAGGCACCACCACCCTGTCCTCACCGCCCCCTCTGAGGGCACCGCCACCCCGTCCTCGGTGAATCCTCTCTGAGGATACCGCTGCCCTGTCCTCACCGCCTCCCTCTGAGGGCACAGCTGTCCCATCGTCGCCACCCCCCGTCGCACAGCTGAACTCTCCCCTCCTGTGCCCACATCTCTGGACTGCCGGGTCCTCTGTTTTCTATTCTCATCCACATACAAGTTCCCTCCTTTCACTTCTAACCAAAACTGTGGCCGGCCGTTTTATGTCAAAACCGCCCCATTCTTGGGTCCTTAATTTTAGCGTGTTTCTTGGGTGGCCGGAGCGTGCTCTGGAATACTACGGAGGAAGAGTTTTCTGGAAGCTCCTGGGTGACTAGCAGCTTCCAATTCCCTTCTGCTGCACACCCACAGATCTGCCAGATCAGCTCTTACACTTGAAACTCCGCCCCTCTAAACTCCTTAGAAATTGCCCTATTTTCTGGAAGGTATGTAGCAGGAAAGTCTGAGGCCAGCGTGATGTTCCCAAGCTTTCAGGTAACTGTGCTGTTTCTGCCTAGTTGCTAAGACTTTTTATTATTATTAACTTTAAAGGCTTTGAGCAAAGCCAGCTTTCTGGGCGGCACGTGGGACTCCCGCTGCCAGCGTCCCTGTGCCCGTCACCGACACCTGCTCACACTGGGTCCTGCCTGCTTCTGTCACAATCAGCCTTGTCCTGTCATTCCCGTCTCCTCCCACCGCCCTCTGCACTGTGGCTAGAAAACTCTAGGAGGAGCGTCCTGTGACATCAACTGCTCTACTGAAGTGACCTCCTTGATGTTTACGGAAGCATCTGCCCATTCACTATGACCCCACACAACCACACGCTGTTGTGATGCGGCAGACGCTGCGGGCACTGCGGGCACTACGGACACTGCGGGGACACGCAGGCACCGCTGCCTCCCCGACAACGGGCAAGAGACGCGCGGCAGACACACGGCATGGCAGACAGCGCTACCACTGCAGGCACGACCGGCTCGGAGGACCAATGTGTGGGCTGCAGGATCTGGAGGAAGAGCTGCAGGAAGCGAACGGCCAGGGAACAGGAAGGTCAGGAGTGACCGGGGGAGGCAAAACGTGGGCCCCGGCTTGAGAAGCCTGGGCAGGACAATGCCCACGAGAAAGGCCTGTGCAGGGAGTGACCTGCTCTGGCCACAAGCCAGTGGCTGAGCGGAGGCAGTGCGTGGTGCAGGGGGCTCCCCGCCTGGACCGGCGGAAGGTGGCGCCTGTGCTGAGGGTCAGGCCTGAAGGGCAAGAGGCGGAGACGAACCGTGGAGCACCAGGAGCACCAGAGCTTTGGGCCTCAGCTTCCAGAGTGTGGGGCAGCCACCTGCAGACACGGGGGAGAAGCTGGGAGGGTGGCTTGAGAGGTCCACCTTGGGCACATGGAGTCCGGCGTGCCCACGGGACATCCGGGGAGGCCATGTGGCCATGGTCTGTACCTGGGAATCTGGGGTGGAGCTAAGTGTCTGGCTCAGGCCGGGACCAGCACACAGGTGTTTAGACCCACAGGGACGCAGGAGTCACTGGGGTGTGTGGGCAGAGACGGGAGGAGGGCTGAGGACCAGACCCCTTGGCATCCCATTGGGGCCCCAGGAGACGATGAGGGGAAGCAGCCAGGGGAGGCAAGCAGGGAACCACATGTGCAGCTGCCCAGAAGCCAAGAGAAGCAGGAAGCGGGTGCTGAGCTACATGGCCCAGTGAGGAGGCAGGAATGTTCCCCCTCACTGGAGCTGTGGCACGGAAGGCTGGGTGAATTCGTGTGGAGGATATAGACAGGCTGCCCGCAGTGGGCTCCAGGATGTGGGAGAAGACCAAGGGGGGCCGGAGGCGTGGGCAATGCCAGGGCCACCTTCAAGGCCCAGCCAGGTCTGGAGTTTGAACTGTGAGGCGGAGTGCCCTGCGGTCACCAGGCCCTGCCAGGAGGTAGCGGCTGAGATGGCACTAGGTGGCCTGGTGGCAGCTGGGGCAGGAAAGCATGGGCTTACAGGAGTTCACTGGGTGGGCAGAGGGATGGGCCACACCAGCAGAGAAACAGCTGCACAGGCAAGGGTTTGAGACACGCTGCGAGGAAGGGGTGACGGCACAGCTGTGCCCACCACACCAAGTGAAGCCCCTGAAACCAAGACTTATTTGTGAGGTCCGCAGCGACTCTTCTGCCTGCTGTATTTGTGCATTCCTATAAAAGCATGCATGGCTCACAATGCGTTTCCTTTTCCTGTGATCTTACGGAATGTTTTGGTGTGATCAAAATCGGTGTTCAATCTGCCGATTTTGGTTTTCACTTGAAAGTCCACTGAGTCACCACGTCCTGGCGGCTGGTGTCCAGCCCTGAGGCTGACCAAGGGCTGCTCTGTGGGGAGGGGAGGGTGCGGGCACCGGCACTGGGGCCAACGGGAAGCCACTCGCGCAGCACACGCCGAGTGGTGGGGGGCCAGCTGCGCCTCCTCCAGCTGCCGGCAGGGGCCCGGGAGGCATCCTGGGGCATCCTCAAGCCTGGTGGTGGAGCCGGTCGGACCCTACATGGAGCGGACGCCCACCTACCCCCACTACTCATCATTTGAGTTATGTTTGGCAAAACCCGGGGTCAATGCCAATATTTTTCACACAGATCGTTTTCAACATCACACATTTCAGGAAAAGTGGGAATCAGAAGTTCCGTTTGCCCGCTTAGGAAACGCAGTGTAAACGCCGAAATCCTCAATCCCACCCCACCTGAGCGCACCAGCCCCAGGCAGGCAGGAGGGTGCCCCAAGGCCCACCTGAACCACAGTGATGTTCAGTCGGCCCACGGTGCCCACGGCGCCTCCGTACTGCAGCTGCTGGGCCGCCTGTGCGTCCAGCTGGACCTGCCGCTGCTGTTGTGTGGGCGTGATGCGGAGGAAGTCCTGCGGGAGCTCGCCGATGTACACCTGCGGGGCCGGGGACCAGAGAGGCAGTGAGTCAGGGTGGGGACACAAAGCAGCCCGATAGCAGCTGCCCCAGCATTCCCGCGACCCGGCCCCACCCCCACCCATTTCCTAATCAAGTCCTGGACTGTGCTCAGCCTCCGTTTCCTCATCTCTAAACCCAGGGGTCACGGGCGTCCAGCCTGGGGCCTGGCCCGCAGCAGCACAGGTGCAGCCCTTACTCAGGAGATCCCCAAATGCAGATTTCTGCCGCTAAAAACGGGTTCCCGTCCTCAAAGCCTGGTCAGGTGGGTTTTCAGGTCATTTTAAAGGGTCTCCCTTGCACCATGTGTGCCCATGGCTTCCTTCTCCTTGTCCACAGCTAAAGGCAGGGCCACTGAACTGCAGGTCACTTGGTCAAACAAATGAATGAGACAAAATCTGAACCTCGGGTCTAAAGTGATTTGGAAAACCCTCTGCTGATATACTTCAAATGTTTCTACATGAAACAGCTGAAATTCAAAAGTACCCCAGAAGAACACAGGAAGTAAATTAATTCCAACCAACCACGAAAGACCTCCCCACTCTGCATCCTGTCTCTCCTCGACCCTCTGTCCACCGCGGCTGCCCCTGAGGGAGGAGAGAGGATGGGCCCGTGTCATGGACTCCCAATGACACGGTGCCAGGCAGGGCTCCAGGAGGTTCTGAGTTCAGCCCTGCACCTGCTGTGCTCTGGCCGCCTGGCACTTCAAAGGACCCCACGAGGGTCTAGCTCCTCACCTGTGTCCCCATCTAAAGCCTGGAGAGCACAAGCCAGTCAGCACTCCACAACCAACGGGAGCAAACAGAAGGGACTCGGACAATCCAGCACTGCTTCGCGCGGTTACGGACTCAGGCCCCCGGGTCTGGGGAGCTCTCTGCAGGCTGCACCCCAACCCGAGCAGCCAGCGCGGTGTGTGCTCAACCGCTCTTCTCTAAAAATCAACACACACTTCGTGCCTTTCCCCACACTTTACCCCGTTTTTGACCGGGACACATCATGAGTGACCTTTGCCCCGTGAGAGAAGCCATCTTGTGAGAACAGCAGAGCGCCCCGGCTTCACCTCCGGAGGGTGTGGCACAGGCCAGGGCCTGAAGGGACCCCCTGACGGACAAGCAAGGAGGGTGCCGAGGTGCCTGAGGGGAGCGGGCCCATGCCAGGAGTCCCAGGCCAGCCTCCTCTGGGCAGCCTCTCATGAGGCGCTGTACAGCTTACCAGCAAGCTCTGGCTCAGGAGGGCGCTGAGAGGCCCCGTGGCACAAGATGCTAAGCACCTGCTCCTGTTGGCACACAGGAGACACTGGGGTACAAAAGGCCAGGGCCCCTCACCTGCCTCCCAAAGGAATTCACAGCCCAGAGCTCTCTCCCCGGGGGACACCTGGCCACGCAGGACGCACCTCCCTGCCAACTTCACAGGGCCCTGGCACAGCCCATGTCCGCAGACTCTATCACTAGCTCTGTCTGCTCACCAGGAATGGGTTATCTTGCGGAAACAGACTCGTGCTAACCAAGTTCTTGGGATTAATATACACCGGCCAAATTCCTGTTTATTTGTGACAACTGCCTCCTCCGTGCCACACACACAGCTCCGGGGACACGGCAGGAAAAGCACTGCATCTCCTGGGCACACGTGGGAGACAGACAGGCGGCTCATGTCCTCCTGGGCACACATGGGGGACAGACAGGCGGCACATGTCCTCCTGGGCACATATGGAGGACAGACAGGCGGCGCGTGTCCTCCTGGGCACATATGGGGGACAGACAGGCAGCTCATGTCCTCCTGGACACACATGGGGGACAGACAGGTGGCTCATGTCCTCCCAGGCACACATGGGGGACAGACAGGCGGCTCATGTCCTCCTGGGCACATATGGGAGACAGACAGGCGGCTTGTGTCCTCCCGGGCACACATGGGGGAGACAGGTGGTTCATATCCTCCTGGGCATAGGTGCGGGACAGACAGGCGGCTCATGCCCTCCTGGGCACATATGGGGGACAGATAGGCGGCTCGTGTCCTCCTGGGCACAGGTGAGGGACAGACAGGTGGCTCATGCCCTCCTGGGCACACATGGGGGACAGACAGGCGGCTCGTGTCCTCCTGGGCACAGGTGCAGGACAGACAGGCGGCGCGTGTCCCGGAAACAGAAGCATGGAGAAGCTGGTCAGGGAGAGAGTGTGGGTGGTGACAGGGGTGTGTGGAAGTGGGGTTCACAGAGGCCTCTGAGGGAGCACTGTGGGTCCCTGGCTGTTCTGGCTCCGGGCTGTCCTGGTACTTGGAGGCGCCCGGCGCTCCGCTCCATCTCCTCACTCTGCGTGTCCATTCGAGACAACGGGACTCGCTCCCAGCTCATTGCTGGGAGAAAATAAAACTATACCCGAAGGCCAGATGATCAAGTGTCATCTCCAACAAAGATTTAACCATAAAACGACAAAAAGGAAACGAGGGCTGTTAACGTAAGCCGTGTGGACAGAACACAGAAAGGGGAGAAGCAGCCCCCAAGGATGGAGCTTGTCAGCCCACGCAGCCCGGGGAACGTGGCCAGCACCACGTGGCAAGGGTGCATCCGGCTCCCCAAGATGACGCACACCTCACCTCTGGGCTTTCTTCCCCAAAACCCACACCCCGATTAAGAGACATCTGACAACATTCCTGACCCGTCAGTCCTCCTCAAACTGTCAAGGTCCCAAAAACACAAGGGAAGCCTGAGGGACGGCCCCAGATTGGAGACGGAGACACAAAGGCTAAATGCAAAGTGGAGTCCTGGGACAGCAGGGGACAGTCATCGAAAAACCAGGACATCCAAACAAAACCTGGAGCCAGCAGTCACGCCCCAGGTCGGCACCACAGCTGGGAGAGCCGTTCCCGGGGAGGGGAGCGTCGGCCGGGAAACGTGGGTGAGACACACAGGACCTCTTTGTGCCAGCTTTTCAATTCCATCTAAAACTGAACACTACAAAATTGAAGGTTTTTCAGAAAAATATTCCACTTAATCTAAAGAGAGCAAGAACGAGAGAGGAGTGGGAGGAGAGGGCTTCAGTCCTCCCCGTACAAACACTGGTTACGCAACCTGCTGCCCCGCCTACGAGGGAGAGGCGGCTTGCCGGCTGCTGCAATGCCCTCGTTTCTCAACTGAGAGCGAAGCCCTTCAAACGGGGAGGAGGGAGTTCTACCAGTTCATGCTCCATGAGTCACAGGGGAGTCCAGGTGCTGAAGTAAACCCTATCGTTTCAGTGATGACACTCAGTAAACATCTATTTTGAATTTATTTTTTAAATTCAGTGCTAATCCTAAAATTTACTTTTCTCATATTACGATGGAGGAGACGTTTCAATGGTCACGTACAAATATATGCTGTACCCTGGTTCAAAGGCTTGGAAATATGAAAACAAAAATGATTACTCCTGATACATAATGGATATTTTTCTAGAGTTTTGCTTCCATGTACAAGATGTACATACTGGCCGGGCGCGGTGGCTCAAGCCTGTAATCCCAGCACTTTGGGAGGCCGAGACGGGCAGATCACGAGGTCACGAGACCAGCCTGGCTAACATGGTGAAACCCCGTCTCTACTAAAAAAATACAAAAAACTAGCCGGGCGAGGTGGCGGGCACCTGTAGTCCCAGCTACTCAGGAGGCTGAGGCAGGAGAATGGCGTAGATCCGGGAGGCTGAGCTTGCAGTGAGCTGAGATCCGGCCACTGCACTCCAGCCTGGGCGACAGAGTGAGACTCTGTCTCAAAAAAAAAAAAAAAAAAAGATGTACATACTGAGTTCAACACTAACAAGTAAGTTTAAACGCCTGTGTGAAGGCTGACAATTCCACTTTGGGAACCAGTCCCATGTCAGCGCTCGCTTGGGCACATGACCACGGGATGCCTGCGGCTGCATCCCCTGTGCGGTCAAAACCCCCGTCCACCAGCCAGGCACATCCACCCAGCGCAGGGACACGCGGCCTCAACCGGAGCCGGAAGTCCCCGCCTGGAACACAAGGAGACCGGGGGATGGAGGCGGAGGCACAGCACGACATGCTGGGGGAGCCATAAGGAGGCCTCTGTCGAGACCAGCTCTGGAGGAGCGTTCGAGAATGGAACTCGAGGGACACGGGCAGGGAAGGTTCTTTATTTATACTTTCATATCCTCCTAGTTATTTTTAGAAACTTTTTTAAAACCACATTCGTGAATTACTTTTAAAATAAAAAGGACAGTGTAGGGCTCTCATCCCACAGAGCTCTCTGTGTTTTATCTTCTCTGAAAATAAAAGCTACTTTTATAAATATTAGTCCGTTTTAAATACAGTTTAAAAATGTAACGTCACATTTCTTGGACTTGCTGATTCTCCTCCCCCTGTGGTGCTCTCAGAGGATCACGACGCACGCCTGTGACTGACGACCATTCCTCCCTTGCTGACGCCAGAGCTCAAACCATTGCAGCACCTTTCCACATCAAAGAAAAGAGATCGCCAAAATTCACTTCTAATTTAAAACAATTTCCCTTCAAGTCTAAGTTTTACTTTTGGCACAGAAATAAAGTCTTAATTCTTCTTTTTTTGTCATGTAACGTGTGTAGTCAACCCAAAGCTAATTTTTTCTTTTTAAGCACACAAACAACCACCCACTGTGAATATTCCTGTGACATGTTTCCAACTGAGAGAGCCGCTGCTTCCTGAGGCCCCACTTTCTGCCCGACAGAGCCCAGGAAGAGCCCTGCTCAGCCCAGGATGTGCAGTCCTGAACACACGCAGTCCTGGCCTCCGTCCTGCCAGGAGGCATCAACCTGAGGAGCCGCACCACGGACGCCCCGGGAGCACGGCTGGCCACGTGCGGGCGGCAGGAGGCCAGGGTCTCCTGGCCACTTCCACGACTGGCCCTCTGTGGAGCCTTTTTACACCTTCTCACCATCCCCACACCATGATGCTGTAAGGCTGTGGAGCTGCTGTTTGTGTTTGTGTGCCATGCGTGCACCTGCACTTGGCACGTAAACACTGCAAGCAAGGCTCTAACGAGTCTCAGCGCTAATGCCAGGTTAGCATAACTAAGTCAAATTAAGTTCAATTAAAAACTAAAACGCTTCTAACACTTCATGACTATGTGCTGAGCAGCGTTCAGTGTAATTTATTTACATTAATTGTAATGTATCAAATCACACGTACAAATAAACAACTTACATAAACACAGTAAAAACTATCCTTAGTGAACTGAAGCTTTTGCTTGATGTGAGAAAGTACTTTTTAACTGGCTGCTTGGTATGCTTTGAGCAAACTGACATCATTAGCGATGGGCTAAATGCATTTAGTGGAATTAAATCACAAAATGTCAACGATTCTCATTCAATTCTCCAAGCCAGTCTCACACCAGCACTGAGGATCCCACACAAACGGCATCCGCGGGCGCCTGCCCACCCTCCCCGCCCACCTCACAGCAGGCCTGAGCTCGCACACGTGTCGTGGGCCTCTGAGAACTTCCGATCCACGTGCTGGGGACACCCAGAAAACGCAGGGGACAAGGAAATACTAAGGAACAAAAAATCCAGGAGCTGAGCTGGGGAGGCACACACAGCAGTCAAATCCCAGGAGTTTCCTCCCCCAAGAACCCCTTTTGCCCTCTCAGGGTCAATATCACCCCCACATTGAGAAAAAGCGTTAAGGGCTGCTGAAGCCACAAAGCCAGCCCATGGAGGCCCCAACACAGAAGCCCAACTAGTGAAACTCTGTACCCCGAGCTCCGGGTTTCACCAGTTCCTAACGCAGCCATGACTCAACGTGACTTTCAGAGCTGGGACTCACAGCAGGAAGACCTGGGCGAGGCTCGTGGCTAAAGGGACAGAGGAAGCTAACGAAACAAGAGAGAAATAAACCCCCCGTAACCGGAACACCTGGGGATATGGGCGGAAGTCAGTCTCACAAGACTCTTGGGTGAGGTCTGAAATCCCTCTTCCTACCGCCCCCTCCCCTCTTCCTTTAATTACACAGAACACAACAGGCGCTTCAAAGCCAACATGCCAGGAGGTTTTCCAGCTCTGCTGAAGTCTCGAAGCGAACACTAGAATTTTCATAAGGGAAGCTGGGAGATGACAGTATTGAAACGAACCCGTGTAAGCTGAAAAGGGTGAAAGGGAAGAGGACAGGACGGAATGAGAATAAGCATAAATCATAAAAGCTGACTACAGAACAAGCGACTTTAAATGGGGTCTCCGCCAGGAACTCCACGGCACACAGCCTTGCATCCTAAGTGCTGGGACGGTCAAGCAAGGCAGAGGCGGAAAACCCGTCCTCATTCAGACGAAACAAAAGCCAGTTAAGCAGCGGGCCAAGGGCGGACAGAGATCCGGAGAGGGATGGCGTGTGACACGGCAGGCCCTGGGTGCCGGGCATGGGGTGCGCGCTGCAGCAGCCTCTGCGTGTCACTGTGTGCCTGAGGCTTCCGTCGTAAGGTGCTGAGGACCCCTGCTCCTGTGGTGCTCACACTTCAGTGGAAGACAAATGGGAAGCAACACGTGTTACACCGTATGCTGACGGCAGGAGGCGCTGTGCACAGAAACAGGGCAAGGCCGGGTGGCAGGGGCACGCTGCGCTTCCCGCAGGGCAGCAGGGCAGTCCTCACCGGCACGGCGCGCCAGGGCAGGGCCTGCGGGATCTGGAGACAGTGACTCAGGGACAGGAAACGCTTGCACAGCAGGCCTAACCAGGGGCCTGTTGGGCAGGTCGAGGGACAGTGTGAGAGGCCCAGATGAACAGAGGTTAGGGCCGGGCGCAGGGGCTCACGCCTGTAATCCCAACATTTTGGGAGGCTGAGGGGGGCAGATCACTTGAGACCAGGAGTTCGAGAACAGCCTGGCCAACATGGTGAAACCCCGTCTCTACTAAAAATACAAAAATTATCCGGGCGTGGTGACAGGCGCCTGTAATTCCAGCTACTCGGGAGGCTGAGGCAGGAGAATCGCTTGAACCCAGGAGGTGGAGGTTGCAATGAGTTGAGATTGCACCACTGCACTCCAGCCTGGGAGACAGAGCGAGACTCCATGTAGGATTAAAAAAAAAAAAAAAAAAAAAAAAAAAGGCCTCAAGTGAACTGGGAGGCAGGCCAGAAGCAGCGTATTCAGAACGCGGCAAAGAGGCGGCAAAAACGAAGGAACCGGAGGAAGAGACGTCCACTCCCCGACCGCTCGGCAGCCACTCCGGGAGCCGGGAGGGGGCGGGGTCCCACCTTCGAGGCACTGAGGACAAGGGACCGTCCACCCAGAGGACCGTCCACCTGGAGTTCCACACACACAAAAATAGCTGTCAGGACACAGAGAAAAGGCATTTACAAGCAAAAATCAAGTTTGCCAGCAAAGAAAATTCTAAAAGATGAACCTGAAGCTGAAGGAAAGTGACCCCAAATGGAAGGCCTGAGACACAGAAGGGATGAGAAAAGAGATACACACAGAAGGAATCCAAGCAAGCACTGACTCCAGCGAAATAACACGTTCCTGCGGGACGTTCCCGGGGGAGCCCCAAGGGGACGCGGCGCCCACACAAGGCACAGCAGCACCTGTGCCGGACGGGGCGGCCGAGGTCTCCGCGTGGACCAGGAGGCGGCACAGACAATGATTAACTTCTTCTTTAATTATTTTTCAGTCGGGCAGCCTCCGGAGCCAGAGTTCACTCAGAGACTCCCTCACGGCAGAAGCTGATAAGTGCATGTTACCATTTCCAGGAGAGCCCCTGCACTTTCCCAGCACAGTGTGTATGTACTTGAGATAAACAACTGAATTTTTTAAAACTCCGTTTAATAAATCCAGAAGAAGGCAATGAGAGAAAAAGAAACAAGAAAATGTAGGACAAATAAAAGCACAAACGAAAACATCTAAAAAATCTGTAAATCTGTGTATACATCTAGACGTCTATAACTAGAAAAATGAAACTAGCACGTTCCCATCAAAAGACTTAGACTTCTTAGAGTTGACTTTTCAAAAAAATGTAAAATCAAAGAAGGAAAAAATACTAGGTGAATACTCTCTAAAAGACAGCTGGAGTGGCCATGCCAGTATCAGACACAATAATTAAAGGCAAAAGGCCTTTATCTTCCAAGAGGCCCGTGGGTCCCCACCCAGTGAAGAGATCTGATTTCCAGGCAAGCACAGCAATTTACACCTGTCCACACTCACAACCCGGCCTAAAAAACCCGGCACAAATGTTCACAGGGACCCAGAGAGAAAGGACGCAAGGGTAGGCGGTGAGCGCGTTCCCCACTGGCTCAGGTGCAGCCGGCAGGAACGGACGCCCACCCAGCAACGGCCCGCCTGAGCCGGTGAGTGCCACTGGCTCAGACACACAGGATGCAGGAAAATCCAGGGGCTCCTCACGACACTCGGGGGAGGAAGTCCACGCACACCTACAAGGAAAACCAATTCTCTCCCTGAGGTATGGGAAGGTGAAGGAAAAGCATTTCACTTGCCTTCCCTTCACAAACTGTATTTCAGGACAACAGGCTGACGCTGGTTGACAGGGAAAGCTAATCTTTACAAACAATAAACACTGAATAAGTGATAAAGTTCAGAAACTAACCTCTGCCATCCCTAATGAAGTCACCGATTCGGCAGGAATTATCAACGATGTGAAGAGTGAGGGGACCTGGACAGGCACAGGCCTCTCAGGGAGGAGAGGAGGGGCCAGGCCGACTCCAGCTGGACTCCACGGTCAACCAGCACCTCCAAAAGCAGGACAAGGAGTAGGAGCAGCCTGGACCCGGCACGGCGCACCCACCTCTACCAAGGAGGCCTCTCTAGCCGATGACGCCGCGGTGGCTGAAGGCAGAGTCTCCTGCAAACGTCCCGAGTTCTCACTGCAGAATGCAGGGGCTCACACGGTACTCCTTGCGTGCTTTCTGATAATATGCAGACTATATTGAAAAAACGTTATCTTTCCAAAACACTGGCCTTTTTGAAAAGTGAGGGAAGCACTGCACAGGGCTAAAGCATCCCTTAGTGGCTATTCACGGAAACATTATCCTGAAGATCTAAACACGGTATGATTCTCTCAGAACGATAACGGGCTGGCTAGCTTCACACACGTCCTCTCCACACCTACCCACCCAGGCCCCTGAAGCTCCCTCTACCCAAGGACAAAAGAACCTCCCAGGGCCCCATTAGCGGCCTCTGCTCCTTCACAGCCCGTGGGATCTTGCTGTCTCCCCTCACCACCAGGGTGAGGCAATGACCACAGTCAGGGTCTCCCGAGCCAGAGTCCTCCCCCGCACCCTGGGGAGCATCTCTCTCTGCTGGAAAGCCGAGCACCTGCTTAACCTCCTGCCTCCCCAGCACCGCAAGGGTAACAGAAAGTGGAGGACACGATAAATACTGTGTCAAGACACTGGCTAAAGGCCCTCTATGAGTTAATTCAGAGGGGCTGGGGTGGCACATGCTCAGTGAAGCAGGTCGGTGCCAAGGCGGGCCCTGCAGTGGGCGTGTGCCGGGCAACACTTTACAGAGTGCTGCGCTGACCCAACAAACTCCAGGGCCAAGTCCAGCCCTCCTGTGCCCAGGACCCTCCTGCGGCCACCAGCTCCTGCCTCCCTCCATCCTCAGCCCTTGGGGTTCCCTCCTCTCGACCTCCAGACCCCACACCTCTGTTTTCCGTGCACTCCCCTCCCAGCCCACCCCCCAACTCCCATTCCTCCTCCAAGCTCAGGAGAGATGTCACGTCCTCACTCCAACACCCAGCCCTGGTGAGGCCACACCATTTACGAACTCTCCTAGCACCTGAGGCTTAAGATCACAGACCCACCGCGCCGTCACCACATGGCTCTACTGTCCTTATGTGCTGCCATGTCTACCGTGCTGCCCTGTAAGATCCCGGTGGCAGGAACCACCTGGTTGCCCCTGTATCGTGGCCAGCCTAAACATCACAGTCGGTAACGCTGGTTGATTAAGTCACAGGTACTCCACGCAGCGCTCGAGACCCCCGTCGCTGACACCACCTTCTTGGAGACCCTGGCAGTTCCGAGCCAGATCTGATGTTACTGTGCATTTACTGGGCAGCGGGGGTGCCCCTGAAGTGCCTGCTCGTCTACGTGACGGAAACAGCCCAGGAGGCACCAGGCAAGAGGAGATGCTAACAACACCTCAGCACTTGTCAGCACAGGCCCTCCGTGTGAGAACATCTCCTGCCGCTCCCACTTCCTCATCGCTGGCGGAGGAGCACTGCACGCCGGTGCCCTCAGAACAGGAAGGGCCTGCCTCCCACTGCTCCGTGAGTGCTCAGCACCTGATGAATTCAAACCCAGCCCTACACCCCCGTGGGGTTCCAGATGAGGGACAAGTTCCCAGGAGGCTGAGGATGTCTCCCAGACCACACAGCAAGGAAGGGGCCATCCTGCCCGGCCACCATGCCCCCCAGCTCTCCAAGAGGACACAAAGGCAGGGTGCCGGTTCCCTTGTTGCTATGAGCCTCCGGTTAGGCAGAAAGGAGCACCTCACTGCCACAACCACCTGCAGGGACTCACTGTGGTGGAGCGGAGATGAAGAGGTGGAGATGCTGACATCAGAGGCCATGCAGGACCTCTGCCGACCCGCAGGCTCCACACCTGAGTCTCAGAGGCCGTCCAGGACCTCTGCCGACCCGCAGGCTCCACACCTGAGTCTCTAAAGTGTCAGGAGGTCTCCTTCAAAGTCCTCAGAAAAAGCGTCTATGTCCAAAACCTGGGGCTTCATTCTAAACACAGAAAAAAATGTTCTACCTGAAGAATTCTCTCCTCAGGAGAAACACCAGGACGTGTGGATACAGTGTTAAGGGTGGGGAGCCCTGGTGACCCCTCCACCATGTCCAGGACTGGGCTGCACAAGTGCAGGGACCTTGGAACATCCTAAAAAGGACTTTTTCCGCCCACGGCAGGTTCAGAGCCACTGTTGATAAAAACTGTGCCGCTCAGGACAGCCCGCCCAGCCCAGCCTCAGTGAGTGACACGGTTTGAATCTGCATCCCCGCCAAATCTCACGCTGAATTATGACCCCCAGCGTTGGAGATGGGGCCTGGCAGGGTGGGCGTGTGGGTCACAGGGACAGATCCCTCGTGGGTTGGTGCCCTCCTGGTGATAGGGAGTTCTCACGAGATCTGGTCATTAAAAGGTGTGTGGCACCTCCCCACCCCCAACTCTCTTGCTGCTTTCGCCATGTGACGTGTAAGCTCCTACTTGGCCTTCCGCCATGACTGGAAGCTTCCAGAGGCCTCCCCAGGAGCAGATGCCGGCATCATGCTACCTGTACAGCCTGCAGAACCGGGAACCAATTAAATCTCTTTTCTTACAAATTACCCAGTCTCCGGTATTCCTCTACAGCAATGCAAGAAGGCCCTAACAGTGAGCCCGGAGGCCACTCACGCCAGGAGCCCATCATCTCTGAGTCAGTCTACACCAGCTCTCCTGCAATATTAATGCTATAGAAGAAACTGACAGGCAACCCTCAGGAGAGAATTCAGAGCAGGAAAGGTTCTCTGAAGTTCTTGGCGCCTATCCTCTCATTTGCAAATGAAGAAACTGAGGCTTTGCGCGGTGGCCACTAACTGGGGACACAATTGGGCCCAAGAAGTGGTCACCACTACCCTCCCTCTGTGTAAGGGAGAAAGAGGAAACAGCCTCCATCTATGGGACCAACTAGAGTGTAGGCCCGTCTCCACCTGGGGGGCCACCAGGGTGCAGGGCCCACCTCCATCTAGGGGACCATCAGGGTGCAGGGCCCGCCTCCACCTGGGGGGCCATCAGGGTGCGCGCCCGTCTCCACTTGGGGGACCATTAGGGTGCGGGGCCCTTCTCCATTTGGGAGACCATCAGAGCTCGGGGCCCGCCTCCATCTGGGCACCATGGGGCACGGCGCCCTCCTCCATCTGGGGACCATTAGGGAGCGGCGCCTGCCTCCTCTGGGGGACCAAGGGGCACGGGGCCCCCTCCCTCGGGGCCGCCTCCCCAAAGCTCTGCCCGGGTGCGACCGGGAGCTCAAGCCTCCCGCAGCGTGGGCACGTCCGTCCCGCCCCGCCCCGAGGTGGGGACGCCGCCGCTCCCCTCCGGCCGGCCGGGCGCCCCGCGTACCCCGGGAGAGCCAAGGAGCCGGCCCGCCCGCCGCCGCTGAGCAGTAGCCCGGGCCCGAGGCCCTTCCCTCAACCGCAGGTCGCCGCCCCCGCCCGACCCCCGCCTGGCGGCCTCACCGGCCCGCGCTGAGTGCTGACGGTGGTCGCCATGGTGCTGCGGCGGCCCCCGTGGCTCGCCGACCCGAGAGTGACGCGCCGGGCGACCTCCTGCGCCCCTGCCGGAGCCTGCGACGGACACAGTTGTCACCTCGAGGCCGCCGCCGCCACAGTCAGCTGACAGGCGCCGCGCCCCGCCTCCGGGTCCACTCCACTGCGCAGGCGCCGCTCCAGGCACCGCCCCTTCCGGCTCTCTCGCGCACGCGCGCTCCAGTGTCGGGCAGGCACAGCCTCTTGCCCGGCGCCTGCGCACTCGCTCTCTCCTCGAGCCCCGCAGCTCAGCGAAATGGCTCCCGGCGGGGCCGTCTGCGCATGCCCAGTCGTGACGGCCGTCGGCGCGGACCGGAGTGTGGCGGCGCTGCAGTCTGGGCAGTTTGGCTCCTCCTCGGTCCTTGCCGAGTGGCGGCAGGACCTGGCCACCTGGCGGGGGTGACCTGCGGCCGTGGTGCCCGCGCGGAGAAGGGAGGGAACTGTGGCCCGGAACAAACCAGGGGCAGGCCCGACATCCCCTCCAGCGCGATCTTTCCCTCAGCTGACTGCGGGAGGAAGGGCCTTTCTGTTGCAGAGGGCTAAAGATGGGGCGCGGTTCCGCCCCGGGGCGGCTGCCGGCTGAACGGAACGGGGATGGAGGCGCTGCCAGAAGAGCCCGAGTTCGAGCCCGCCCTGCCCTCGGCCTCCCCGCAGCGCCGCTCCGCAGGGGCCCCGCTCCCCTCCTGCTCGCTGCGAACCCCAGTCCGGCCTGACCTCGCCCCCCGCGCTCAGGCGCTCCAGCCAGAGCGACTCCAGCTCCAACAGCGCTGGGTAACCTGAGGCCGAACGCCGCTCGCTGCATCCCCAGGAATCGGGCGTTTACGGTCATAGGCACAGGTTAATGTTAACCCAGCAGACCCGGGACCTAGGTCCTGATGTCCGAGTATCTTAAGAACTAAAAGCCTTCTTAGTTGAAGTTTCGCTTTAAAGATCATGATACAGATGCTCGCGGAGGACAGGCGTTACGCAAAGATTAGCAATCCTTTGTTTGACGAGCCCAGGCAGTACAGCACGTCTCCCCCGTGATGTTTTTTGGCTTTTATCTTACATATAAACAAGCGTTGTATCCAGGTGGACGCCTTCCTCCTTACACTTTTGGGAACACCCTGCTCTATGGAGTAGCCATTCTTTTATTCCTTCGCTGCCTTAATAAACTTATTTTCACTTTGCTCTGTGGACTGGCCTGGAATTCTTTCTTGCACAAGATCCAAGAACCCTCTTTTGGGGTCTGGATCAGGACCCTCTACCAGTAACACAACCACTGCACCAAAAACTCTTGTCTGTGATCTCTATATTGTTAGTGGTCAGTTCTCAGTCCTCGTCCTCCGGGAACTGCAGCAGAATCGATAGTCATTCCTGCTAGACACGCTTTCTTCATTCCCTATCCAGGACACCATGTGTCTCTCACTTTCCTCTTATCCCGGAGACCACATCTTCAAGTCTCAGTTACCCGTCTCTCCTTCTGAAACCGGCAACCTGGCCACTTGCCTGTTTTGATGGGGTTTAGAGGAAAAGAACGAAAGCCCCTTCCTTAAGTTGTAGCTTAACTTCCAGCCAATCCACAGCACAAGACCCAAGAAGCTATTAAGCACAAGTTCTTGCTTTAGGGGCCAAGGGACTTCCCCGGGTTCCACATGTGCAGTTAGACTTAAATTTCAACTATAGTTACCCCTTCCTCATTTTCACGCTAAAAATCACACCTAGGGATAGAGATTTAAAATGTGCATGTTGCATGCGATGCATGAAGAAGCATGCAATGCAACTGAGAAGCGCTAGACAAACCCCTCCCATCCATGCCTGGACCAATCCCTTCCCTGTGAAAAACTAACTCAGGTGCCACCCCCCCCCCCCCCCCCCCGGGGTAGCCCACCGTTTTCCTTTCACGGTGCTGACTTGCTTGTGCACAAGCGAAATAAAGCTTTCTCTTTCTCCTTGCTGCTACGACTGCTGATCTCTATTTCTATCCTGGGAGATTACAAGATCCCAGGGCACACTGGTAACACTTTGACTCCTTAACATCAGGGTGCCTCGTCTCAGGCCTCAGTCCTTGTACATCTTTTCTATCCACATCTTCAGTGAGCTCATCCAGTTCAGTCCTTTAAATGCCATCCATATGCTGATGATTCTAAAATCTATATCTCCAGGATCTCCGCTAAACACTAGATTCAGCTCTTGCCTTAATATTCTTCCCCTGTGGGGTGGACGGGTTTTAAGGTAGATGCGTGATCCCTGCCTCCTGGTGTTCACATCCTTGAATAATCCTCTCGTCTTGAGGGTGGACAGAGCCTGTGGCTTGCTTTTAAACAACAGAATATGGCAGTGGTGATAGGATGTCCCTCCCTGATCACCTGATGTTATACAAGACTCCATCTTGCTCGCAGACTCATTCTCAAGGGTCTCTCATTTGCTGGGTGAGAAGCAAGGTGCCATAATTCCTACAACTTCAAGGAAACAAATTCTGCCAAGAATCTGAGGGGGCTTTGATCCTTCCCCAGTCAAGACTCCAGATGAGAATGCAACCCAGCTGACACCTTAATTACAGCCTCGTAAGACCCAACAATAAGCCAGCTAAGCTGTGCCTGAACTCCTGCCCCCACAGTAACTCTGAGATAAGTGTGTGTTGTTTTAGGCCACTTATCTTACAGCCACATGATCTGACTTATGCATTATTAGAATTCCAGAAGAAAAAAGGAGAATGAGGCAGAAAATCTGAAGAAATAATGGCCAATAATTATCCAAATTAATGGTAGGCACCAAACAAAATATTTAGGAAGCAATGGATTCCAAACAAATAAACAAAACACTTAGTCATGTCATATTCATACTGCTGATAACAGAAAGCAAGGAGAAACTCTTAAAAGCAGACAGAGGAGGCCGGGCATGGTGGCTCACGCCTGTAATCCCAGCACTTTGGGAGGCTGAGGCAGGTGGATCACAAGGTCAGGAGTTTGAGACCAGCCTGGCCAACATGGTGAAACCCCATCTCTACTAAAAATACAAAAATTAGCCAGGCGTGGTGGTGTGCACCTGTAATCCCAGCTACTTAGGAGGCTGAGGCAGGAGAATTGCTTGAACCTGGGAGGTGGAGCTTGCAGTAAGCCAAGATTGCACTACTGCACTCCAACCTGGTCAACAAGATCAAGACTCTGTCTCAAAAACAAAACAAAACAAAACAACAAAACAAAAAACAGAAACAACCTTTGAAGTAATTATGCCTGATAATTTCCCCTAATACACCTATAGAGGGGCAAAGATAATGATTCCATCTGACTTCTCTTCGGAAACCATGCAAGTAAGAGGAATGTGGAGTGAAATATTTAAAGTGTTGACAGGAAAATAAAACTACACCAACCTAGAATTCTGTATCCTGTGAAAATCCTTTACAAGTAAAGGAGAAACACAGACTTTCTCAGACAAACAAAATCGAGAGAATTTGTTGCCAGTACACTTGCCTTGCTAGAAATGCTAAAAGAAGTTCTTCAGACAGAAGGAAAATAACACAGGTCAGAAACTCAGATCCACATAAAGAAAGGAAGAGCATCAGAGAAGAAATAATTGAAGGTAAAATAGTTTTTTCTTATTCTTAGTTCATCTAACAGATAATAGCTTGTTCAAAATAATAGCAACAATATATTTGATGACATAGTTTAAGTGTAAGTAATTACACAAAATAAAGCAATAATGTAGGGCTGGGAGGGAGTAATTAGAATTATGTTGCTATTATAAGATACTTGCACTACTCATGAAGCAGTATAGTTTTATTTGAAAGAGGACTTTTATGTTAGTTGTAAATGTACATTGTGAACTCTAGGGCAACCATTAAAGAAGTATTTTAAAAAGAAGTATTATTGATATGCTAAGAAAGGAGAGAAAATGGAATATAAAATTATTGGTAAAAACCACAAAAAACAGAAAAAGAGTAGAGACAAAAATAGTAGCAAAGAACAAGGGCAATGTATTAGTTTGATTTTATGCTGCTGATGAAGACATGCTTGAGACTGGGTGATTTATAAACAAAAAGAGGTTTAATGGGCTCACAGTTCCACATGGCTGGGGAGGCCTCACAATTGTGGCAGAAGGGAAGAGGCACGTCTTACATGGTGGCAGGCAAGAGAGAGAATGAAAACCAAGTGAAAGGGGTTTCCACTAAAAAAACATCAGATCTCATAGAACTTATTCACTACCACGAGAACAGTATGGGGTAAACTACCCCCATGAGTCAATTAACTCTACCAGGTCCCTCCCACAATATGTGGGAATTATGGGAGCTAAAATTCAAGATGAGATTTGGGTGGGGACACAGCAAAACCATATCAGGCAACAAATAGAAAATAGCAACAAACATGGTAGATATTAATCCAACTATAGCAATGATCATTTTAAACATCAATAGTCTAAAAACACCAATTAAAGACCGAGATTGTCAAAGCGGATTAAAAAATAAGACTCAACTATATGGTGACTACAAGAAACTCACTTTAAATGTAAAGACATATATAGGCTGGGCACAGTGGCTCATGCCTGTAATCCTAGCACTTTAGGAGGCTGAGGCAGGTGGATCACCTGAGGTCAGGAGTTTGAGACCAGCCTGACCAACATGGAGAAACTCAATCTCTACTAAAAATACAAAATTAGCCGGGCATGGTGGTGCATGCCCGTAATCCCAGCTACTCGGGAGGTTGAGGCAGGAGAATCGCTTGAACCCAGGAAGTGGAGGTTGCGGTGAGCCGAGATCATGCCATTGCACCCCAGCCTGGGCAACAAGAAATGAAACTCTGTCTCAAAATAAATAAATAAATAAATAAATGGACATATATATATTAATGGTAAATGGAAAGAGAAAGATATACCATGATGAAAAGGAAAGCTACAGTAGCTATACTAATTTCAGACAGAGCAAACTTCAGAGCAAGGAAAATTATTAGGGATAAAGAAGGATGTTACATGATGTTAAAGGACTCATATCTCCAAGAAGATATAACAATCGTTAAAACATTTGTGTCTAAAAACAGCACATCAAAATACATGAGGAAAAATCTAATTGGCCGGACCCGGTGGCTCACACCTGTAATCCCAGCACTTTGGGAGGCCAAGGCGGGTGGATCATGAGGTCAGGAGTTCAAGACCAGCCTGGCCAAGGTGGTGAAAACCCATTTCTACTAAAAATACAAAAATTAGCTGGGCACAATGGCAGGCACCTGTGATCCCAGCTACTTGGGAGGCTGAGGCAGGAGAATCGCTTGAACTCAGGGGGCAGAGGTTGCAATGAGCCAAGATCACGCCGCTGTACTCCAGCCTTGGCAACAGAGTGAGACTCTGTCTCAAAAAACAAACAAACAAGCAAACAACAACAGCGACAAACTTAATTAAAACTGAGGAAAACACTCCGGAGACGTCAACACCCTTTGTCAGAAATGGATACAGCAAGCAGAAAATAAGCAAGGACATAGCTGAACTCCACAGGACCATCAATCAGCTGAATATGAAGGACTCCTACAGATTAAATCACCCAACAACAGCAAAATGCACATTTTTCTCAAGCTCTCATGGAACATTTACTAAGAGAGACCATATTCCAGGCCATGAAGCACACCTTCACAAATTTAAAATCATAGCGATCATACAGTATGACCAGACCGCAGTTAAATGAAATGAGAAATCAATAATATAAAGAGAGCTGGAAAAGATGACTGGGAAGATTGTAATGAATGGACTCTTTACAAAGGAGGGGCAGAGTTAAGTGAAAGAACAAGGTGTGGTGAAGCCCCAAGACATTTTTAGCTTTAGGAAGCTGCTACCACTCCTGGCCTTGAAAGGACAAAGGAAGGTCATAGTTACCAGAGAAAGGGACTTATTTGGCAGAAGTTGTGGTCTTACATAGAGGAATAAAATCACTGCCAAACCACAGGCCTACAAGGAGGGATCTCAGAAAATAGATAACTCTGACCTTTCTTCTCTCCTCTCATCTCCTACAGGTGCCTCCCGTTAGCCCAACCAGGTGATACAGTCTGTTAGACACCAGCTTCCTGGGTCACAAAGAAAGGCAGAGAAAGACAGAGAGTGAATTGAGAAACTATACTACACATGCATCCAAATATTAGCCATAATCAGAAGATACAATTTTGTAATATATCATTGAAAAAAGCAACATGAATAAGGACAAAACATAGAAAATAAGATTTTTTTTTTTAAGTGGGCAAAAGTGTGAAGGAAAAATTATAAAACCTTACTGAAAGACATGAATGAAGACCTGAATAAATTGAGGACTATAAACCATATTCATGGATAGAAAGGGTCAGTATTAAAAGTATGTCAATTCTCCCCTAAATTGTTCTGCAAAAAACAATTTCCATTAAAACTTCATAAATGTTTTAAAAATGAATTTAACAAATGGATTCTAAAGTTGATACAAAACAAAAACAAAAACAAAGGCTGAGTAATAGCCAAAACATAAAAGAAAGAGGAGAAGAAAGAGGCAGTGAAAGGAAAATGTCAAAGGAGATATGAAAATGTATTATAAAACTATAATGATTAATATTGCGATACGGGGATAGACAAATTTCACCAGTGCAACAGAACATGAAAATTTGATTTATGAGACTATTGTCACTGTTGAGCAGTTTGGAAAGGAAATATTTTTCAATATATGGGCCACACCAATTGACTGTATGTATGAAAAAAATCCATTTGGACCTCTACCTTATGCCAAACAAAAAAGCAATTCTTAGTGGAATTAATCCAATACGTATTTGATGAATTCAGTGTCTACATCATGTTTGGAAAGGATAAAATCAGGAAAAACGGTTGCCTCTCTTCCGATCCATCTTGGAAAGTTTGAGCAGTCATTGAGGTGTCGGGAGATACCCTGCATGATGAAAGGAGAGCCACTTGGCAGACCAAACGTGGGAGGAAGGTGTTCAGCAGACCAAGGCTACCTGACAATCAGTCATGAAATAGACCTGAGACAGGTAGGGGGCGAATGGGTAGAAGAATAAGCGTGAGGTAGGCCAGAAAGAGGGTTTTTGATGCTAGCGTGAGCATTAGGAACCATCACAATGTATAACAATGAGTCACCGTCATGGGGCTTTGAGGAGTGGAGTGGTGTGGCCTTAGAGGTAAGCGGAGACGACATCTTTGTCAAGAGAATTAAAGAAGGGGCGGCCGGGCGTGGTGGCTCACACCTGTAATCCCAGCACTTTGGGAGGTCGAGGTGGGCAGATCACCTGAGGTCAGGAGTTCGAGACCAGCCTGGCCAACATGATGAAACCCCATCTCTACTAAAAATACAAAAATTAGCTTGGTTTGGTGGCGCACGCCTGTAATCCCAGCTACTCGGGAGACTGAGGCAGGAGAATCACTTGAACCTGGGAGGCGGAGGTTGCAGTGAGCTGAGATCATGCCACTGCACTCCAGCCTATGCAACACAGCAAGACTCCATCTCAAAAAAACAAAAAACAAAACCAAACAATAGAAAAACAGGGCATGTCACCCATTTCTTTGCTCACCATTATTGCATGTGTGTGACTGCCCTTGGCCACTGGTCACCTCTGTTAGTAGCTCATTCACAGATGATCTGTGGGAGGTGACCGTCTCAGTCCCTGTATGTCAAAAATGTCCTTGTCACTCTTTTTTTTTTTTTTTTTTAGACGGGG
>NC_037682.1:1049423-1188009 GCF_003255815.1 Theropithecus gelada | reverse complement strand
AAAAAAAAAAAAAAAAAAAAAAAAAAGAAAATTAGCCGGGCGAGGTGGCGGGCGCCTTTAGTCCCAGCTACTCGGGAGGCTGAGGCAGGAGAATGGCGTGAACCCGGGGGGCGGAGCTTGCAGTGAGCTGAGATCCGGCCACTGCACTCCAGCCTGGGGCACAGAGCAAGACTCCGTCTCAAAAAAAAAAAAAAAAAAAGAAACAAAGGTCAGTCGGTCAAAGGCTCCATGCTTTTCCTTTGATTTCTGGGTTTCAGAGCACTACAGACTAATACCATATGTAGGTTTGCAAAGAATACACTGCACTGTTCATTCCCTTGAACAGGGAACAAGGTCCTTCCTACTTGCTTACTTCAGATAAGGAATAAATGCCGAGTCACCATTCTATTTAAATGAATAGAATTTTAAATTCTATTTAAAATTCCACTTAGAAATACATGCCACACAAGCTCTCAGAACCACCTGCCCAAATTTGATTAAAAGTCAGGTATTATTACTTCAATAAGCATGAGAGGCCGGGCATGGTGGCTCATGCCTGTAATCCCACCACTTCGGGAGGCCAAGGTAGGCAGATCACTTGAAGTCAGGAGTTCAACACCAGCCTAGCCACATGGCAAAACCCCACGTCTACTAAAAATACAAAAATTAGCTGGGCGTGGTGGTACACGCCTGTAGTCCCAGCTACTCAGGAGGCTGAGGTGGGAGAATCACTTGAACCCGGGAGGCAGAGGTTGCAATGAGCCAAAATCACGCCACTGCACTCCAGCCTGGGCAATAGAGTGAGACTCCATCTCAAAAAAAAAAAAAAGAATAAGAAAGCGGCCACATGCAGTGACTCATGCCTGTAACCTCAGCACTTTGGGAGGCTGAGGCAAGAGAATCACTTGAGGCCAGGAGTCCAGGACCAGCCTGGGCAACATAGTAAGACCCCATCTCTAAAAAAAATAAAAATTACACAAAGTCAAATTATTCCTCCCCAAGGCCTTCTCTCAGGCAGTGATAAACCAAGAGTATATCACAAGTCATAAATGGGGGCAGGGGCATGTGTGTAGAAACAATCAGTCATCAAGGACTGATAAAGTTATCACAATAGAGTTATAGATAGATAGATAACAATAGAGTTATCACAATCCTGGACACTGCCAAGCAATGGTCAAGCAGTAACTGACTCAGCCACGGATAGCAAGCTGCACCCCAGCTACCTGCAGGAGGGAAGACAAGTAAGAAGCAAACCGTCTCCAACAGAGAACCCGAAAAGGCTTGGGAATGAAAGGAACCTCAGGAGACCGATGTCAGGAGGATGGGCCTCAAGTCTGTACAGGGAGCAGCAGATGCCTTCCATGAGACCCTGTGGCCAGGCAGGCCCCTCGGCCCCCATCTCAGCAAGACAAGCTGGAAAGGTGAGAACACAGAAGCTCTGAGCTCCACTAAGTGTGGAGCAAGGGGTCCCGTGAGAGCAGCACAGCGCAGTGACAGGCTCCCCGAGGGTGAGATACCCCATCCCAGAATAATGGCAGCCGGACTCACAACACCCACCTGCTCACCAAGCAAGAGAAGAGAGTCGTGAGTCCTCTGGAAGAACTGAACTAGCATTCAGGCTCCCCCTCAGACCTCACCCTGCAGCGAAGGCTGCTGCCAAAGCCCTTCAGGTGAGCAGGTACCAGTAAACATGAGTGGACAGCCACTGGCCACCAAGCACAAAGTGAGAGCTCAGAACCTCACAGCACGGGCCAGAGACTAAACAAACCTACACAAAAGGCATTCAAAGCAATGACACAATGCACAGAAGGAAATGCCAAAGGAAACACCTTTGCACAGACGAGATAAAACACAGCTTGAAGAAACAGATGCCACCAAAAAAGGGGCACTTGGGTCATAAGAAAGCTGTCAAGCTATAAAAGTGACAGCAGAAATTAAAAATGCAAAAGAAGGGCTACAGGACAAACTTGAGAGTCGTGGAAACAGAACACGAGAGACAGAAAGGCAGGAAAATCTACACTAAGAGGTATAATTTTAACTATCACAGAAAAATACTGAGAAAAGAGAAAGTGAAATGAAACAGAAGAGGTTAGCAAAGAAATATAACAAGAATATTTTCCACTAGCCCAAAAGACATGAGTTTCTAGACTGAATAAGGCCACCAAATGCCACACTTGGGCAGATCGTCTTAAAATTTCAGACACTGGCCGGCGCAGCGGCTCATGGCTATAATCCCAGCACATTGGGAAGCCAAGGCGGGAGGATCACTTAAGGTTAGGAGTTCAAGACCAGCCTGGTCAACATGGCAAAACCCCATCTCTACAAAAAAACACAAAAATTAGCTGGGCAGGTGGCACACGCCTGTAGTTCCAGTTAGTCAGGAGGCTGAGGCAGGAGAATCGCTTGAACCCGGGAGGCAGAGGTTACAGTGAGCCGCGATCGGGCTGCTGCACTTCAGCCTGGGTGACAGAGCGAGACTCTGTCTCAAAAAAAAAAAAAAAAAAAAAAAGGTAGCAAAACAAAAGGCAATGGTTAACTCTTTAAAAAATTAAAAATTGAACCAAAAGTTGAACTGGTATTCTCGGCTGAGAACAGTATTTTCAGACATCAATCAAGTAAAATATTACACATATACGAGTACAGGAGAAGAGAAACTTGAGTAAGAGTTAAAAGACTCATCTTCTATAGTAAGGCATCAATAAATAGGCCAGGCACAGTGGCTCATGCCTGTAATCCCAGCACTTTGGGAGGCCGAGGCAAGCAGATCGCTTGAGGTCAGGGGTTCAAGACCAGCCTGGTCAACATGGTGAAACCCCGTCTCTACTAAAAATACAAAAAAGTAGCCAGGAGTGGTGGCAGGCACCTGTATAAGCCCAGCTACTCAGGAGGCTGAGGCAGGAGAATCACTTGAACCTAAGAGGCAGAGGTTGCAGTGACCCGAGATCCCACCACTGCACTCCAGCCTGGGCGACAAGAGCGAAACTCCGTCTCAAAAAAGGTCAGTAAGTAATGACTAAATGGGGGAAAGAACCCCCATTAATAGTAGGAACACGCAATTTAGACTTAACAAGCAATCATTTTTAAAGTAAATTTTTAAGAATAAACAGCTATAAAATGAAAATAATTGACTCGGGTTTAGAAATGTGGGCAAGGCGGCTGGGCGCCGTGGCTCACGCCTGCAATCCCAACACTTTGGGATGCCGAGGCGGGCAGATCACGAGGTCAGGAGATCGAGATCATCCTGGTAAACACGGTGAAACCCCATCTCTACTAAAAATACAAAAAAAACTTAGCCAGGCATGGTGGCGGGCGCCTGTGGTCCCAGCTTCTCGGGAGGCTGAGGCAGGAGAATGGCATGAACCCGGGAGGCGGAGCTTGCAGGGAGCAGAGATCGCGCCACTGCACTCCAGCCTGGGTGACAGAGCGAGACTCCATCTCAAAAAAAAAAAAAAAGAAATGTGGGCAAGGAAGGGACAATGTTTTATAATTAACTTCTTAAACTATATTCTTTTTTTTTTTTTTTTTTTTTTGAGACAGAGTCTTGCTCTGTTGCCAGGCTGGAGTGCAATGGTGCAATCTTGGCTCACTGCAACCTCCACCTCCCAGGTTCCAGCGATTCTCCCAAGTAGCTGGGACTACAGGTACCCGCCATCACACTCGGGGAATTTTTGTATTTTTAGTAGAGACAGGGTTTCACCATATTGGCCAGGCTGGTCTCAAACTCCTGACCTCGTGATCCGTCCACCTCGGCCTCCCAAAGTGCTAGGATTACAGGCGTGAGCCACCGCGCCTAGCCTTAAACTATATTCTTTAACCTTTTTAATCTTTTAAAACATTTAAGTAAGGACAAGCCTAGACAAGAAAATCACAAAAAAATGAATGCTATTGGGAAGACCTGCCCAGTTACTTCCTATTAACTAAAAATAAACATATCAACATTTTCGTGGAACAGACTAGAAGCAAAGGAGCCTATAAAAACACACAAACATTTGAGAATACAGCGACGTTGCATCGCAAGGAGAAAAAAGCATTACCTCATAAATGTTCTGGAACATATTTGGTAATCTATGTGAGGAATGATGGAGACCCATCCCACAAGAAAATAAACTACAAGGGGTTAACGGGATAAAAATAAGTTCAAAAGCTTTAAAACCTCAGTATTGTAGAGGGGTTTGGTGGGGACTTCAGGCGACAGGAGAAGCCACAGGGAGGGTCGGTGCAGCCAAGTCAGCATCCGTAAGGAAAGGCCGGCCTTCCCGCGCGGCACCAGCCAGCACACACGCGACCCAGGTGAGAGGCCCCAACAGAGCGTCTGTCACCATCACAAAGTAACGCCCCAGTGACTCCTCAAATACAAAGGGGCACAGAGAAGTCACAGGAAAGACAGACCAACACACATGCGTTTGTTTCTTGTTTTTAAATGAGACTGCTCCCTCCAGGCAGAAGCATAACCTGGCGCTCAAGGCAAACAGAGGCAGAAAGGCGGCGGGCAGGCATCTCGGGCAAACTGACGCAGTTCAAACTCCAGCTCTGCCTCTCGGGAGCTCCGTGACTTAGGCTAACTTACAACCTCTCTATGCCACAGTTTCCTTATCTGTAAATAAGTACAGACAGTCTCCAATTTGTGATGGTGCAACTTCGCGATTTTTTGACTTTACAATGGCAGGAAAGCAATACGCATTTGGTAGAAATCGTACGTTGGCCGGGCGCGGTGGCTGAAGCCTGTAATCCCAGCACTTTGGGAGGCCGAGACGGGCGGATCACGAGGTCAGGAGATCGAGACCATCCTGGCTAACACAGTGAAACCCCGTCTCTACTAAAAAATACAAAAAAAACTTAGCCGGGCGAGGTGGCGGGCGCCTGTAGTCCCAGCTACTCAGGAGGCTGAGGCAGGAGAATGGCGTGAACCCGGGAGGCGGAGCTTGCAGTGAGCTGAGATCCGGCCACTGCACTCCAGCCTGGGTGACAGAGCGAGACTCCGTCTCAAAAAAAAAAAAAAAAAAAAAAAAAGAAATCGTACGTTAAGTACTCATACGATCACCTTGTTTTCCACTTTCAGTACAACATTCAATCAATTACCTGAGATATTCAATACTTTTTTATACACAAGGTTTGTGTTAGATGGTTTTGCCCAACCGTAGGCTAATGTGAATTTGCTGGTGTTGTTTTGAGACAGGGTCGTCTCATCCTGTCGCCCAGGCTGCGCAATGGTGCAAACATGGCTCACTGTAGCCTCAACCTCCTGGGCTCAAGAGATCCTCCCACCTCAGCCTCCCAAAGTGCTGGAATTACAGGCACGAACCACCTTGCCTGGCCCCAAAAGTGAACTTTTAAAAGGTACCATTCGAAGTGTGCTTTGAGAAGATGGCAGAGGCCGGGCGCGGTGGCTCACGCCTGTAATCCCAGCACTTTGGGAGGCCGAGGCGGGCGGATCACAAGGTCAGGAGATCGAGACCACGGTGAAACCCCGTCTCTACTAAAAATAAAAAAATTAGCCGGGCGCGGTGGCGGGCGCCTGTAGTCCCAGCTACTCAGGAGGCTGAGGCAGGAGAATGGCGTGAACCCGGGAGGCGGAGCTTGCAGTGAGCCAAGATCGCGCCACTGCACTCCAGCCCGGGCGACAGAGCGAGACTCTGTCTCAAAAAAAAAAAAAAAAAGAGAAGATGGCAGAGATCTGACATGCGCTCACTGCACTGAAGGCCTCTTTCTGGAGACTGACAATGGTGTTGCGCTGTGGTCAATGGTAAATAACAACAGGCCGGGCGCGGTGGCGCACACCTGTAATCCCAGCACTCTGGGAAGCCAAGGCGGGCAGATCACCTAAGGTGGGGAGTTCGAGACCAGCCTGGCCAACACAGTGAAACCCCCCGTCTCTACTAAAGATCCAAAAATTAGGCAGGTGTAGTGGTGGGCGCCTGTAATCCCAGCTACTTGGGTGGCTGAGGCAGGAGAATCACTTGAACCCAGAGGCAGAGGCTGCAGTGAGCTGAGATCGCACCACTGCACTCCAGCTTGGGCAACAGAGACTCCATCTCAATAAATAAATAAATAAATATAAATACATTAAATACAAATAAGCGAAACTCCCTTGAGCAGAGGGAAGAGTCTCAGGAAAGCGGAGGGAAGAACCCCTGCTGGAGCACAGGGCCCAGCAGCCGGAGGAAAATCCACATCAAACAACGGCCTCAAGAAGCATTCAGAGAAGACACTGCCTTGGGTGAGGCAAAACTAGCCCCAGACTACAGACTGCGTGGTGCAGCCTTGTAGGAATCACACTGTTCCCAAAGAACTCAGTTTCATCCCAGAACCAAGCCCAAGAATATTACAAGAAACACAAAAATATTCTGCTCCTAGAAGATGAAATTCACAATGTCAAGCATCTAATAATAAACCAGCCAGGCGTGGTGGCTCACACCTGTAATTCTAGCACTTTGGGAGGCTGAGGCAGGTGGATTGCTCAAGCCTAGGAGTTCGTTATCAGCCTGGGCTACAAAGCAAGACCCTATCTCTACAAAAAAGTTTTTTAAAAATTGGCTGGGCGCGGTGGCTCAAGCCTGTCATCCCAGCACTTTGGGAGGCAGAGACGGGCGGATCATGAGGTCAGGAGATCGAGACCATCCCTGGCTAACACGGTGAAACCCCGTCTCTACTAAAAAATACAAAAAACTAGCCGGGCGCAGTGGTGGGCACCTGTAGTCCCAGCTACTCAGGAGGCTGAGGCAGGAGAATGGCGTAAACCCAGGAGGCGGAGCTTGCAGTGAGCTGAGATCACGCCACCGTACTCCAGCCTGGGCGGCAGAGCAAGACTCCGTCTCAAAAAAATAAATAAATAAATAAATAAATAAAAATTAGCCAGGTGTGTGGTCCCAGCCACTCAAGAAGCTGAGGCAAGAGGGTTACCTGAGCCCAGGAAGTCAAGGCTGAAGTAAACTATGATTGCAGCATTGCACTCCAGCCTGGGCAATGGGAATGAGACCCTGTCAATAAATAATTTATTTATTTAAAAAATTAGCCAGGCGAGGTGGCACATCCTATAGTCCCAGTCACTCAAGAGGCTGAGGTGGGAGGACTGCTTGAGTCCAGGAAGCAGAGGCTGCAGTGAACTATGATCACACCACTACACTCCAGCCTGGGCGACAGCAAGACCCTATCTCTTTTTTTTTTAAAAAAAAAAAAAAAGGAATAGGCCAGGCGCGGTGGCTCACACCTGTAATTCCCAGTACTTTGGGAGACCAGCCTGGCCAACATGGCGAAACCCTGTCTCTACTAAAAACACAAAACTGGACGGGCACAGTGGCTCATGCCTGTAATCCCAGAACTTTGAGAGGCCAAGGTGGGTGGATTGCTTGAGGTCAGGAGTTTGAGAACAGCCTGGCCAAAATGGTGAAACCCCCATCTCTACCTAATACAAAAATTAGCTGGCATGGTGGCACACACCTGTAATCCCAGCTACTCAGGAGGCTGAGGCAGGAGAATCACTTGAACCCAGGAGATGAAGGTTTCAGTGAGCCGAGATCGCGCCACTGCACTCCAGCCTGGGAGACAGAGTGAGACTCCTTCTCAAAAAAAAAAAAAAAAACTTAGGCCAGGTGCAGCAGCTCACGCCTGTAATCCCAGCACTTTGGGAGGCCAAGGCAGGTGGATTGCTTGAGGTCAGGAGTTCAAGAACAGCCTGATCAACATGGTGAAACCCCATCTCTACCCAAATACAAAAATTAGCTGGGCATGGTGGTGCATGCCTGTAATCCCACCTACTAGGGAGGCTGAGCCAGGAGAACTGCTTGAACCCAGGAGGCGGAAGTTGTAGTGAGCCAAGATCGTGCCACTGCACTCTAGCCTGGGCGACACAGCGAGACTCCGTCCCAAAAAAAAAAAAAAAAAAGGCCAGGCACAGTGGCTCACACCTATAATTCCAGCACTTTGGGAGATCAAGGCAGGTAGATCACTTGAGGTCAGGAGTTCAAGATCAGCCTGGCTAACAGGGTGAAACCCCATCTCTACTAATAATACAAAAATTAGCCAGCCGTGGTGGTGCACTCCTGTAATCCCAGCTACTCCACAGGCTGAGGCTGGAGAAATGCCTGAACCCAGGAGACAGAGGCTGCAGTTAGCCAAGATCATGTCACTGTACTCCAGCCTGGGTGAGAGAACAACATCCCGTCTCCAAAAAAAAAAAAAAAGAAAGATGTACTTGCTATTTAAGCTACGTTACATGAAACAAGAAGGCAGTCCACAGAAAAAGCAAAACACAAATCCTAACACAGTGCCGCCTGCCCCAAGGAGCTCAAAGTTCTTTACATACGCTAAGTAATCCGCATTACACCCTTGTGCTGCCATCAGAGGGATTTTAAAGGTAAGAAAAACACCCCACAATGCAAAACAAAAGCCAGGCAACACATGTTGGCTGTTGGTCTCTATACTTTTTATTTATTTACTTTTTTTTTTGAGATGGAGTCTGGCTCTGTCGCCCAGGCTGGAGTGCAGTGGTGCGATCTCCACTCACTTCAAGCTCCGCCTCCCGGGTTCACACCATTCTCCTGCCTCAGCCTCCCGAGCAGCTGGGACTAGCTACTCGCCCGCCACCACACCTGGCTAATTTTTTTTGTATTTTCAGTAGAGACGGGGTTTCACTGTGTTAGCCAGGATGGTCTCAATCTCTTGACCTCAGTATCCGCCGGCCTTGGCCTCCCAAAGTGCTGGGATTACAGGCTTGAGCCACCACGCCCGGCCTGGTCTCTATACTTTTAAGCAAACCGGCAGACAGACACCAAAGCTTAGGGTGGCTGAGAAGAAAGGTAAATGGGAGTGTCTTGAAGTCAAGCACAGAGATGAACGCAAGCCGGGCGCGGTGGCTCAAGCCTGTAATCCCAGCACTTTGGGAGGCCGAGACGGGTGGATCACAAGGTCAGGAGATCGAGACCATCCTGGCTAACCCGGTGAAACCCCGTTTCTACTAAAAAATACAAAAAACTAGCCGGGCGAGGTGGCGGGCGCCTGTAATCCCAGCTACTCGGAGGCTGAGGCAGGAGAATGGCGTAAACTCGGGAGGCGGAGCTTGCAGTGAGCTGAGATCCGGCCACTGCACTCCAGCCTGGGCGACAGAGCGAGACTCCATCTCAAAAAAAAAAACAGAGATGAACACAAAACCATCACAACTCGGAGTCTGGATTTCAGGCAAAGACGAAGACTCCAGGCTCTTGACAGGGCTGCAATTTGAAAAGGTGGGAAAGGGCGGGGCGCGGTGGCTCACACCTATAAATCCCAGCACTCTGGGAGGCTGACGGGGGAGGATCACTTGAGCCACAGAGTTCAAGACCATCCTGGGCAACATAGTGAGACCCTGTCTCTAAATTTTAAAAACAAAAATAAATATAAAAAATTTAAAAGTGGAAAACAAAGGAGAGCAGAATCGGGATCTGACCCAAACCTCCCCTCCCCGGCTAGAAGTGTTGTTCCTAAGAATGCACCCGGCAGGAGGTCTGCCGCTGGACCTAGAGTCTCCTGAGGTATGGGGTGGCGGGGCTAAGGGAGCTACACGGGGCAGAAAGAACCTAGCAGGGAAGTCAGGACTTGGGGACACACGGCAGCTGTGGGCACAGCACCCCTCCTAAAATCCTGCAGCGCCTACCAGCCCCTCAGCCCACCCCTGTACCCTGTGCTCCTGCCACCTTCCCAGCCTGCAGAAGCCCTGATACCCCCAACCATTCCCACACTCCAATCACCAGGTAAATGCTGGCTCCAAAAGGCAACAAATGTTTAAAATCAAGAATCAACTGAACAGAAGATACAAGTTCCCCTCCGCCAACAATGTTTCAGGAAAAAGCGTGCAAAGATGGCAGAAGTGATGTCTGAATGCAGAAGGGTGGTTCCAAGTTCCCTGTGTCTCTCGGGTCATCCCCGCTCCTGAGGTGCCCACAAGTCACTGGAACTCGCCTCTCCCGCCCTGGTGCTGGGCATCTCACTGCCTCACACTCTTCTTGGTCCTCTTCCCAATTCAAGTCTCCAGGGCACTATTTTACAACAGGGCTGCTTCCTACTCACATGTTATTTCTTCTGTGCATCTTGCCCAGACCCTTACAACCCTGTCCCAAGCAAAGAGCTCATCTCACCACACAGCTTCAGCCCCCACTTCTACATGGGAACACCCACCTCAACCTATCCCGCCCACCCAGAAATTCTCTCGTGACAAAACTGCACGTACTGCTTTTCAAGACGTTTCAACCAGCTCAACTTTCAAGCCAAAGTCAGGAAGGTTCTGAAGAAGGAACATGCTGCCAGAATCAGCAAATGTGGTCTTCTAATCTGAGACATCATGTGGCCTGGTAAAAACTGTTCATTTCTGGGGTTTTGTTTGTTTTTTGTTTTTGAGACAGAGTCTTACTTTGTCACCCTAGCTATAGTGCAGTGGCACAATCTTGGCTCACTGCAACCTCCACCTCCCAGATTCAAGCGATTCTCCTGCCTCAGCCTCCCAGGTAGCCGGGACTACAGGCACGCGCCACCACACCTGGCTGATTTTGTATTTTTAGTAGAGATGTGTTTTTCCACGTTGCTCAGGCTGGTCTCAAACTCCTGACCACAGGAGATCCAACCGCCTCGGCCTCCCAAAGTGCTGCGATTACAAGCGTGAGCCACAGCACCCGGCCTATTTGATTTTTTAAGAGCCACGGAAACGCCATTTAATCCTTCAATGACAGCCTTTCCAGGAACTCTTCGACTACAAAACCCTGACACAGACTGCTACCAAAAGTAACTGAGTGTAAGTCATTTTAAGAGGAAAGAGAAATAATAGTAAGTATCTGGCACAAAGTATGTTCATCACCAGGACACTTCAACTTGTCATAAAAGAAAGTGATCCCGACCTTCAGAGCAGCCAGATTGGAAACACTGCAAAGAGAACCAGGATGTCCCAGAAGCAGCGACCACCACCTTGGCGAGAAAAATCCAACCTGAGCAAAGACTTCCTTCCTCCTCTCCACAGCCACCATGACACACTTCCTACACTGGTTTCTAAGGAACACCAATTATGCAGAAGCATGCAAAAGAAGACATGCAAGAAGAGCATTCTTTTCTAAAAGTCAGCACTTTTTAGGAATGTACAGTCAAAAGGACAAAATGAGCTTTTAACTGTGAAGGTTATTTAAGAAATGCAAAAGCAGACTGACCAACTCTGATTCTGATCTTCACTCCCATGCACGAAGATCAGTACAACTTTATGTTTTTTACACTGAAGTTTAAGCAGAGTTTAAAATTTAGTGTTCAGTTTCTCCATATCTAATTTATGACTCCATAACTGGAATTCCATGAACAAATAAAATCTTTTTAACTTTAGTCACGCTGAAACACAATTCAAAGGTATCTAATTTCAAGAAAGTTAACAGAAATGGCTGGGCACAGTGGCTCACGCCTGTAATCCCAGCACTTTGGGAGGTCGAGGCAGGCGGATCACTTGAGGCCAGGAGTTTGAGACCAGCCTGATCAACTTGGTGAAACCACGTCTCCACAAAAATTAGCTGGGCGTGGTGGCAGGCACCTGTAGTCCCAGCTACTCGGGAGGCTGAGGCACAAGAATCACTTGAACTCGGGAGGCGGAGGCTGCACTCCAGCCTGGGTGACAGAGCGAGACTCTGTCTCAAAAAAAAAAGAAAAAAAAGAACAAGAAATGGAAGGGACCGAGTTTTATGCCAACCACAGTGAGCAGAGCACTGATAATTATTCTAATTTATCGTGAAACCTGCAGCAAAACTGCACCACTTTCTTCAAGAGCATGGAAATTCATTTTTGCCATCTTGCTAATAACATCTCTCCATCTGTTTCCCCTTCATGTGAGGACCTGGGTGGATTAAAGAAAACGCCTCCAAGCACTTGCACCACACCAGCACCACATGCAGGGAAAGAAAAACGGTCATTTCCTGCCTGAAGCTGTGTTCCTGGCAAACTGACCGGGCTCACAAGGATTATCACTTCTTCCCTTTCCTCACAGTCCTGACTGTTTGGCAGTCAATTCTCAGAGCCTGACAACATTTCAGCAGTGTTGTGTCTCTCCAACAACATTCTAGTGTCAGCATGTCAACAGCAATGCATAAAGACATGCATTAACTAAGCCAGATACGACTCTCCTCTGCAGATATGTCATTTGTGAAAAAACAAACGAAAGTTCCAAAATAACTGAATAAATAGCAAATAACTATTGTCTTGTTTTCCCAATTTCAGCAGTTATTTTGTTTTCTTGGTATCTTCTGCTCAAATACAATGCCAATCAATGCACCAGCCTGAATGGACCTCGATGGGACTGCACTGACAGAAAAAAAAAAGCCAATCTCAAAAGATCACGTATGATGTGATTCCATTTATATGACATCCTTGAGATCACAAAATTACAGAGATGGAGAACAGATTAGTCTCAGGAGCGTGGCTATAAAGGGTAGCTTTGTGATGATGGTACAGTTCTGTATCTTGAGTGAGACAGGGGGTCACACAAAGCTACAGGTGCTAAAACTGTATAGAACCACATACACACACACGTGCACGCAGATCTAATGAAATCTGAATAAGCCTGGTGGTGTGTACCAGCGTCCGTGTCCCGGTGTTGAAAATGTCCTGTAGTTATGCAAGATGTCCACATTAAGAAAGGTAGGGCGCCAGGCACAGTGGCTCACGCCTATAATCCCAGCACTTTGGGAAGCCAAGGTGGGCGGATCATAAGGTCAGGAGTTCAAGACCAGCCTGACCAACATGGTGAAACTCCATCTCTACTAAAAATACAAAATTTAGCCAGGTGTGTTGGTGTTCGCCTGTAATCCCAGCTACTCAAAAGGCTGAGGCAGGAGAATCACTTGAACCCAGGAGACAGAGGTTGCAGTGAGCTGCTGAGATCATGCCACTGCACCCCAGCCTGGGCAACAGAGCAAGACTCCGTCCCCAAAAAAAAAAAAAAAGAAAGAAAGGTAGAGTGAAGAATGCCAGGGATCTCCCTGTCCATTTTCTGCAACTTCCTGTAAAGCTGTAATTATTTCAAACTAAAGATTCTAAAACTTGGACTAAATAAAAGGACTAGGATTTTTTAATGCCAATTTTTAAAAAAAGAAACAGTTTATTAACTTTCACACGCTGAACTCATACTGAGAAAATGCAGTGGTCGCTGGGTTGAAGTCAATCAGAAATTCGGATGAAGTTAATTTTAGGAGATATTAAGTTAGTTCACTACCTGAGCCACAAAAGCTACAACTTTGAGGGGCAGAGCTTGGCACGAGGCCCCTTTTCAAATCCTGGAGCATGTTCATTGCTGCCTCTGCTAAGAGGAGTAACGCCCCAAGCCAGTCTGCTGGGAGTGGGTTACTCGAAGTGAAAATACAGCATCCTTAGCTCATGTGTCCACGTGCTCCCTGTCCACTCCCTCAGATACTTGGCACAGGGCTTTTCTTTTTTTTTTTTTGAGACGGAGTCTCACTCTGTCACCCAGGCTGGAGTGCAACAGCACGATCTTGGCTCACCGCAAGCTCCACCTCCGGGGTTCAAGCGATTCTTCCGCCTCAGCCTCCCAGGTAGCTGGGACTACAGGCGCCCACCACCACACCCAGCTAATGTTTGCATTTTTGTGGAAAAGGGGTTTCACCATGTTGGCTAGGCTGGTCTTGAACTCCTGACCTCAGGTGATCCGCCCACCTCAGCCTCCCAAAGTGCTGGGATTACAGGTGTGAGCCACCGCGCCCGGCTGGCACTGGGTCTTGAAGGAGAAAAACTTTTTTTTGAGGCAGGGTCTCAGGGTCTCTCAATCTGTTGCTCAGGCTGCCCAGGCTGGAATGCAGTGGCGCAATCCTAGCTCACTGCAGCTTCAACCTCCAGGGCTCAGACAATGCTCTCACCTCAGTCCACTGGGTAGCTGAGACCACAGGTGCGTGCCACCACACCTGGCTAATTCTTTTTTTTCTTTTGTAAAGATAGGGGTCTCACTATATTGCCCAGGCTAAAGGAGGAAAACTTAAGAAACTAGTCAGAAAGATGCAAATTTGGAGCTCAAACAGGCTTTAATGATATTTCAGCTCAAAATCCACCCCTTCAACTGTCAGCTGAGGAAACTGAGGCTCTGTGGCTAGTGGCCTCCACTCATGCAGCTTTAATGGTATCTCAGCTCTAAATCCACCCCTTCAACTGTCCACTGTGGAAACTGAGGCTCCATGGCCAGTGGCCTCCACTCATGCAGCTGCTAACAGGCAGAGTCAGGGTCAAGAGCCTTGGCTGTCAGCTCAGAGTCCTCTTTCCACAGGGCCCGACGACTACTATCATTCACCCTCACGAGAGGAAAACTGCACACAAAATCAGAGCTGGCCAGGGAAAGCGGAATCGGGGACCCCTCTGCCTGGGACATGGAGCTCAGGTTCAGATGAGCTCAAACCCTGGCTGGCCCTCCAATCCCATCTCCAGGCACCAGCTCACGTTAATTAATTCAATACATATATACATTAATTATTTGCTATTCCTCAAATACCTGGGTCTCCTGCCTGAATTGCCCATTGGACAAAACCAGCCCAAGAATCACCCTCCTTGTGAGGTCTTCTCTGGCTCGCTCATCTACCCATTCACTGGGTACAGCTCACATGCCAGACGCTCACCATGAGGAGAGCAGGAGCCATAATGTGATGAGCCAGACAGGGTGCCCACCTTGTAGAGCCCACCCTAGAGGGCAGCGGGGGAGACGCAGCCGCACGGGTGAAAAACAGCACCACAAGCTGAAGCCACTGCCCAGAGGGAGAACGGTGAGTACTGCAGCTGATGAGAGGCCACCCACCAGCAACGTCGCAAAGAGAATTCCGAGAAGGCGGCCGTATTAAAGAGACCTGGCTCCCCCAGCTAGGACGAAGCGCCCCTTCTTCTGCTAGCTCCTTCAGGGGAGGGGCTGTCTCATTCATCGGGATACATGAGTGGTTCTCCACGGAGGACAACTTAGCCCTAAGAGGACATCTGTCAATGCCTGGAGGCATTGTTCCTTATCGCAACGGAGGCATGTGGTGCTGCTATAAACATCCTACAAGGTACTCAATAGTCCCCCACAACAAAGGGTGATCCAGCCCCAAATGTCAGCTCTGCTGAGTTGAAGAAAGTCTAGTTTACACAGTCAAGTATTTATAGAGTACAGCAGTTTCCCCATATCCACAGGAATACGTTCCAAGGCCCTCAGTGGGTGCCTGAAACTTCATGTAACACTAAATCCTATACAAGCTGCTTTTTCCCCACACATACCTAGGAAAAAGTTTAACTTACAGATTAGGCACAATAAGAGATTAGCAGCAGCCAATAATAAAAGAGAACTGTAATGATATCCTGTAATAAAAGTTACATGAATGTGGTCTCTTTAAATATCTTATTGTACTGTGCTCACCTATTTTCAGATCACAGGTGACCAGAGGTAACTGAAACCTCAGAAGGTGAAACCACAAATAAGGGAGGACGGCTGTACTGCGCTCCCTGTGGTAGGCGCCATCCTGTCAAACGCAGGCCCTCGCACAGACAATATATCTAACAAGCGGGTGACTTGTTGTCTAAGGAAATGCCTTCCAATCTCATCGTCCTGCCTAACACAATTTTCCTCAAAAATGGAAGGACAGACATCGCAGCTAACTTAACAGTGCTCAGCCTTTGTCCCGAGGAGTCCCCTTAACAAATAATACACACACTTAGTTTTACAAAATGCATGTTAGTCTCATTACGTGACAAAGCAAGAGAAAAAATGCTACTCGTAAAAGTGCTGATCTGAGGCTGTGTTTCTAAGCCTTTTTTTTTTTTTTTTTTTTGACAAAGGTCTCACTCTGTCACCCAGGCTGGAGTACGGTGGCACGATCTCAGCTCACTGCAGCCTTGACCTCCTGGGCTCAAGTGATCTTGTCTCAGCCTCCCAAGTAGCTGGGACTATAGGTGTGTACACCAACACGCCCGGCTAATTTTCATGGTTTTTGTAGAGACAAGGTCTCACCACATTGCCCAGGCTGGTCTCAAACTTCTGGGCTCAAAAGATCCACCTGCCTTGGTCTCCCAAAGTGCTGGGACTACAGGTGTGAGCCACTGCACCCAGCTCTATGCTTTTTTTTTTTTTTTTAAAGAGTAGGGGAAGGGTTAGATGGACTTCTACCCTTACAAAGAGTGTAGGAGAATGACCATCCTCCTGATCCTCCACCCAGTCTAAGGAGATGAGAATTCAAAGGGAAGATCACAAAAATTCCTCAAAATACACACTAAAAATTATGAGGGTGCAGTGGCTCATGCCAGTAAACCCAGCACTTTGGGAGGCCAAGGTTAGGTGGATCACTTGAGCTCAGGAGTTCGAGACCAGCCTGGGCAACACAGCGAGACCCTCATCTCTACAAAAAACACGAAAATGGTGCTGGTGCACGCTTGTAGTCCCAGCGACTCTGGAGGCTGAGGTGGTAGGATCACTTGAGCTGGGAGGCTGGGTGGGCCGTGATGGCACTACTGCGCTCCAGCCTGGGCGCCAGAGCAAGACCCTGTCTCAAAAAAAACAAAAACAAAAAACCATGAAGTCAACTATTTGCTGGATAACAAGGAAAAAAATGAACACACCAGAGAGGAAATCGGCTTTGTTTCAAGAGAAGGTTCTGCACACCAAAGTCAAATTAATTTGTGGACCGGTGCACCCACCCCGCCACCCTGCACATCCTTCTAACAGGCCAAGCCTTCTTGGCTTGTTTCACGGTTTGGTGTGGATTTTTTCCACCCCGAGGGGACACGCATGGGGTTGAGAACAAGGTCTGTGATTGGAGCAGCAGGCAGCCAGGCCATCCCACACCCCGACTGCTGACTGCCTGCTCGTGTCCAGATTCCCTCCGGGAATGAGTCATTTTAATCGTCGTGGATGAGATCTAATCAGGGGATAATAAGCCGCCAGAACCCAGCTCACAAAGCTGTTTCCTAGGAAGACACCGATTTCCAGATTTCTGCTCCCAGAGCTAAAATCCACGCCGTTTTGGAAAATGCTGGGTTAAACGCTCCAGTACTAGAAAGACCGAGGTGACATCATACTGGGGAGGGGCGTCTTGGCCCGGAACCCCCTTGGCGGTGCCGCAGCCCCCCGCGCGGACCAGCAAACGAGAGTGAAGATGTGAATGAAGGACCGTACCCTAAACCCCCAGACCCTGCACCCCTAAACCCTGGACCCCCTACCCCGCACCCCAGACCCAGGGCCCCGCTCTGCATCCTGGCCCGCACCTCCAGACCCGATACCCCAAGACCCTGAGCGCAGTCCGCACCCCCAAACTCTGGACCCCCACCCCGCACCCTGGCTCGCACTCCCAGACCCGGTACCCCAAGACCCCGAGCGCCGCCCGCACCCTCAGGCCCCGGGCCCCGCCCGCATCGCAGCCTGCACCCCCGCCTCGAGCCCCCGCCCCGGACCTCCGCTCCCAGACCCCGTCTCCGCTTGCGGCCCCAGCCACAGCCCCGGCCCCGCGCCGCCCCCGCCACTCACAGTTGCGGATATCGGAGATGAAGACGGCCAGGCCCCGCATCCCGTCCCCCTTGGACACGGCTGGCATCTTCCGGCGCTCGGGAGCGGCCTCCGCTGGCGGGCCTGGGCGGAGAAGCGCTGGGAGCGGGAAGCGGGGAGCACGGTCGCCTTCAGCGCCGCGGACAAGCCGCCGGGGAGCCGCCTAACCACCGCCGCCTCAGGCTCCCAGCGCCGCTTTCTGGGCCGCCGCGCGCGCGCACGCACGACGCCCGCACTAGCACGCACGCGCACGCACGCGAGCTGCGACGGACGGCGGCCGGGGCGGGTGTCGCGTGAGACAGCGCGCGCGCGTCCGCGGCGCGGGGACGAGCCGGTCGAGGCAGGCGCGGGGGCGCCCCCTGCAGGCGGACGCCACGGACGGAGCCACTGGAGCCGCGGGTTCGCGTCCCGGTGCCGCGCCGGGTTGGCGCTGCCGCCCGCGTCCCCCACGGGAAGGGCGTGGATCCGGGCGGGAACTCGCGTGAGCAGGACGGCCGCCGTCTTCATTGTTGGTGGTCACTGCAAAAGAGGCGACCACGCAGGCACACGCTGCAGCCTCGCCCTGGGCGTTGGCCCCCCTAGATTGCCCCGAGCAGGTCTCCGTTTTCCTACTTGGAATAAACGACCTGTGAGCGCTGGGCGGCGGAGGGGCTTCGCTGCCAGGGCCTTGTTTGTCCGGGGTGGACCGGGGCCGGGAGGGCGGCGCCAGGAGGAAGCCGGGGCTCTGGGCGAAGGGGTCACAGCCTCGGGACAGCCTTTGGGGAGGAAACCCTCCCCCAGCCCCGTATCCTGAGACTGGGACTGAGCCGCCCCTTCTGCCGACCTGAGCGGCCAGGGCCACATCTCTTGCGGTTCCCCAGCTGGGGGCCAGGCGGGCCCCGTGCCCAGCCCAACCCAGGGTCTGTGTGGCAGTCCAGGCACCCCCACCACATCACCTGGGCCTGCAGAGAAACAACCGCCCACCCCACCCCAGTGATGGCGGCCGGGGCTGCAGCTCACTGTGGAATCCAGTCCCTCGGCGCCAGGACTTTTTGCCACTGTTGCCAGGGCCCCCTCTGCTCCCCGGCCCTCTGCACCGCTGCGAGCTGGAGGCCTAGGGACCCCCCGTGGACGCAGCGGGAGGGAGGACCTTCTGGGCCAGGCTGCACAGCTCTGGGCCTAGGCCAGGAAGAGACCCCAGGGAGTGTGGAAGCAGATGGCCCTGCCTCGCTGTCCTTCCCAGAGCCAGATGGCTTTGAAGAGGAAGCTCCCTCCTCCGGGAGTGGGGGGATCTGGACCCTGTACCTGGAACTGGCCCAGACCCACCAGCCAGGACTTTGCCCCACCCTGGCTCACTTGCACAGCCCCAGATGAGAGCTTAGCCCTGGTGGAGCCCGGCTAGGAGGTGGGGGCAGGACCCATGCCCCTCCCCAATGAACTGGATGCCACACCCAGGCTCTGGGCCTCCAGAACTGCTGGGGAAAATCAAGATCTGTGACAGACCCCAGTCGTTGTCAGGAAACCAAGTTCATCACTTTCCAAGACAGAGTCACGGAGCCCACCCGGCAGAGGCCTTCCTGGAGGAGGGTACGCCCCTCCCGGGTCCCCATCCCCTCCCAGTGCTACCTCCCGGCAGAGAAAGTGGTCCCGGGGCCATTCATCCTTCAGCTGTTCCCTTCCACTAAGAAGCTTCCCTCCCCTATCCCTGACGACAAATAAAGGCCATTCTGGACACAAGAGCGTCTTGTGCCATGTGAGGGGTCCTGGGCTGCTCTCCGGGACAGTCCCAAGAGTCACGAGGACCGTCCACTAACACGCATGGGCAGAGTGTGTTCTCTGGGCGCCAGGAGGCTGGCGTGCCTAATCCGAGCTCCCATTGGCAGTGGCAGTGCCGAAGACCGAGACAAGCAGACCACTGTGCCCCCCCCACCAGCAGCCACTCACAGAGCAGGGCAATGTGGGGGCTGCAGGGGCTGCCCACAGGAGGGCTTGGGCCTGGCAGGCGTCCCCCTCTGCCCGCTCGGAAGACTCCTCCACAGTGCCAACTCTGGGACTCCCACAGACGTCCTCCTGTCCACGCAAGAGTGTTGAGGGGTCCCAGAGGGACCCATGTAAAAGAATCCCCACCTCCTTCCAGCGCCGTTGCCGTTGCAGACACACAAGCCCTCCAGATCATTTACTCCAGTCCCAGCCTTGGGCCTGAGTCTGTGTGGACCTCCCTGACCACTGCCACTCCTCGGCTAGCGAGAGGCCAGCTTCAGGAGTGTGCAGTGCTAGGAAACAGTTTTTTCTTTTTTTTATTTTTTTTTTTTATTTTATTTTTTGTAGTGGTGGCATTTCGCCATGGTGCCCAAGCCGGTCTTGAACTCCTGTAATCCCAGCATTCCGCCTGCCTGTGTCTCTCAAAGTGCTGGGATTACAGGTGTGAGCCACTATCCCTGGCCTGTTTATTTATTTATTTATGTTTAATTTTATTTTTCTTTTTGATTTTTTCTTTTTTTTTTTTTTTTTTTTTTTTGAGACGGAGTCTCGCTCTGTCACCCAGGCTGGAGTGCAGTGGCGTGATCTTGGCTCACTGCAAGCTCCGCCTCCCGGGTTCACGCCATTCTCCTGCCTCAGCCTCCCGAGTAGCTGGGACTACAGGTGCCTGCCACTACGCCCAGCTAATTTTTTGGTATTTTTAGTAGAGACGGGGTTTCACTGTGTTAGCCAGGAGGGTCTCGATCTACTGACCTTGTGATCCGCTCGTCTCCGCCTCCCAAAGTGCTGGGATTACAGGCGTAAACCACCACGCCCAGCCTATTTATGTTTAATTTTAGAGACAGGGTCTCTCCCTTTGTCTCCCGGGCTGGAGTGCAGTGGTGCAATCATGAATCACTACAGCCTCAACCTTCTGGGCTCAAACCATCCTCCTGCCTTGGCTCCCAAAGTGCTGAGACTGCAGGTGCATGCCACCACACCTGGCTAGGTTTCTGATTTTTTGTGGAGATGGGGCTCACTAGACCAGCCCAAGCTGGTCTTGAACTCCTGGGCTCAAGCAAGCCTCCCGCCTTGGCTTCCCAAAGTGCTAAGATTACAGGCCACTGTGCCCAGCCTCAGTTTCTTTCTCTTTTTTTTTTCTCAAGACGGAGTCTGGCTCTGTTGCCCAGGCTGGAGTGCAATGGCATGATCTCAGCTCACTGCAACCTCCGCCTCTCGGGTTCAAGCGATTCTCTTGCCTCAGCCTTCTCAGTGGCTGGGATTACAGGCGTGCACCACCATGCCTGGCTAATTATTTGTATTTTTAGCAGAGACAGGGTTTCACCATGTTGGCCAGGATGGTCTCGATCTCCTGACCTCGTGATCCGCCCGCCTCAGCCTCCCAAAGTGCTGGAATTACAGGTGTGAGTCACCGCGCCAGGCCGTTTTTTAAGTTATTTGAACGTTTGTCATATTTTAGCTACTCAAGGTCACAGTACTGTTCCCAAGGGTAGAGGTGGGGACCAGTCGCTTTCCTTCATCCACAGCCGTGGGGAAGCCAGGATCCGCAGATGCAAGCCCGACGTGTGCATCATGAAGGGAAACAGGCCGCGGCTCCAAGCTGAGGTGTGGAGATGCTGTCTCACTGCAGCGGGGTTCCCCAACACACAGCCCCTGCAGAGGTAGCTGGCCATGCCCTGGGTCCTACCCAGACCTGAACCTGTCCGTTTTACAAATGACCCAGTTTCCTTGTCATCATCTCCGGTGTGTGTCGCAGACAATGACCCTTCCAGAAGAGGGGCTGGCAGCCTGTTCCATGTACAGCTGGGCCCTGGGCACTCACAGGAGTTCAGGCAGTGAGGTGGCATGCTCAGACCCCGTGGCCCCCCGTGGCCCCCTGTGATCATCTGAGCACCTACGGTCCCCAGGACTGACATGCTCAGGGAAGGCTGTGAGAACTGACTGTCCCCTGCCATGGAAGGGTGGGAGGCATGAGGGGTGCATTCTGGAACTCTGTGGTGGGTGGGTGCTTCAGGTACAGCCAGCCCACTTGAAGAAGGAGAGGATGAGCTCAGGCTCCTGAGTACTCATCGTGGGGAGGGTGGGAGCCGCCATGACCGCACATCTTTCTCACCACCGCAAAGCTGGGGGAATGCAAAGCCATTCACAGCTGGGCCCAGACAGCAGCAAAGCAGCCGTGAGGGTGGGAGGTGCAGCCTCCCCAGACGTCTGGCAGGAGAGCTGGAGTGCTGTGCAGGGCACAGAGAACTGGCATGGGGTACATTCGATAACCTGGGACCCTAAGTCCCACTTCCCAAGAGCCCCCGCCCAGCTCAGCCCTCGATCCTGGGAGAGTCAAGCCCCACAATCGCATCCACACCCACAATCGCACCTGAGGGGGAAGACTGGGCACCTGTGAATGGCAGGAAGCTGAGTTTCTGTCAACAAAGCCCCACAGAACACGTGTAGGATGGGTTCCAAGAGACAGGCCCCGGGCAACAGCTGGGTCCCTTGCGGCACCCACGGTGTCTGGATCAACTGAGCCGGCCTGGCAGCCCAGGGTCCCTCTGGCTGCTGCTGGGCCAAATTCCTGGAAGCTACAGGCAGGGCGGCCCCTAAAACATGGTTACAAAGCCAGAAATCCCTGGACATAATGCAGAGAAAGGGGCTCAGTGGACTCAGGGACTGAACCTGCCCAGCCTCTCCTTAGGAGACCCTTCCCGCCAAAGGCTTGGAAATGTGTAACTTGCACAGGGCCAGCACCTTCACAGGCTCTCAGGGCCATCCTCTGAGGCTGTGGGGGTGCAGCCACATCAGTGGGCCCCCTGCTCTCAAAGGAGAAGGGCAGCTGGGGGTGACCAAGGCCAAGGAGGCCAGACACTTCACTAGGCAGAAGGGTGATGACATCATCAAGGTCTGTCCCAAGCAGCCTCTGGTGGGGGATACCTGCTCAGGGGACCCTTGGGCCAACAGAGGGGCAGCCCCCTAAGCTCCTGCATAAGATGTATGGTCAAGGCCAGGCACAGTGGCTCACGCCTGTAATCCCAGCACTTTGGGAGGCCGAGGCAGGGGAATCACGAGGTCAGGAGTTCAAGACCAGCCTGGCCAACATGGTGAAACCCAGTCTCTACTAAAAATACAAAAAATTAGCTGGGCGTGGTGGTGAGCACCTATAGTCCCAGCTATTCGGGAGGCTGAGGCAGGAGAATGGCGTGAACTGGGGAGGCGGAGCTTGCAGTGAGCCGAGATCGTGCCACTGCACTCCAGCCTGGGCGACAGAGCGAGACTCCATCTCAAAAAAATAAATAAATAAATAAAATAGGCCGGGCGCGGTGGCTCAAGCCTGTAATCCTAGCACTTTGGGAGGCCAAGACGGGCGGATCACGAGGTCAGCAGATCGAGACCATCCTGGCTAACCCAGTGAAACACTGTCTCTACTAAAAAATACAAAAAACTAGCCGGGCGAGGTGGTGGGCACCTGTAGTCCCAGCTACTCGGGAGGCTGAGGCAGGAGAATGGCGTAAACCTGGGAGGCGGAGCTTGTAGTGAGCTGAGATCCGGCCACTGCATTCCAGCCTGGGTGACAGAGCGAGACTCCGTCTCAAAAAAATAAATAAATAAATAAATAAATAAATAAATAAATAAAATAAAAATAAAAATAAAAAATTAGAAGGGCATGGTGGTGCATGCCTGTAGTCCCAACTACCTGGGAGGTTGAGGCAGGATAATTGCTTAAACCAGGCAGGCAGAGGTTGCAGTGAGCCAAGATTGCACCACTGCACTCCAGTCTGGGTGACAGAGTGAGAGTCCGTCTCAAAAAAAAAAACAACAAAAATTGGCTGGGTAAGGTGGTGCATGCCCGTAGTCCCAGCTACCCAGGAGGCTGAGGCAGGAGAATCACTTGAACCCAGGAGATGGAGGTTGTAGTGAGCCAGCCTGGGCGACAGAGCGAGGCTCTCTCAAAAACAAACTAACAGCCAGGCAATTCAGCCTGGTGACAGAGCTAGACTCCGTCTCAAAAAAAAGGCTGGGCACGGTGACTCACGCCTGTAATCCCAGCACTTTGGGAGGCCAAGGCAGACAGATCACGAGGTCAAGAGATCGAGACCATCCTGGCTAACACAGTGAAATCCCGTCTCTACTAAAAATACAAAAAATTAGCCAGGCGCGGTGATAGCCAGGTGCCTGTAGTCCCAGCTACTCGGGAGGCTGAGGCAGAAGAATGGTGTGAACCTGGGAGGCGGAGGTTGCGGTGAGCTGAGATCATGCCACTGCACTCCAGCCTGCGTGACAGAGCAAGACTCCATCTCAAAAAAAAAAAAAAGAACAAAACAACAACAAACAAACAGCTCCCTGACCATCACCTGATGGTCGACTGACTTTCCTGGTTGGAAGCGGGGAGCGGGGGAGCCCTCTCCCGCCCCGTTCATGTCTGACTGGCTACCTACTGTAACAGGAAGGCGACGTGGAAATCCTGGGAGCCCCTTGTTAACCCAAGGGGTAGACCAGTGGAGCGGCTGATAACTAGTGACACCCTCAGAGGGTCTGATGGGATGGGCCAGGGTGTACAGCCTAAGTGCTGGGGTTTTTATTTTTTTATTTTTTTATTTTTATTTTTATTTTTATATTTTTTTGAGACGGAGTCTCACTGTGTCTCCCAGGCTGGAGTGCAGTGGCGTGATCTCGGCTCACTGCAAGCTCCGCCTCCCGGGTTCACGCCATTCTCCCGCCTCAGCCTCCCAAGTAGCTGGGACTACAGGCGCCCGCCACCGTGCCCGGCTAATTTTTTTTTTTTGTATTTTTAGTAGAGACGGGGTTTCACCATGTTAGCCAGGATAGAGGGGTTTTTAAGAGCATACAAGGCAGTTCTGAGGTGTGACCCATTTTGCCAGCCTGACTATCCCGCACTGGACTTCCACACCATCAGACGCCAACCACACCATGTGGATGCGCAGCACACACCCGTTCTGCTCCCCTGCCCAGCCAGCCTGGCAGCAAAGTGGGGCTGCAGGACTGTCACGAACCTCTGTGGCCTCACTCACTGGTGATGCCAAGGGAAGCCACTGTCCTGGTCATTTCTCCCGCAGCAGCAAATTGCATCAGCCCAGGACCATGCCTTGACCTCTCAAAGTGCTGGGATTACGGGTGTGAGCTACTGCGCCTGGCCCAGCTCTGGGAATTCTAACGTTAAAAGGAAGAGTGAAAGAATATAAACTAAGAAAAACCCCACAGCTGGCCAGGTGTGGTGGCTGACACCTGTGATCCTAGCACTTTGGGAGGCCAAGGCAGGTGGATCACTTGAGGTCAGGAGTTTGAGACCAGCCTGGCCAACATAGTGAAACCCTATGTCTACTAAAAATATGAAAATTAGCCGGGCGTGGTGGTGGGCACCTGTAATACCAGCTACTGGTAGGCTGAGGCACCAGAATTGCTTGAATCCTGGAGGTGGAGGTTGCAGTGAGCCAAAATCACACCACCACACTCCAGCCTGAGTGACATGAGACTCTCAAAAAAAAAAGAAGGGAAAAACCCACAGCCTCTGGCACTCCAAATATACAGAGTGTCAGCACTGCTGATTGCTTCAGCCTGGCAGGGATGGCAGGACACCTTTATTACCTCCCTGCAGAGCTGAGCTCTCTGCTGGTTTAATTCCCAGGGACTCGGTTGTCACATGGCTACCCAATGAGCAGGAAGCAGCACGTACCCTGTGTGCTCTGCAGACCTGCACAGGCGCTGCGACGGCACAGACTGCGAGTCCACCACTGCCGCTGAGTCTCCCCTCCTTCTACAGTAGCTGATCTCCTGACTTGGTGGGCGTGTGGCCACCCAGAATCAAGACTACATTTCCCAGCCTCCTTTGCAGCTAGGCATTGCCTGGTGACAACAGAATATGCAGGGAGATTGGATCTGGGCCTGCCCTGCAGCGTCCCATACCCTGGGCAGCTGGAACCACAGACATTTGTCTTCCCATAGTCCTGGAGGCTGGAAGTCCAAATCCAGGTGTCCACCAGGCCTGCTCTTCCTGAGGCCTCTCTCCCTGGCTTTACGGATGCCATCTTCTCCCTGGGTCTGCACAGGGTGCTCCTCTGTGTCCTCATTTCCTCTTTTTTTTCTGAGATGGAGTTTTGCTCTTGTCCCCCAGGCTGGAGGACAATGGTGTGATCTCAGCTCACTGTAACCTCTGCCTCTGGGGTTCAAGTGATTCTCCAGCCTCAGCCTCCTGAGTAGCTGGGATTACAGGCATGCACCACCACATGCAGCTAATTTTTTTTTTTTTTTTTAAATTTTTAGTAGAGCTGTGGTTTCTTCTTTTTGAGATGGAGTCTCGCTGTGTCGCCCAGGCTGGAGTGCAGCAGCGCAATCTCAGCTCACAGCAAGCTCCGCCTCCCAGGTTCATGCCATTCTCCTGCCTCGACCTCCCAAGTGGCTGGGACTACAGGTACCTGCCACCACACCCAGCTGATTTTCTGTATTTTTTAGTAGAGATGGCGTTTCACACCATGTTAGCCAGGATGGTCTCGATCTCCTGACCTTGTGATCTGCCCGTCTTGGCCTCCCCAAAGTGCTGGGATTACAGGGTGAGCCACTGTGTCTGACCTAGAGCTGTGGTTTCATGTGTTGTCCACGCTGGTCTGGAACTCCTGGCTTCAAGTGATCTGCCTGCCTCGGCCTCCCAAAGTGCTGGGATTACAGGTGCGAGCCACTGCGTAAGGCCATAATCTCCTCTTCTAAAAAGGACACCAGTCCTATTGGATTAGGGCCCACCCTAGTGACCTCATCTGAACTAATTACATCTGCCACAATCCTCCAAATTAGGTCACATCCTGAGGCACTGGGGCTAGGACTTAACATATGTGGGTTGTTTTTTTTTTTTTTTTTGAGACGGAGTCCATGCTCTGTCGCCTCCGAGGCTGGAGTACAGAAGCGCAATCTCACTGCAAGCTCCGCCTCCTGGGTTCACGCCATTCTCCTGCCCCAGCCTCCTGAGTAGCTGGGACTACAGGCGCCCGCCACCACGCCCGGCTAATTTTTTGTATTTTTAGTAGAAACAGGGTTTCACCGTGTTAGGCAGGATGGTCTCGATCTCCTGACCTGGTCATCTGCCTGCCTTGGCCTCCCAAAGTGCTGGGATTACAGGTGTGAGCCACCACACCCGGCTAACATATGTGTTTTTAGGAAACAAAATTCACCCCGTAACAGAGGTGACGTGTGCCCGTCTGGGGCAGGATGTTGAATTCCTGCCTTTCCACCCCCTCCTCAGAACAGTTTGATGGCTAGCACTCCGTCTGGAACAGCGTGGCTGGGGGCTCTGCTACACCCAGACAAACCTAGATCCTAAGGAACACCTAATGATTACCAGGCCTCAGTGTGTAAGGTGCACCCCAAGGACAACGTGGGGGGTGTCATGAAGCCTCTGGGGCTCCAGGGCATGTCAGGATGTCCCCCATTCTGTCCTGTGTCTCCTCATCAGTACCACCAAGTCCACTCCCACAGGCACCATCAGTCATCAGTAAATGCCCCTCACCTCCCCAAATGCCCAGAGCCACACAGGAGCCATACAGCAGGTGACACCAGCTGGGGGAGGGGTGGGGAGGTGCCATGAAAATCCTGTTGTTCCCCCACCTACAGATGCTGCTACTCCAGGCCTCCTGTTAGCCCCAGAGCAGGAGTCTACAGCCTCTGGGCTCCCTCAGACCCCCGTGGAGCAATGCCCCCCGGCTCTACAGGCCAGACCAGCCCTGCTCACCGTCAGTTTCCCAGCACCCGAGGGGCTCCCTGACCAGGCGGTTTTGCAGCAAGCACTTCCCTCCGGGCCAGCACCCACCCACCCGGCCTCCAGCCCAGGCTTCTCTGTAGGCCCAGTCAGGTGAGCTGATGGAATATTCATCAATTTTAAGGTTGGTCTGAGAAAAAGAGAGTTAGAAAATAAGGCTGGCACAGTGGCGGACACCTGTAATCTCAGCACTTTGGGAGGCCGAGGTGGGCGGATCACCTAAGGTCAGGAGTTCAAGAATCAGCCCAGCCAACATGGTAATACCCTATCTCTACTAAAAATACAAACATTAGCCGGGCGTGTTGGCAGGTGCCTGTAATCCCAGCTACTTGGGAGGCTGAGGCAAGAGAATTGCTTGAACTCAGGAGGTGGAGGTTGCAGTGAGTCAAGATGGCACCACTGCATTCCAGCCTGGGCAACAGAGCAAGACTCCAAAAAAAAAAGATTTAAAAAAAGAAAAGAAAGCATACTGACTAAAATTATCACTGCAGGCTTTCCACACAGCCATATGAGCTTCCTAAGACTCTCTGAAAAATGACCACAAATCAGAGGCTGCAACTCAACAGAAACGCATTCTGGCCTCGTCATTCAAAACGCAGAAGCAGGTGTCAGTGGGGTTGGTTCCTTCTGGAGGCCCCGCCTCAACATTCACCCCTTGCATCTGGCTCAATGCTGCCTCTCCCTTCTGTTCCTTTTTTTTTTTTTTTTTTTTTTTTTAAGACGGAGTCTCACTCTGTTGCGCAGGCTGGAGTGCAGTGACGAGACCTTGGCTCACTGCAACCTCTGCCTCCCGAGTTCAAGCAATTCTCCTGCCTCAGCCTCCCGAGTAGCTGGGACTACAGGTGTGTGCCACCACACCCAGCTAATTTTTGTATTTTTAGTAGAGATGGAGTTTTGCCATGTTAGCCAGGCTGGTCTTGAACTCCTGACCTCAAGTAATCCACCCGCCTTGGCCTCCCAAAGTGCTGGGATTACAGGCGTGAGCCACTGTACCCAACCTTCCTTCTCTTCCTACAAGGACCCCTGTCAATGGATTTAGGGCCCACCCTATATCCAGAATGATCTCATCCCAAGACCCTCACCCTGGTTACCTCTGCAGAGATCCTATTTCTATTTGTTGTTGTTGTTGTTGTTGTTGTTGTTTGAGACAAGAGTCTCACTCTGTCTCCCAGGCTGGAGTGCAGTGTTGCAATCTCAGCCCACTGCAGCCTCCACCTCCCAAGTTCAAGGGATTCTCCTGCCTCAGCCTCTGGAGTAGCTGGGACTACAGGTGCATGCCACCATGCCCGGCTAATTTTTGTATTTTTAGTAGAGATGGGGTCTCACCATGTTGGCCAGGCTTGGTCTTGAACACCTGACCTCAGGTGATCCACCTGCCTCAGCCTCCCAAAGTGCTGGGATTACAGGTGTGAGCCGCTGCGCCCAGCTGAGATCCTATTTCTAGATACAGTTGCACGGTTGCATTCATGGGTATGGGGGCGAGGACTTAGAGAAGCTTTCGGGGGCTGCCATTCAACCCACCACTGTGGAGAAATGCTACCTCTTGACCTCATCAAGGCCAGGCAGCCAGCCCCTCCCCTTTGCTTTCAGAGTTTTTCTTTTTTTTTTCTTTTTTTTTTTTTTTTTTTTGAGACAGGGTCTGGCTCTGTCACCTGGGCAGGAGTGCAGTGGCGTGATCACAGCTCCCTGCAGCCTTCACTTCCCTGGGCTCAGATGACCCTCCCACACAGTCTCCCAAGGAGCTGGGACTATAGATATGCACCACCAGGACCAACTAATCTATAAATGTTTTTGTAGAGGCGAGGTTTCACCACGTTGTCCAGGCTGGTCTCAAACTCCTGAGGCTCAAGCAATCTGCCCTTCCCAGCCTCCCAAAATGTGAGCCGCCACACCCGGCCAGCTTGCGGTACTTTAAGTTGGCTGTGTGATAGAGAGAAGCATGAAACCCACAATGATGCCATGATGCACAGCCCTTTGCAAAAGGCAAATACACACAGCTAGGGCCATGTACCACCACATATGCCCGCCTCAGGGCTCAGCATCAGCCTAGCAGCCAACCAGACACCTACACGCAACTGTCACTGGCCAGGGCTGGCCAGGCCAACAGGGGCCCACACGTGGGACACAGACAGAGATCTGCTGTGCTGGCTCTGGCATTGGATCCAGAAGCTTCCGCTGGGCGTGAGTATGCCACTTCTCCCTCCTGCTGGCCCTGGATTTGCTTATCCCAGCACCCAGAGAGGATGTCTCCGTCCACAGGTGGGGAGGGCTCGGCAGCAGGGAGTGCTGGTGTGTGTCCTTCTCTTCCTGGGCTTCCGGTCTCTAAACTGGAATGTTTCAAGGCCTAGGAGTGACAGGACACGGTCAGCAATGGTGGCCCAGGTCCTGCCCTCTGGGTGACCCAGGCCAAGGTCTCTTAGTTAGAACAGGACAGAGTCACGAGGCTGCCACTGTCGAGAAGGGCCCTGCCTGTGCTGACTCTGCAAATGAGGAGTCGCCCAGAGCTGCCTGCGACCCCACCCAGGAGCACTGGCCAGTTCAGGGAAGACAAAAACCCAGCCCCAAAGACCTCACAGCCACCAGGCACCTCCAACAACCAGGTGCGAGTAATTTTTTTTTTTTTTTTTTTGGAGACAGGGTCCTGTCTGTCGCCCAGGCTGGAGTGCAGCAGTGCAATCACGGCTCACTGCAGCCTTGATCTCCTGGGCTCAAGTGATCAGCCTCCCAGAGCGCTGGGATTACAGGCATGAACCACCACTCCCAGCCTTCCAGTGCTTTTGAGGATGTCTCTGAGAGGCATCCTCAGGCTGGGGACCCAGGAACATGCCAGGTAAGGCATGGGGTCTCCCAAAGCAGGAGCCAGGGATCCAGTCAGCAACAAAAACACTCATCTCTACAGGCCTCCTCACCCCACCGGGCTGCCCCTGCCCTCCTCTGTCCCCCTATGCCCACTGCAGACAGGCCGTGGGCAAGCAGGAGGGCTTCAGGGCAGGTCAGACCTGGGCCTACAGGGCAGAGCCTGGACCTCCGCCAGAGCACCCCACACCCACCCCTGGTAGGGAGGGCTAGGAATGGGGGGCTGAGGGCTGGTTTAGTGCCTGGGCAAGGTGGTTATGCTTGGATTTACATTACATTTCAACAGTGAGGATTTGATTTATTAAAATTTAATTTCAATACATTGAAGTTATAAATTCAAAACCCAATTTATTAACCTGTTAAGTTCAATTTTACAAACCCCTATTAATCCCTTTGTAAGCCTAGAAGACTTTATAGTCACTTTTGTTCTTTTTTTGGAGACAGAGTCTTGCTCTGTCACCCAGGCTGGAGTGCAACGGCGCAATCTCAGCTCGCTGCAACCTCCACCTCCCAGGTTCAAGCAATTCTCCTACCTCAGCCTCTCGAGTAGCTGGGATTACAGGTGCACACCACCATGCCCGATTAATTTTTTTGTATTTTTAGTAGAGAGGGGGGTTTCACCATGTTGCCCAGACTGGTCTCGAACTCCTGAGCTCAGGTAATCCGAGATCAAGTGATCCGCCTGCCTTGGCCTCCCAAAGTGCTGGCAATACAGGCATGTGCCACTGTGCCCAGCCTTTTTTTTTTTTTTTTTTTTTTTTAAACATTCTTACTCTGTTGCCCAGGCTGGAGTGCAGTGGCTCAACCTCGGCTCATTGCATTCTCTACCTCCCCGGTTCAAGCGATTCTCACACCTCAACCTCCCAAGTAGCTATGACTATAGGTGCCTATCACCAAGCCCAGCTAATTTTTTGTATTTTAGTAGAGATGTTGCCCAGGCTGGTCTCAAACTCCTGAGCTCAGGCAATCCGCCCACCTCGGCCTCCCAAAGTGCTGGGATTACAGGTGTGAGCAACCCCGCCCGGCCTGTGGCCACTTTAAAGGGGCTTCTGCATAATATTTGGTCCCATCTACAAACTCAATTAAGCAATTTTCAACATTTCAAACAATTTATTTATTTATTTATTTTTTTTATTTTTTTTGAGACGGGGTCTTGCTCAGTCACCCAGGCTGGAGTGCAGTGGCCGGATCTCAGCTCACTGCAAGCTCCGCCTCCTGGGTTCACGCCATTCTCCTGCCTCAGCCTCCCGAGTAGCTGGGACTGCAGGCGCCCGCCACCGCGCCCGGCTAGTTTTTTGTATTTTTTAGTAGAGACGGGGTTTCACCGTGTTAGCCAGGATGGTCTCGATCTCCTGACCTCGTGATCCGCCCGTCTCGGCCTCCCAAAGTGCTGGGATTACAGGCTTGAGCCACCGCGCCCGGCCCCAGTTTTTTGTATTTTTTAGTAGAGACGGGGTTTCACCGGGTTAGCCAGGATGGTCTCGATCTCCTGACCTTGTGATCCGCCCGTCTCGGCCTCCCAAAGTGCTGGGATTACAGGCTTGAGCCACCGCGCCCGGCCCAAACAATTTATAAATGAAGTCTCTTTTCACTCCTTTTTGTATGCTTTAGGTTTTTTGCATGCTTTAGGTTGTCTGAGTTGACAACAGAATCTTGGGCGCTTCAGTAACTCATGCATTGGCGTAGTGAGGTGGCTTATGTCTATAATTCCAGCATTTGGGGAGGCCGAGGCAGGAGGATTGCTTAAGCCTAGGAGGTGGAGGCTGCAGTGAACCATGATCCACTGCACTCCAGCCTGAGTGACAGAGTGAAACCCTGTTTCATTGTAATACTTTTTTTTGGAGTGGGGGCGATTTTCCTGCCTTGGCCTCCCAAAGCATTGGGATTACAGGGGTCAGCCACTACACCCAGCTAAAAACTCATACAAGTTAACAGATTCAAAATGTAAACGTGGTGAACTGCAAGTTATCTTAGATGTTCCAAAAACATAAAATACGAAATGTGTTCAAGTTTCACTTAATACAGGAATGCTAACACTTTGGTTCTGAGTCTCTTAAACCTTGGTATGTCTCATTCAACATCTTCCTGAGGCTAAAAGATGGGTGCCCACCTAAAGAAGTCAGTTTTCAATCCAGGTACACAGGGCCCACTGGCACAAACTATGCAGTTTGGGAGGCGGACCACTTTGTGCTGGCAACTGACAAGACTCCCCCAGGAACCCGACCGGGTGGGAGCTCTGCAGAGGGGCCTAGCTGGGGGCTTCCTATCCTCCCATCTGCTCTTGGGGTCTGTAGTTCTGGCCCAGAGTGAACCCTAAGTAGATTCTGCAATTCTTTTTTTTTTTTTTTTTTTTGAGGCTGAGTCTTACTTTATCACCCAAGCTGGAGTGCAGAGTGATCTCTGCTCCCTGCAACCTCTGCCTCCCAGGTTCAAGTAATTCTCCTGCCTCAGCCTCCCCAGCAGCTGGGATTACAGGCATGCGCCACCATGCCTGACTAATTTTTGTATTTTTAGTAGAGACAGGGTTTCACCCTGTTGGCCAGGCTGGTCTCGAACTCCTGACCTGAAGTGATCCACCCGCCTTGGCCTCCCAAAGTGCTGGGATTAAAGGCGGTGGCTCCCAATCTATTCTGCAATTCTTTAGCGCCAAAGACCTCTGACCTCAATGTGATCCTAAAATGGCTAAGCGCCTTTCCTAAGAGAAGTTGCATGGCCTCCTTAGCATTGCGAGGACTGCGCATATGTCCCTGAGGACACCCGCCATAGCTTACTGGGACCCTTTCCAGAGCTCTGCCGACTTTAGGTCTTCACCCCCAAAGGTCAGGTGTCAGGCCACCATCCAAGCCGTTTGCTGAGAGCGAGTGCTGAGCTGGGTGAAAGCCCACAGCTGGTGGGGGACGTGACTCGCACTGCATGCAGCCCCCAGCCCCTTCTAGGAAAGGCGTGGGCAGAAAATACCGGGAAGGGAAAGAAGGAAACGTGACTAGAAAGAAAGAACAGGCCGGGCGCGGTGGCTCAAGCCTGTAATCCCAGCACTTTGGGAGGCCGAGACGGGCGGATCACGAGGTCAGGAGATCGAGACCATCCTGGCTAACACGGTGAAACCCCGTCTCTACTAAAAATACAAGAAAATTAGCCGGGCGAGGTGGTGGGCGCCTGTAGTCCCAGCTACTTGGGAGGCTGAGGCAGGAGAATGGCGTGAACCCGGGGGGGCGGAGCTTGCAGTGAGCCGAGATCGCGCCACTGCACTCCAGCCTGGGGCACAGAGCAAGACTCCGTCTCAAAAAAAAAAAAAAAAAAAAAAAAAAGAAAGAAAGAACAAAGCTTAGTTTAAGCAGAAAGCTCCCAAGCAGCAGAAATGGGGAAGCAGCCGTGCCGGGTGTCTCGGAGCCCACGCGCGCCCCGGGAACGGCAGAGCGGGGCAGGGTGGGGCCCGGCCGTGCGGTTTTCTGCAGGAAACTCCGCTGGGAACGGCTAGGGCTGGGTGTGGCGGTCGGACAGCCTGTGCCGCGTAGAATGCGCGGTTACCGAAAGTGCTGGCCACGCGCGCGATCATCCAAGCACGAGCGGCTGAGTCGGGAACTCGGTTTGCCTCCCGGGGCTCCGGCTTGTGCAATGTGCAAGGCGGGGCTGCGGACCGAGAGAGCGCGCGTTTCGGGCCGTCCCCGCTGGAGACTGCGTCTCGGGCGCCATCGGCCTGGGGATGGAGATGGCCCACCCAGGCGGCGTTTGGGGGGACTCCGGGTTCCGGGAGGAGTGTGCCGGGGCGGAGCCCACCGCGGGGTTCTCCCGGCACCGCCCAGCAGGGCAGAGGCCCTGGAGCCCGAGGCCCCGTGCGGCCCCACGCCGTGGGCACCAGGACTGCCCAGGAGCCGTGGCGCTGGGAACCTAGTGCCCCCTGGGCCGGGAACCTGGGAGCCGGCTCCAGCGCGAGCACTAGAGGGGCTCAAGGTGAACGCGCCTGGCCCGGCCTCCGGCCCCGCCCCGGCCCATCCCCACTCCCGGCCCAGCCCCTCTCCGTCCCAGCATGCCGTGCGCGGCGGCGGCGCGCGAGCGCCTGGGGCGGGACTTCCGGCGCGCTGGAGCGTCTTCCGGCTGTGAGTGTGTGGCCGTCAGGCCTCCCTGACATGCAGGTGAGCCCCGCGGCGGCCGGGACCTGCTCCTCCTCCTTGCACGCCTCAGTTTCCCTTTCGCGAAGTGGGCGCGCCGGGCAGCGAGGTTCGGCCCCGGGCGGGACGGGCGTGGGGTCGCGAGCGACGCCGCGCGGGCGCGTGAGAGCGAGTGTGTGAGGGGGCGTGTGAGAGGGTGTGAGGGCGAGGGTGAACGAGGGTGAGAGAAGGTTGCTGTGCGTGCGAGGGTGAGCGAGGGCGGGGGTGGAGGGCGAGTGTGGACGGGGGCGCGTGTCGGGGGAACCGCGAGTGGGAGGTGGAGCGCGTGCGCTAGGGCGAGCGAGCCTGAGAGCGAGGCGCGCTGGTGGAAGGGGCCTGAGTGCGCAGACGGGATGTGGCCGGCGGGTGAGGAGTGTGTGAGCGCGCGGCTCGTGTGGCAAAGTGGTGGCCATTGGGTCCCCAGGACCCCCAGGGGGAGCAGCGGCAGGAGGGCTCCAGGCGGGCTGCCCTCCCAGTGAGGGGTACGCGGTCCCCGTGAAAGGCGGGCGCGTCAGACCGGATCCCACCCTTGGTTCAGCCCCAAACCTTGAAGCTTCCATTGCTGACTGTCCGAACTGGAGGGTGACCCGCCCGCCCGTCCGCCTCGACTTCCTGTGCTAGCTCTCAGCCTCCTAGCTACTTGGGACCACAGGTGTGCGCCAGCGCACCCAGCTAAGAATTTTTTTTTTTTTTTTTTTTTTTTTAAGGCAAAGTCTCACCCTGTCGCCCAGGCTGGAGTGCAGTGGTGCGATCTCAGCTCACTGCAACCTCCGCTTCTGGGTTTAAGGGATTCTTCTGCCTCAGCCTCCCGAGTAGCTGGGAGTACAGGCGCACACCACTGCACCCAGCTAATTTTTAAAATCTTTTTTAGTGATTGGGTTTCACCATGTTGGCCAGGCTGGTCTTGAACTCCTGATGCGGTGATCCGCCCGGCAGAAAAATATTTTTTGTAGAGACCAGGTCTTGCTTTGTTGCCAAAACCAGTCAAGAACTCTTGGCCTCCCAAAGTGCTAGGGTCACAGGCCGGAGCCACCATGCACCAGTTCTTCAAAACACAATAGAATAGGAGTTGTCAGTGTGTCCATCACAGAATGGAGTTAGCTCTGATTGGCTGCTGTCGCTTTACACATGTGCACACATGACATCCACGTGTGCTGGGCTGTGATGTAAAGTGCATTTCTTACTGCTGGTCTCCATGAAAAGCATTGGAAAGCCACTGCTGTGACTCCCATCCTTTCCATCAACACCACCGAGGAGGTCCTGGACCTACAGACTGGGAGTGCAGGAAAGTGGGAGCAGTAGCGCTCCACCTTAGCTTGTTACAGAATGATTTCTGGGACCGCTTTGGGTGACCAGGGGCGGGGCCTGTGCCTCTTCATAACACCCCACATTCCCTTTGTGTGCGGGGCCGTTCTGCCCAAGGGAAGTTCATTGGCATTTGGGGAAGAAACACGTTTTGATGCAGGAACAAAGTGTGTGCGAGCCTGGGAGTCTGTGTTACGTGAAGAGCATGATGGAGGGTGTCCTCACAGGCCTCAGAGCAGAGCGGCCGGTGAGCAGTGGGGAGCCGGGGAGGTACCAAAGCCCAGACAAGGACCTGGTTGCAGTGTGAGCATCCCTCACGCATCACACACACCATCTCCCTGGGGCGGTTGTCTGGAAAGTTCCATGGCAAGTCAGAGAAGCAGCCTAGCATTTGTGAGCAGCCTGTATCCGAGCACTTCATCACTAAGCTGGCAAGCTGAGTGTGAGTGGACAGGGGCAGTACCGGCCCTGGCCTGGTGCTCAGTCAGGTTCTCCTAGTGCCCCCTCTGCTGGACACATGCTGACAGTACTCTTCCTCTTCCACCCATTCCTCTTCCTTCCCTGAAGTGTGAAATCATAGGTTGGGGGGCAGGGAGGTCATAGGCAGAGGGGCCTCTAGGTGGGTGGACAGTGGCCCTGTTTCAGATCTACAGGACGGCAGGTAGGGGCAGAGACCCAGCCCCATAGTGGTTGGTCATTTAGTACCTGAGTGTGCCCTCAAATTACTCCTGAGCCAGTCCCCTGGAGAACCACCCATTTGGTTTTTCCTTCCTTTCCTTCGTCCCTGACCCAGATTTCCACCCAGAAGACAGAGAAGGAGCCAGTGGTCATGGAATGGGCTGGGGTCAAAGACTGGGTGCTTGGGAACTGAGGCAGCCGCCGTTTCAGCCTGGCCAGGCAAGTGATTCTGGGCCGTCTTCCCTGTGCCATGGCCAGAACCCTCCCCTCCTTCCCTGGGGCTGTTGCTGACTCAGACCAAGCCTTAGCTGCAGCAGAAAGATAGTGGGGCTAGGGGCAGGTGACAGCAGGCTGCTGCCCTTGGTTGTGATTCTGGGATGTGTCACTGAGGAGAGGGGCTGGAGAGGTTGGGCGTTGGGGCACAGGGTGGTGGTCTGTGCCTGGGCCGCCTTATTCCCTCTGCACAGCCCTCGGAACTGCCGTGGCTGTTCAAGCACTCACTGTTTTGCCTGTGGCTCCATGTACCAGGTGCTGCTGTGCTTGCCCTGTGAGTTCCCTTCCTAACTCCCCATAAGCGTGCAGGTCAGGCTGTCTTGTGGCTCCCTGCCTCCTAGGTGGGGGAGCTTCACTGGTTGACCTTGCTCTAGGACCGTGTTCTTCCCACGCAGGTGTGTTGTGGGTGTATTGGGTACCAAAGCATGCAAAATCCCTGCCCGGGAGCAGCCACAGTCCCCTCAGTCTGCACCAGGAGCACCAGTCTCACCCAGGGAAGAGACAGGGCAAAGTGGGACAGTGTGTGCCTCTGCAGAAGGAAGTGGGTCAAGGGGACGGTTTCAGAGGGAGTGAAAACGGGTTCCTGGCCAGGAAGTCTTTTGGGTAGGAGGGTAGGCACTATGGTAGGCCTGCCTCTGGCAGCATCTTCTGACAGGTGCACCTGCCTGGCTGGGCTTCCCGGAGCCTCTTGGGCCTGAGCTCCCTTATCCTCAGGAGCCTGTGACCTGAGGGGAAGGCCATGTGCCCACTTGCCGGGTAGTGGGTTGGGCTGAGCTCCCCACCTTTCAGGTCTCTGTCTCTGCCCAGGCTGTGTGGGCCCCTCAGCTGGTCTAGAGGGGTCTGTGCTGCCAGAGCTGTGAAACTAGCCAAGAACTTCTTCCCAGCAGTGTCCCGAAGCTTCATGAAGGACTAACAGCCTGGCTGGACTATGGTAGTTGTTCAGCTCCCCCTGTTGCTGCCCCCAACCCCAGTGAAAGACGGAAAGTAGAATCACTTTTTTTTTTTTTCAAGACGGCGCTATCTTGGCTCACTGCAAGCTCCGCCTCCCAGATTCACACCATTCTCCTGCCTCAGCCTCTCAAGTAGCTGAGACTACAGGCACCCGCCACCACGCCCGACTAATTTTTTGTATTTTTAGTAGAGATGGAGTTTCACCATGTTAGCCAGGATTGTCTCGATCTCTTGACCTTGTGATCTGCCTGTCTCGGCCTCCCAGAGTGCTGGGATTACAGGCGTGAGCCACAGCGCCCAGCCAGAAAGTAGAATCACATTTGTTGGTGGTCCGTAGAACCTAAAAGTAAACAGTATAATAAAAGTTTAGTGCAGGAAGACCAGAAAATACAGATAAAGCAGAAGAGAAGAAACAGAATGACCAGTAATTCCAGATAGCCTGCTCGTTTATTTTTTGTTTTGTTTCTTTTTTTTTTTGAGACGGAGTTTTTGCTCCTGTTGCCCAGACTCGAGTGCAGTTGCGCGATCTCGGCTCACCGCAACCTCTGCCTCCTGGGTTCAATTTTTTTTTTTTTTCTTTTTTTTTTTTTTTTTTGAGATGGAGTCTCGCTCTGTCGCCCAGGCTGGAGTGCAGTGGCCAGATCTCAGCTCACTGCAAGCTCCGCCTCCCGGGTTCACGCCATTCTCCTGCCTCAGCCTCCCGAGTAGCTGGGACTACAGGCGCCCGCCATCTCGCCCGGCTAGTTTTTTGTATTTTTTAGTGGAGACGGGGTTTCACCATGTTAGCCCATGTTGGGATGGTCTTGATCTCCTGACCTCGTGATCCGCCCGTCTCGGCCTCCCAAAGTGCTGGGATTACAGGCTTGAGCCACCACGCCCGGCCGCCTCCTGGGTTCAAGTGATTATCCTGTCTCAGCCTCCTGAGTAGCTGGGATTACAGGCATGCACCACCACACCCAGCTAATTTTGTATTTTTAGTAGAGACGGGGTTTCTCCATGTTGGTCAGGCTGGTCTCGAACTCCCGACCTCAGGGGATCCACTCGCCTTGGCCTCCCAAAGTGGAGCATGAGCCCCCGCTCCTGGGCTACTTTTTTGTTTTGTTTCTTAAGCTTCCACCTTAAAGGCACATCATTTGATTTTTAGCACGCCTCCCTACATGCTTTCTCTGTGGGACTGCACTGTGTAAGTGCTGCTTTGTAGCGTCTTCATTGACTGGCACATCACGAGCATGGCCATGCCTGTCTGTGTTCCAGCATCTGGGAGAGCCAGGTCCATGAACATCCTCATGTTTTCTACATACGTGGAAAATCCCCCATGGCTGGGCATGGTGGCTCATTTTGGGAGGCAGGCGAATCACTGGAGGCCAGGAGCTTGAGACCAGCCTGGCCAACAAGGCGAAACCCCATCTCTACTAAAAATATAAAAACTAGCCAGATGTGGTGGCACACGCCTGTAATCCCAGCTACTCGGGAGGCTGAGGTATGAGAATCACTTGAACCTAGGACGCGGAGCTTGCAGTGAGCCGAGATCGTGCCACTGCACTCCAGCCTGGAAGACAGAGCAAGACTCCATCTCAAAAGAAAAAAAAAGAAAAAGAAAAAGAAAGAAATTCCCCCAATGTGGAATTTGTGAAAGAAAGGAAATGCATGTTGGAAAAAGAAAAAACAAAATAACAAAAATAAGTAAAAAAGGAAATGCGTGTTGCAAAGTATATTCATGACCAGATTGTCATCAAAAAAGCTTTTTCAACTTGAATTTCCACTAACAGCTCAGCAGAGTCACTGTTGTCCAGGTCCTGTGATAGCATCACTGTTTTCACTTCTTCATAGAGCGGGTGGAGATGCCGTCTTATTTCAGGGTTTGTTCAGTTCTTTGTCGCTAATCAGGCTAAGCTGCTCATTTCTGGGGCTCTGGGTGTCTCTGTGTTATACCTCTTTTCATCTGATTTTTTTTTTCTTTTTTCTTTTTTTTTGAGATAGAGTCTCGCTCTGTAGCCCAGGCTGGAGTGCAGTGGCTGGATCTCAGTTCACTGCGAGCTCCGCCTCCCGGTTTTACGCCATTCTCCTGCCTCAGCCTCCCAAGTAGCTGGGACTACCGGTGCCCGCCACCTCACCCGGCTAATTTTTTGTATTTTTTAATAGAGACGGGGTTTCACCGGGTTACCCAGGATGGTCTCGATCTCCTGACCTCGTGATCCGCCCGTCTCGGCCTCCCAAAGTACTGGGATTACAGGCTTGAGCCACCGCGCCCGGCTTCATCTGATATTTTTATAGTGAGACATTTTTTTGGGGGGATGGAGTCACACTCTGTCGCCCAGGCTGGAGTGCAGTGGCAAGATCTTGGCTCACCACAACCTCCGCCTCCCAGGTTCAAGAATTCTCTTGCTTCAGACTCCTGGGTAGCTGGGATTGCGGTGCCCGCCACCACGCCTGGCTAATTTTTGTGTTTTAATAGAGACGAGGTTTCACCACATTGGCCACGCTGGTCTCCACCTCCCGACCTCAGGTGATCCGCCCACCTCAGTCTCCCAAAATGCTAGGATAACAGGTGTGAGCCACTGCGCCCGGCTGTGGGACTTTTTTTTTTTTTTCAGTTGGAGTCTTGCTATGTCACTACCCTGGAGTGCAGTAGCGCAATCTCGGCTCACTGCAACCTCCTCCTCCCAGGTTCAAGCGATTCCCCTGCCTCAGCTTCCTGAGCTCGGACAACAGGCGTGCACCACCACACCCGGCTTATTTTTTGTATCTTAGTAGAGACAGGGTTTCACCTTGTTGGCCAGGATGGCCCCGATCTCCTGACCTCATGATCCACCCGCCTGGCGTCCCAAAGTGCTGGGATTACAGGTATGAGTCATCGCGCCCAGCCAGGACGTTTTTTATTCAAGTGTCTTTTCTTGATTTGTGAGATTTATTTGCATGTTATGAATAGATTATGGGTAGAAAACTATTGTCAAGTATGTTCCAAATATTTTTTGGTTTATTATTTGTCTTCACATTTCCTTCTTTATTTCCTGAAAGTCTTACATTTGTATGTAGTTCTACTTTAGTGGTGTTTTCTTTCCTTATCTCTCCCAGTGCTCATAGAGCTGGAAAAGCCTTCTCTACCCTGAGATTGCATAAACGGGTACCTATATTTTATCTTAGTACTTATGTGGCATCACCACCATCGTCGTCATTATCGTAGGCTTCTCTGAGTCTACGATTTTTTTTCTTTTTTTTTTTTTCTGAGATGGAGTCTTGCTCTGTCCCCAGGCTGGAATGCAGTGGCGCGATCTCGGCTCACTGCAACCTCTGCCTCCTGGGTTCAAGCAATTCTCTTGCCTCAGCCTCCTGAGTAGCTGGGACTACAGGTGCACACCACCACACCCAGCTAATTTTTGTGTTTTTAGTAGAGATGGGGTTTCACCATGTTGGTTAGGCTGATCACGAATTCCTGACCTCAGGTGATCTGCCTGCCTCAGCCTCCCAAAGTGTTGGGATTACAGGCGTGAGCCACTGCACCCGGCCCAAATATTTAATTTTTGTAGGATCTCACTATGTTGCCGAGGCTGGTCTCGAACTCCTGGGCTCAAGTAATCTTCCCACTTCAGTCTCCCAAAGTGTTGGAATTACAGGTGTGAGCCACCACATGGCCCAGCTTGTGACTTCATTATTTTACACTTAAGCCCTACCATGGTTTGGCTTTCTCTGGATTTGAAGGAGGAGGTGGGGACCTATGCTCTCCTAGATGGCTAGTGGTGGTCAGGGCGGCCTTGGACTGTGAGGGGAGGGCTCTGTGGCTGATGGTGAGGAAGCTCTTCTCTGGGTGTCTGGGAGGAACTGGTGGCTCAGTCAGGAGGCCCAGGAGTACTGGAGAATGGACTCTGGCCACCAGGGCTGGTCCAGGGCAGGGCTCTGTCCCAGTGGCCAAGGCCTCGCCCAGTGCCATGAGGACCCAGGCCCTGTTAGGAGAAAGTGGCCCCCTCAGCAGAGGGGTTGCCCATGTGCTGCCTCTCTCTACTGGTTGTTTGAATGTGCTCTGTTCTCCCTGCAGCCCTCTGGACCCCGAGGTTGGACCCTCCTGTGACATACCTACCATGCGGACACTCTTCAACCTCCTCTGGCTTGCTCTGGCCTGCAGCCCTGTTCACACTACGCTGTCAAAGTCAGATGCCAAAAAAGCCGCCTCAAAGACGCTGCTGGAGAAGGTAGGGGTGGCCTGGGGACTTGAGGCGACTGTCCTGGCTGAGGGCTGATCCATCATCCTCCTGTCTGTCCACTGGGACCTGTGAGCCAGGAGGCTCGAGGGGCTTGGCTCCTCACAAAGGCACCTGATGAGCCTGCAGCTGGTGGGCAGCCTGCGTGGTTCTGGAGCTCTGGCCAGTCAGTGCCTCTGAGTGAGCAGCCTTTGGAGCCAAGTTTTGAGGGTAGGGTGCCTCCCCACTCACCCCACATGGAGCTTGTTTTATGTGCCAGTTGCCAGTTTCCATCCTCCACCTCTTGCTTGTATCACCTGCATCTTCATCTTGCTGTCTTTGTGATGGCCTTGAGCTGTGTTTGCCTCATGCTTTTTGGGGCGTTCCCCTGGGATGGCCCTGGGATTGCACGTTCAAGGGTGTAAACTCATAGAACCACCCTTCGGTCCTAGCAGTCCCCATGCCGCTGGCTAGACCTTAACACAGGACGGTTCCTGTGACCTAGTCCTGGATTGGCAGATGCTCTCTGTGCTGTCTGGGGGCAAATAAACTATGCAGTGGAAATCTCTCTCTCACGGAGCCCCTTGGGGCGAGGTCAAGAGGAGGCTGAGCCAGGCCGCAGAGTGTGGACAGAAGAGACGAGTTGATAACTGGATGGAGGGTTTCCAGGAGCAGAGGTGGAGTAGGGGGAGGTGTGACATGGCAGGAAAAGACTCTCATTGGTGGGAGCGGTGGCCGGCGGTGGTTGGCCAGCATGGTGGCGTGTGCCTGGCATGTTCTTTTTTTTTTTTTTTGAGATGAAGTTTCGCTCTTGTTGCCCAGGCTGGAGTGCAGTGGCGCGATCTTTGCTCACTGCAACCTCTGCCACCCAGGTTCAAGCGATTCTCCTGCCTCAGTCTCCCGAGTAGCTGGGATTACAGGCGCCTGCCACCATGCCTGGCTAATTTTTGCATATTTAGTAGAGATGGAGTTTCACCATGTTGACCAGACTGGTCTCCAACTCCTGACCTCAGGTGATCCACCTGCCTCAGCCTCCCAAAGTTCTGGGATTACAGGTGTGAGCCACCGCACCCAGCCCACCTGGCATGTTCTTGTCCAGGAAAGTGTGTGGCCCTGGAGTGCCCGGATGGGTATAAAGTGGCCAGAGCTGGTGCAAGACTATCCACCCTCACATGCAAGGAGGAAGCCACCATAGCTGTCTGGCTGCCTGCCTGCCTTCCAGCCCAGAGCAAGGGTGGGAAAGGCCCTGTACAGTCGGCCAGTGTCTGTTGACAGCCAGAGCCCTTCTGAATTGAATTGCCTGCTGTGGTCTCGATCCTCTACGTACAGGGTCTCCAGGTCAGCAGCACTGTGTTGATCCAGTGACTCGGCTGCTGGCTGAATGGAAAGGGTTTGCTGGGTGGGGTTTTGTGTTCTACACTGAGGACAGATGACTGATGGCTTTCTCTCATTCCTTTTATTTCAGAGTCAGTTTTCAGATAAGCCAGTTCAAGACCGGGGTTTGGTGGTGACGGACCTCAAAGCTGAAAGCGTGGTTCTTGAGCATCGCAGCTACTGCTCAGCAAAGGCCCGGGACAGACACTTTGCTGGAGATGTACTGGGCTATGTCACTCCAGTAAGTTGGGGCCCTCACAGTGCAGAGGGAGGTCCTGAGGCTCAGGCGGGCTGCCCTGGCACCGCGATGGCCTCTTCTGGCCAGTCAGTGATGGGGGTCTGTGTTCTGATCTCCTGGGGCTGTCACTGCTGTGAGGCTGCAGTGGGAGAGGTGCCATTCTGGAGATGGCAGAGTATAAGGCCTTGGGGGTCTCTCCAGTGGCTTGCTGTGGTGTGGTGACCTCTGTGGGTTCCCCCTGAATCCCAAGGTGGGCTCTCAGGTTGTCTGGTGTCAGGAAGTGGGTGTGCAGAGCCAACCCTGAGCCAGGGAGGGGTGGGTTCTCACACCCAGCGTCCTCTTCTCTTGCTGTTCCCAGCTGCCAGCCTGCAGCAGTGGTGTGCACTAGCTCTGGGCAGGGCTTGAGACAAGCACCGGTCACTTTTGGTGAAAGGGATGTCGTGGCCTGGGTCCCAGGCTGTGAGTGGCAGTCCAGAGTGGGAGAAGGATACCCCAGGCCAGGAGCTGATGTCAGTCCAGGCTGAGATCTGTCTACACTGGCCAGCCCTGGGCATGTCCAGAGCCGCCAGAACGACAGCACCATGGTGAGGCAGGCGCTCACTCACCCGTCCTCCGTCTGATGTCTCCATCTTTTGCCAGTGGAACAGCCATGGCTACGATGTCACCAAGGTCTTTGGGAGCAAGTTCACACAGATCTCGCCCGTCTGGCTGCAGCTGAAGAGACGTGGCCGTGAGATGTTTGAGGTCACGGGCCTCCACGACGTGGACCAAGGTTCTCATCCTTCCTGCTTGACTGTGCTTGCCCCACAGGCTGAAAAGAGTGTGAGTGTGAGAGCAGGGGTGTGTGTGTAAGTGGGTGTGTCTCTCTTTGTGGGTGTCTCTGTATGGGAGTGTGTGTGTGATTTAAATGTGAGTGTGTGTGAGACTGATGATGTGGGAGAGAAGAGATTGTGAGTGTTAAATGTGACTGTGAGTGTGGACATGTTTAAGTGTGAGACAGCGGGTGTGTGAGTGTGATGGCCATGAGGCCCACGCCCTCACTCCTTGTGGCCAAGCCTGGAGAGCAGACCCATGGTGCGGGCTGGTGTCCTGAGTGGGAAGGGGAGTGGAGCAGGGCAGGCCTGGTGGAGGGGGTTTCTGAGGTGGTTGCCACTGTGGGACCCTCTACAAGGCCAGGTTGGTGCTTCAGAGTGTTGTGCCCAGCTCTGCTGTGTGGTCCAGGTGGCTGTGAGGTGGGCCTTCGCTTTCTCTTCTGGGCCGCACACAAGCATGAGCAGGACGGGCTCTACAATGACTCGGGCGGCCTCTGGGCCGTGAAGGGCACAGGCCATTGGCCTCTCCTCCTCTGTCCCTCTCAGCAATTTTCATTCAATGCCAGGGAGGAGGGTGGGGTTCAGGCAGAGGCTGCCTCCTGATGGCACATCCTGATGACATCTGCCCAAGTTTACATGGCCGCACCTTGCATTTGGTCTCGGACAGAGAGAAATGGCAGGGGAAGTGTTAGCCAGTTTTGGAGTTTCGAGAGCAGGAGTGGTTTTCCCTGACACTGAGAGAACCATGGGGAGGTGATGGAGTGTCGGCCAGTGTCAGGGCCTGGCGGGTCTGGCCATCCTTCAGCTCGGAGAAATCCTGACCTTCCCCAGGCCCTGGGATGCAGCTGCCTGTCCCCCTGGCCGGCCACAGGCTTTTATCTGTCCCAGCTCAGGGAGGGCAAGCTCAGAGCTGCTCTGCAGGGTCAGGAGGGGGCCTTGGCCAGAAGGGTGAGAGTTGGGGTTAGAAAGGGAGTGTGGAGGGCCAGCCCTGGGCCAGGGAGGGGTGGGTTCTCACACCTGCCTCCCCGCCCCTGTCCTTCCCATTGCGTATGGTGCAGCTGCCACATTTTCCTCCTCAGATAGGCTGAGTCTTCCGGCGGGCGCACGTCCCTTTGTTGACTGTCCCCTCCATGTCCCACAGGGTGGATGCGAGCCATCAGGAAGAATGCCAAGGGCCTGCACATAGGTGAGTCTGGCAGGCCAGGAGTGAAGGCCCTGATGGCACGACCTCCGAGGGTGGACAAGTGGGCGCTGGGGTCTCCACATGTTCCTGATCACCCAGCTGTGCTGCCGCGGCACAGGTTACTTTGACTGCTCTGAGATGGGGCTGGCCCTGGCCTGGCATTCACAGCCCTTGGTCTGGCTGGAGTCCTGGGCTCTCCTCCCCACACAGGCTGTGGCCCTCCAAAGCCAGCACCTCCTTGGCTAGTGTCATTGCCTTCATTGTTCTCCTTTCCATTTTTTCCTTCATTCACCTGATGAGTCCTATCAGGGCAGCTAGGGCCAAGCCCTGGGCTCGGCCTGAGGGTGATGCTGACCCTGGCTCACCTGTGCCCCTGTAGCTCATGGCTGGGGATGGGGGCACATGTGTCCCCACGTCCAGTGGCAACCTCAGAGGCAGTGGATTAAGAGTACGAGTTGCTGAGGGAGAGACTCTGGGGGATGCTAGAAGCGGGTGACTGGTCTGAGCTGGAGCAGCTGGAGTCTGTCCCAGCCTCCCTCCTGTAAGGTGGGGCCACTACCATGCTGAGCCCTGTGGGGAGCTGGTGTCAGGATATCAGGACTGTCAGCGTCTGCTCGCTCCTTCCCCACAACCCCCCCCCAGCCTGTGAGGCTCTGGGACATACTCTCTGGACGCGTGGTTGCTCCAGGTGGCCTCCCTGCCCCTCACTGTCTGGCCTCACTTCCCTCTGGAGGCCAAGGGGATGCCTTTTTGAGGCAGCAAGCAGCAGGGGCCTCCAGCATCTCCCACTCACGGCCCCCGTGTGTGTCTGTTGCCACTGCAGTGCCTCGGCTCCTGTTTGAGGACTGGACTTACGATGATTTCCGGAATGTCTTAGACAGTGAGGATGAGATAGAGGAGCTGAGCAAGACCGTGGTCCAGGTGGCAAAGGTGAGGCCTGTGTGCTGCTCCAGCCTCTGAGCATAGCCCCCCAGGTCCCACCTGGCCGTCTGGCTGGGCCTCCCACGAGGCTTCCACTCGGCTTTTCTGGCTTCTTCCTTGGGCACCTTCTGGTGTGGCCCCCGTCTTCCAGGGAAGGCAGCATCAGCCAGGCTCAGGCTGCTGCTCACTTTCTTGACCACGGTTCCTCTGGAGGTCCCAGGCATGGGAGACCTGTCTGCTGGGCCATGGTGCTTCCCTTGGGCAAAGCCCAGCTGCCTGCTACCCTCCTGGGAGGGGACCCAGCCCTGCTGGCTGCCAGTATGTCTGGGTTGCAGGGGTCAGGGAGCCCCCAGACCCTGGGGGTGGAGTTGGGGGAGGCACATGGGTGGGTGGGATGCAGGAGAGCACTGGCCCTTCCACTCCTGTTCCTCTGGGACCCCCACACTTCCTCCTTTAGACAGGCACTTCTGGGCATACAGACCAGGCTTGGGTCTTGCCTTGTGAGTGACCAGGCCACGACCTGACCATGTGGGCCGAGGTGGCGGGCTTCTTGTTTTTCCACTGCTCCCTCCTGGACCTCCAGGCCCTCCTTACCTGTGACTGCTTCTTTCAGAACCAGCATTTTGATGGCTTCGTGGTGGAGGTCTGGAACCAGCTGCTAAGCCAGAAGCGCGTGTGAGTGGGCACAGGTGGTGGTGGGGGGCCCACCTCCTGGCCCTGGTGTTTGTAGGAGGCTAGAGGAAAGACCAGGGGTTTGGGGAGGGCCTTCCTTCCACAGTCCCTGTGCCTGGGGTGGGGATGGGGCCGCACAAAAGATGGACACCTGCTCAGAAAAGTGGAAGCAGCCTGTGGCACGCAGCCGGCTCTGAACGCATTGCTGCACCGGCCCTGATGCCTCTCTTGGGTGGTCAGAGGAACTTGAGGACCCTCATTCATGAAGGCTTGGCAAGAGAAAGATGGCCCAGATGGTGACAGCAGGTTGAGCTTGGACACAAGCAGAAACTCCTCACTGAGCATGGGGGAACCTTCCTGGGGGTGTCCCTGAGCACGGCCAGGACCCGTGGTGTGGACTGCCATGGTGGCCTCTGGGGAATGCCTCCCAGGCCCCCAGGCTCTGCAGCAGTCCCCTCCACCGGGAGGCGGCCACAGCACTCCCTTTGCCACATCAGAGCCCAGCCCTCCCATGACCCTTGTGGGTTCCCACTCCCCGTGGGCCAATTGACCAGGATTGGAGGGAGTGATGGAAAGTGCTCCACCGCCTGGACTGGACTGGACTGGCCACAGCCCTGAGGAATGGCTCTTCCTTGGTCCTGCCCAAGCAGCCCAGCCAACTCACCTAAAACAACCACCTTGCCTGTTCTGCCAAAGTGGACGACTGCCCTACAGGATAGCAGGGGGGCAGTACTGCTGCCCAAGATGTTGGTAGGGGGCGTCCTCAACGTGCTCAGGACAGGTGGCTTCCTCTCACTCCACTGGTTGCAGCGAGTGAGGCTGGCGCCGTCTCCACCGGGCGCCTGTGGCAGCTGTCCAGCCCTTCAGCCTTCTGTGCGAGACGTAGGTTCTGGAATCAGCTCCCCCGCCCCTGCCACCTGAAATAGTTCTGGTTGTGCTTTAAGAGCCCAGGCCTGAGCTCAGGCTCCATGGTGTCCCCTGCAGCAGCCATGGCACTTTCATCCCATTGCTGCTATGGGCAGAGGAGCTGCAGGTCCAGGCTCTGCCCACCCGGGGCAGCGTCCCCACACAGATCTTAAGTTTGAGGGAGGGAAGGGACATTGTTGAGGCAGAGCCCATGAGGGGTAGGGCAGGATTCCTGCCCAGGGGCTCAGAGGACCCTCAGCCTGGAGCTGGTACAGGTCCTGCCCCTTTGGGTGGCTCCAGCCTCTGCAGCCCCACCGCTCCTCCCACTAGGCTCTGAGGGACTCACTGGCTGGGAGGCAGCAGTCCAAGGCTCTTCCTGGAACTGCTCCCAGGCCCAGGCTCCAGAAGAGCCCTGGAGTCCTGTTTCCTGGTGCCCAGACCCCCACACCCTCCGCCAGCACCCCTCGGTGTGCCCCCCACTGGATACTGGTGCCCAGACCCCACACCGTCCGCCAGCACCCCTCAGTGTGCCCCCCACTGGATCCTGGTGCCCAGACCCCACTCCCTCAGCCAGCACCCCTCAGTGTGCCCCCCACTGGATGTGTCCGAGAGGCTCCTCTGTCTGCTTTCCTCCTGGGAGGCCTGGCAGCAGCAGGAGGACAAGGAGCTGCGTGGAGGGAGGCTGGGAGGGCACTGCAGTAGGGGTAAGGATGTCCCCAAGACTGTGGGGAGTCTGTTGTCTGCACAGCCCCTGAGGGGCCCCAGCTCTGCTGGAGGATCAGGTGCCTGCATTCCTGGCTGAGGGACAATCCCAGGCCCTGCCTTGGGGGGCTTCTTGCTGAGCAGTGGGCCGAGGACCCTGCTGGGGCTGACCTTCTGTTACCCTCTGAGGGTGGGGGTGTCTCAGCAGGAGACAGAGTCCGCCAGCTTCCAGCCTTCTCACTCGTCCTGGGAGAACGGGTCTATTAATCAGAGATTTCTGTTTCAGAGCATTAGGTAGGCAGTGAGACAGCCCCAGAGGCTCCTCAGGAGACAACCTCATGTCGGGGTGGCCTGGGGGCACTGAGACAGCCTCGTGTCTGGGGTGGAGGCTGAGGGCTCCTGACGGGTCATAAACGTCAGGGTGGGAGGGCAGGAGGCAGTAGGGGAATTGCCGAGCCGGAGTGGCTGTGGCAGGCGAGGACGGGTGGGAGCGGCCTGTGAGCACCTCGTGTCCAGGCTCCTGCAGGAAGGTGGGGAGCTGCCAGCATGGCAGGGCAGGCAGTATCCAGGCTCCACAGATTCCTTTGGGCATTCTGCTGCCTGGGAGCTGCCTCAGCACAGTCCTGCCTCCGACCACCACTTGGACCCCAGCCCCCAGTGTGCCAGGCCCAAGGCTGGGCTCAGCAGGTTCTGGTCCCAGCACTGGGCCCTGTACAGAGGCTCAGGGCAGCTTTTCCTGCAGTTTGTTGGCAGTGCCCTTGGCAGGGGTGTTGCTGCCTCTGGTCCCTCCTGAGCGCTGAGTCAGCCCCTTACCGTTGTCCCCACATCCAGAGGGGTTGTGATGGGGCGCTCGGAGCCACTAGTCCCAGCAGCTGGCAGTATGAGGGGGTCTGTTGTGAGGAGCACTCCGGGCAATGCCGCACCACTGTAGCTGCAGCCCACATCACCTCCAGGGCCCATGTTGTCTCCTGGGGGCCCAGGTACACCTGGGCCACACAGCCTGACTGCGGGTGGACACCCAGGCTCCCTGGGCCCCTCACAGAGTGACTGGGGGCACCTTTTGGCCTTCAGGTCTGGTGTGGCCCTGGAAGAAGGCCATCCCACCACTGTCCTGGGGAGCTGTGGGTACCTGCAGACAGCACAAAGCCCACAGGCTGGGAGCCAGGCAGGAGACCCCCAGGTAGGGTCAACTTCCCCAGGCATCTGGGCAGGGCTTACTCTGCTCACTTTGGTGTTTCAGGGGCGGGGGCAGCACCCTCGACCACCACCTCTAAGTGGCGCGCAGTGCGTGACAGCCTCTGGCACCCATAGAGTTGTGGACACAGCTGCAGAGGCGTGAGGACAGGCTGCCCAAAGACTCTGCTCCTCGCTAAGGACTGTGCCTGCATTGCAGCCGGCAGAACTAACACCAGATGATCTGGGCCAGAGTTACCCAGGAATTGATGGGGGCTTAGCTTGGAAAATGACAGTCCCATTTGGGCCATGTCAGGGAAACAGGAGCTGCCGCTATGCAGCAGTTGCACGTGCCAGGCCCTGGTCCTGGCACCATCAGGAGCACCAGGACCTCTGGATACTGGCTAAGGAACTATCACGCCGTCCTGACCTAACCTGGTTCTCACCGAGCCCCACAGAGGCTTGTGCTGGAGCGGGGCGGGACCTGAGGCCAGCAAGGCCGGCTCTTGCCCCGCCCTCAGCCCTCCTGTCATCCCCTGAGGGGTGGGTCTGGGTCTCCTCCCCAGATGGGGCTGCTCCCCGGGCTGCAGCGCAAGAGTGACAGTCTCCCATGCTCGGTATCAGCCAGAGCCGGCCCAGTGTGTACGCCTCACCCTGAAACCCAACTTTGCAGCAGCATGTGCTCCAGGCCAGTTTCTGCAAAGAGGCCACCTGCAGGGTAGACTCATGGGCACCAGCGTGTGTACATGGCAGGCTTGGGTCCTGAGGGCTGCTCCCAGGCCATGCTAGGAGGGAGGCTAGTGCCGTCCCTTGGGGAGCACTGCTCCACTCTAGGGGCCAGAGGAGGCCTCATTGCTGCTCCCTGTCTCCTCCCCTGCCCAGTGCCCTGCCCTCTCCTTCCCTCAGCTACACCAGGCAGGTGTGGCCCTTGGAGTGCCCTGCAGCTGCCCTTGGGTCAGTGTCCTGGGCCTGCTGGGGGCCTTTCCTCACCTGGCGTGTCTTTTTTTTTTTTTAATCTGCCATGTCTAGGCGTCTGAAGTGTGGTGTGGACATGTGGGGCTGTCTCTGGTTGAGCCCCTCTTTCTGGGGGTTCCTAGGGTACTGCACAGGCCCCCACTCTAGGGGGGGCCACTGGGGCATGAGACAGTGTTGTTGCGGCTACATCTAGAGATGAATAGGAAGTTCCCACGAAGGGACTCGCAGCCTCGCCTGCCCTGCTGCAGGGTGTCAGGTTGGGGACCAGCCCCACCTCTCCCTGAGGCAGTGGGTGTCACAGAACCCTGGGAGAGGCCTCAGTGCCAGGCGCTGCCGACCCCACCTCTTGGTTCTTGCAGGGGCCTCATCCACATGCTCACTCACCTGGCCGAAGCTCTGCACCAGGCCCGGCTGCTGGCCCTCCTGGTCATCCCGCCTGCCATCACCCCCGGGTAAGTGCCGCCCTGGAGGTGTGGGGGTGGCTGTGGAGGTCTCTGGGATCTGGGGCAGCCAGTACAGGGTGTTGGCCAAGGGCCCACACCCTCCTGCTCAACACCCAAACCCCAGCCCATCTGTAGAGGCTTCAGCTGCCACACACACACTGTGCCCCTGTGCTGGGCCCAGAGAAGGCTCCAGGTCAGCACGTGAGTCCCAGGGGCAGACCTGGGGGCCAAGTGGACAGAAGCAGGCTGGGTTGGGGAGTCACAGAGCCCAGGCAGGGCTAGCCTGGTTGGGGGCACCCCAAGGTGTCGAGGCAGAAGTCCCAGGGCTCTGCCCAGAGCAGCCCCTCAGGCAGACACTGGGCTTCCCGGCCCACCACTCTGGAAAGAAGCTGCCAACCCTCTGCACCACTGCAGCCTTCTGTCCCTTCAGAGGCAGAGAGGGGACTGTGGGCCACTCACTGTGTGTGGTTGGGTGCACCCCCAAGCCCGAGGATGTCTAGAGGGACTCACAGAAGAGCCAGTTTGTGCTCACAGGAGGCTGCCACCCTGCAGATGCCTGTCCCAGCACAGGCCGGCCATGCCCTCAGGGTGGCACCCCTGGCTAAGCAGGCAGCCTGGTGGCCTCCTTCACAGCCTGGAGGCTGCTGAGGGCGCTTTGCACGGTCAACCGACTTTTCTCTCCAGGCTTTCCAGGGCTCTCCACTGATCAGTATGGGCTTCAGCCAGGCAAGGCAGCACTGGGACAGACACGGCAGCATGTCCTGCAGACCAGTTTCAGACCTCTGCCCCTGGTCCTGCTGTCGTGGCCAGGTTCCTTCCCTGGAGCTGGGGCGGGCTGTGCTCAGACCCTTCTGGCTCCCAGCACAACGCAGTTCCTAGTTCCTGGTGGACTCAGACTGACCCTTTGATGGAAGACCTTGGAAAGTGGAAAGCAGAAGGGGTGCTGAGAGCTGAGCCCTGGGGGCTGCTTTGTGCATGGCCTGAGCTTGCACACATGCCCAGCATTGTGATGACAGGACTCGCTCTGCCTGTGACCAGGCGTTCGGACCTCCTGTCCCAGACCGAGCCCACACTGCTGTGTGCCCTGGCCCCTCCCTCTCCTTTATGTGCCAGCTGGGCTGACCTGTGGGTGGTGCTCGGGAGGGAGGAGCCCGGCTCTGCGTTCACGATTCTGCTCCCACAGCCCACCAACCTCACCTTCCCCAGCAAGAACGGGCCCAAGTCCAGGGCTGGGGTCTCACCTCTATTCTGGGTTTGGGGCCTGTGTCATCCCCTACACTGCATCTTTTTCTTTTCTTTTCTTTTTGTTGAGATGGAGTCTCACTCTGTCACCCAGCCTGGTCTCACTGCAACCTCTGCCTCGCAGGCTCAAGTGATTCCCCCACCTCAGCCTCCTAAGTAGCTGGGACCACAGGCACATGCCACTACACCCAGCTAATTTTTTGTTTGTTTGTTTTTTGTTTTGTAGAAATGAGGTTTTGCCATGTTGCCCAGGCTGGTCTTGAACCCCTGGGCTCAAGCGATCGTCCCACCCCAGCCTCCCAAGCCACCGTGGCCAGCCTTTTCCGACGTGAGACACTTATGTCTGACCTGTGTTCCCAGAGTTTGAAGGGGGCTGGCAGGGGCTGGCTGTGAGGACATGCCCTTCCTGAGCTGACAGCACCTGTCTCAGGTTGTTGGGAGGACTTTGCAGGCCTGGGGCTGGGAGAAAATTTTTCGGGGTGGCAGACGTTCCCTGTCCAGAGGCCACCTCTGTAAGGCACAGACTTCATGGGGCTCCGAGTTGCCCTTTGTACTTAGGGGAGCTGCAGAAGCAGCCATCGGTGGGGACCAGCTCAGGAGCCCAGGGCAGTTCTTGAGGCCGGGGCAGAGGGCCAGGTGCCTGCCTTTTGCTGGTGGCAGCCTCTGCCTGAGCTTCTGGCCCTAGGCAGGAAGTGGGCAGTCTGAGCTGGGCCAGGTCCCTGCCCCTCACCCCACAGCAACCAAAGCTCACGGCTCCCTTTGCATGGCGCTGGTGGGTCCACTCTGAGGTGTGTGGGGCCACGACGCTGGCCATCTCCTCCAAGCCCCATGGTTTAGGGCAGGCCATCACTATGTGGAGCCCGACTCAGCAGTCAGAGAAAGGTAACGCATGGGGGCGCCATCACCGGATCCTCAGCAAACACGTTTGCACAGAGGCCCCTGCTCCCCGCATACCTGCCTCTTGTCTGCAGCCTCGGGGGATGGGGCAGGCTGCGTGCTGGCAGTGTGTGTGGAGGCCTCTGGGGGGGACTGTAGGCATCCTGTGCGGTGTAGACAGGCTGAGATCCAGGCTGAGGTCGGTCCCCAAAGAGCTGAAGGGTGCTGACAGGCCAGTCAGGGAGCAGGCTAGGCCTGCAGGCTGATGGACAGTAGAGCAGCCATCGTGAGGGGTGAGGAGGCTGGCAGCAGCAGATGGGTCAGGCGACCCAAGGCCATGGGAGACAGGTTCAGAAATCTCCGACAGGCAGAGGGGGAGGGGAGCTGTGGGTGGAGGAACAGGTGTGGGCACTGGCTGCTGGGGGCAGATTCCCTGAGCGTGGGAGGTTGCAGGGACAGTGATGCCAGCATCTGTTAGGGTTGGGGAAAGGTATTCCCTGAGGATGGCTGTGGGGCCTGACACTGATGCCACCATCTCTGTTAGGGTTGGGAACTGGCATTCCCTCAGGGCTGCTGTGGGGCCTGGCTCTGCAGGTGGGAACTGCGGGGCCAGGCGGTGTGGCTGGCAGGGACTGGGGACCACAGGCTGAGCCCATACCTTCCTCACAGCCTGGAGGGAGGTCAACTGGGAACATACTACGGCTCTCCCCTGCTGGGTGGCTGGAAGATGAGAATCTAGGGAGGATGGAGGCTGAGCCCGTAGGGTCTGGTAGCTGCAGTGCAGGAGCAGGGAAGAGATGGGCCCACCCCGGCAGATGGCGGCGGGAGGGGTTGACATGGAGCTGACGTTCCTTTTGCCTGGCGTCGACGCAGTGAGGCAGACATCACCCGGAGATGGTACCTGGTTGGCCGAGGGAAGAGGGGGCATCTGCCACATGGGCCTAGTGTTGAGACCAAGGTGGGTGGGTGGGGGTTTCAGGGAGGTCGTAGGTAGAACGTGGGAGTTGTGCCGTGCTGGAGGGACGGTGTGGGTACATGGCAGAAGACTGGGCTCACTTGTGTTACCATCTCCCCTCGGCATCTGGGAGGACGCTGGTCTGGAGGCCGCATCCACCCTGGCCTCTGGCAGCTGTGGGGTCTATGTGGCTGGAGGGACCTGGTCAGGCCCCAGCCTGAGATTGTTCATCCCCTCTTTCTGGAAAGAGGGAAAGAAAGGGTGACTTGGGGAGGAGAGTGTGAGGCAGCCAGCTGGGCAGTGCACCCCCAGGGCCCTGGGGCACAGAGCGCCCTGTCTCAGCACCAAGCTCGTGCAGGGGCAGCCCGGGCAGGGCAGAGCAGAGCGCGTCCAGCCGTCTGGAGGGGCACTGGCATTGGTGTAGGCCCGGGATCCAGTCGAGGCTGAGTGGGCACTCACCTTCCTTGCCGCTGCCTGCATGGGGCCCACCCAGGACATGGGCGATGGGAGGGTGGGCAGCTGGCTGTGATGAGCTCCTTTTCCTTCCTTCCTCCCGGGGTTTCGTTCCTCAGAAATGAATTCAGAACATGGTGTTTTCGGTGTGAGCGGTAATTCCTGTTCATCTGAAGTCACGCTGTGTCTAATCCAGGACAAGCTGTTACCTCATTTCTCAGCCGTGGCGATCCCCTCTTGTCCGGGTGCCGTGGGGCACAGAGACAAATGGCTCCGCTGCCGGCTCTCGTGGCTGTCTGGGTGAGGGACACAGGCTGGGGAGGGGCGGTCCTGGCAGTGGCCCCTTTGCAGTCTTTCTTGCGGGTAGGAGGAGGTCCACATTCCCGGGTGGTCCCCAGGGCCAGCGCCAGGTGGGGGGTGGCAGGACCAGGGGCACGGGCCTGGTTCCCTCCCCTCTCCCCCACTGATCACCACCGTGAGCTGCTTCCACCTCTGGATGGGGCCTGCTTTGTTCCCTCGTGTTGTTACCACCCTTGAAAGTGTGAGGACCGTTCCCAGCCTGTGGCCGTGGTTGGTGCCCCGCTGTAGCAGAGTTGTTGGGTCAGTGGGCAGCAACGTGAGCCCCGAAGGGAATACGCAAGCTGTGCCACATGCGTGTGGCGTGTTGGCATGCTGCACTGAGGGGCGCAGTGTGGAACCCTGTCCCCTGGCAAGACTGCCCCTTCCTGCTTGGGGACATTGTGGGGCTGCATTTCTGGTGGAGGCGTGAGGGGCATTCCTGGTTTCTGTGCCACGTTCTGTAGCTGGTGGGAGCCAGATCCTGGACACATGGCCTCACCTACCAAGGCCTTGTGGAGTGAAGCCCACTCTGCCAGGAGCGTCTGGTGCGGCCAAGGCCTTGAGATGGTAGAAGGTACAGTGCCCACGAGAGGGACAGGGGTGTTGCAGCACTGTGGATGTGGGGGAGGCACACGAGCCTGGCTCACAGCAGGAGCCCACATGTCTGATATAGCAGCGTGTGAAACAGGACTGGGTGCTCGGAAGGGCATCATGGGCACAGCGGAGGAGTTGGACTGGGACAGGGCCCTGCAGAGTAGAAACTGCGACTGACAGGGCTGCCATAAGATTGGCAAAGGAGGAGCCAAAGGGACAGGCAGTCATGCTGGCCACAGCCCTGGGTGCAGCAAAGGCCGAAGTTAGAAGCAGAACCATGGGGCACGTGAGAGGAAGGAGTGACTGACAGACACAGACAACTCTGACCAGGATGTCGGCACATTGGAAGACACCACAAAGGAGCGAGAAGACCAGCCTCTCACCAGGAGAAGCGGTGCTGCCCACGCCCCTGACCAAGAGCACATGACCACCTGAGAGAGCTAGAGGGAGAGAAAATGCGAACATGGCGGTGGGAACGCAATGAGGGGCTGGGTGTGGAGGCTCGCGCCTGTCATGCCAGCATTTGGGGAGGCTGAGGCTGGAGGATCGCTTGAGCCCAGGAGTTTGACACCAGCCTGGGCAACATAGTGAGACCCCATCTTTACCAAAAATTTAAAAATTAGCCGGACGTGGTGGCGCCTGTGGTCCCAGCTCCTCGGGAGGCAACAGCAAGACCCTGACTCAAAAACAGAAGAGAAGAAAAGCAAACAAGCAACAAAGACCCCACAGAAAAGCGGGCAGGAGACCTGGACTCGGAGCCACGAGAGGCCACAGTAGATGTGTGCATGGAGCTGGTGGGCAGGCTGGGAGACGCTCAACCACGTTATTCATGAGGGAAGCGTAAATGCAAGTCACGGGGAGATCTCAGCTCAGGAGCAACCGGGCTGGGATGGAACCGACAGCCCATGCTGCCTGGCATCTGCCGCCAGGGTCTGAGTGTTGTGGGCTGTGAGCCAGGGGGCTCTGTGTGGGAGGGGCCAAGGGGCTGCCTGGGACTGACTGGGAGAGGCGCTGGCAAGCCCGAAGGCTGCCTTCCGGCGAGGCCTCTTCCTGGTGCAGTTGGCACCTTTTTGCTGCGTCCTCACATGGCAAACAGCTGTGGTGTCTCTTCTCATAGGGACACTAACTCTGCCATGGGGCCCATCGTCATGGCCTCGTCTAGCCCTAACCACCTCCTAAAGGCCCCATCTCCAGAAACCATCGCGTCAGTGGTTAGGGCTTCAGCATAACCATTTGTGGGGACACGAGTACCCTGTCCACAGCAACACCGATTCGTTGTGTTGCTCTGTTGCCTAGGCTGGAGTGCAGTGCAGTGGCATGATCATGGCTCACTGCGGCCTCCACCTCCTAGGCTCAAGCCATCCTCCCACCTCAGCCCCCCAAGTAGTTGGGACTATAGGCACACAACCACTACACTTGGCTAATTTTTTCATTTTTTTGTGGAGACAAGAGTCTTGCTGTGTTCCCCAGGCTGGACTCCAATTCCTGGGCTCAAGAGATCAACCTGCCTCAGCCTCCCAAAATGCTGGGATTATAGGTGTGAGTCGTCACACCCAGCCATTTTTCCTTTTTGAATCAACTAAAAAAGGCAAGAGGATTGCTTGAGCCCAAAAGTTCAAGGCAGTAGCAAGATAGGATCATGCCGCGGCACTCCAGCCTGGGTGACATAGAGACCCCATCTCAAAAATAGAAATGAGGCTGGGCGCGGTGGCTCAAGCCTGTAATCCCAGCACTTTGGGAGGCCGAGACGGGCGGATCACGAGGTCAGGCAATCGAGACCATCCTGGCTAACACAGTTAAACCCCGTCTCTACTAAAAAATACAAAAAAACTAGCCGGGCGAGGTGGCGGGCGCCTGTAGTCCCAGTTACTCAGCAGGCCTGAAGCAGGAGAATGGCGTAAACCCGGGAGGCGGAGCTTGCAGTGAGCCGAGATCCGGCCACTGCACTCCAGCCTGGGCGTCAGAGTGAGACTCCGTCTCAAAAAAAAAAAAAAAAAAAGAAATGACCTTGGGTGTCGGTGAGAGGACCTGGGTGGAGGCCTCGGCCCAGAGGGAGGTTGCAGGGCGGGAAGGGTTGAGTGGACAACTGGATTTGGGGCTGAGGTCTTAGGGGCACCTGGCTATAGAGAGGGGCCCAGGCACTGAGGAGGCCACCAGGAGTGATGGGCATAGCGCTGGGAGGTGTTTCTCAGGGATCCAGGGAGGCTGACCATGCCTGAGCAGTGGGGCTGGCAGGCATCAGGAAAAGAGGTCAGGGCTGAGGGGACCACTGATGATGCTCCATGTACCTGCAGGCCGGGATAGCGCAGGGCGGACAGACTCTGGGGCCTGGGTCTCCTGGTGCCCAGCAGAGGAGGAAGGCCCAGACGTTGGTCCTAGTAGACTCAAGGCAGGGGCTGGGGTAAAACTGCACATCTGGAGAGGGGCTCCTCAGACCTGCCAGGTGGGGCCAGGGATCTGCAGGGGTGTCTTGGGCCCTGAAGCCCCTGACAGAAGCCCCAGCACTGAGGCCCTTGGCATGGTCCAGATTTGGAAGCCCAGTGACCCTTGAGCAGAGGAGGGGTCACAACTGAGGGAGATCAGGGCTCACAGCCTCACTGCCTCACAGGGGCCCACCTCACTTTGGTGGTTGCCGCTCCTCCGACCGCGTCCCCCATGCTGTTGTCCTGTGTCCTGCTGCCGTGGGGTCCCTTGGCCCCCTCAGTGTTGACCTTTGTGTACCACTCCCATCTCCCCTTGGCTTACAGACCTGGGTGTGGAGGGGCCATAGGCCAGCGCCCAGCTCTCCCTGGGCCAGGCAGGAGGGCTGCCCCCGGAGACACTAGTTCCCAGTGGATCTAGGTCAGGAAGGAGCAGGTCCCCGAGGGAAGGGCTGCCGTCCAGAGATGGCCCAGGGGCCAGGCAGATAGAACAGGACTGCTTCCTCTGCAGTGCCCATGCCACAGGTGTCCGCAGCCGACCAGGGAATGTGCCACACAGCCTTGCTCCATCCCTGGGAGCCAAGCACTTGTACTTCCCATCTACCTGCTGAGGTCCAGTGAGGGCTTTGGACAGTCTGATTGGATCAGGCTGACCGTGAGTGGGCTTGAGGGCTGTGTCCCAGGAGCCGCCTCTGTTTTCAGGGAGGCTTTGGTGCAGACCCCGGGAGGGGATGCTCCTGGGAGCCTAGATCAGTCACCTCCATCTCAGCGACTCCAGCTCTCAGCAGTGGCCCATCCTCTTAGCCACTCTCCATGGACCTTGCCCCTCCATGGGCAGCCCTGGCCCAGGTCTCCCCACCGTTAGGCCTGTCATTCTCAACTATATCCTGGTCTCAGGCCTCTGGGCCCCCATGACCACATCCCCGTGTCTCCCAGCCCCCAGCCTCTGTGGCCCCGACCAAGCTGCAGGCTGCCCCCACCCCAGGAGGACACTTTTCCCCTGGGAAGAAGTGACCCAAGTTCCCCACAGCCAGCTTGCTGTCACCCCAGCTGAACCGCAGCTAGGGAGAGTTTTTAGGCAGGGCATAGCAGTCTGAGGTGGCTGCACCTGTCTGTTGCAGGACCGACCAGCTGGGCATGTTCACACACAAGGAGTTTGAGCAACTGGCCCCCGTGCTGGATGGTTTCAGCCTCATGACCTACGACTACTCCACAGCGCATCAGTGAGTGTGGGCTTGGGGGCTTCTAGGGTACAGCAGACTCCACAGCGCAGCAGTCAGTGTGGACCTGGGGGGCTCCTGGGCACAGCTGACGCCCTCCTATCTGTGGTTCTGTGCAGAAGGCTAACTGCTGAACCTGGACGCCCACCTGGGGAAGCCAGTGGCACTGCACCTGTCCCGTGCCCTGTGGTGGTCCCGTGGGTGGGGCCCTGCCTCTGGTGGAGCCGGGTCACAGGTGGGGCACAGGCACAGTCCTGCTGCTGCCCAATGCCGCCCTGTCCTCCTTGGCCTGAGCCACACTATTGTGGGTGGGCCATGTGACACAGGGCGCAGGCAGGGACACTCCAGGAAGGATGCTCAGAAGGCCTCATGTCTGCTGACCTCACTGTGTCATGTGAACTCCTGCCTGTGGCTCTGGGGTGGGGGCCGCATATGAGTTCCTGGCCCTGGATGTGGCGTGCCTCTTGGGGCCGCTCTGCTGACAGCCCGTTGTAATGGGTCACTTCTATTCTTCACAACTTTCTAGAGGTGTTAGCCGCAGCATGGGATGAATGCACCCCTCGGTGGAGGGCCCCAACAGTGGCTCAGGTGCGGGGCCTTCCCTGTTGCTGAAACTTGCTCACCCCTTGCCCTGCAGGCCTGGCCCTAATGCACCCCTGTCCTGGGTTCGAGCCTGCGTCCAGGTCCTGGACCCCAAGTCCAAGTGGCGAAGCAAAATCCTCCTGGGGCTCAACTTCTATGGTATGGACTACGCGACCTCCAAGGATGCCCGTGAGCCTGTTGTTGGGGCCAGGTGAGCCAAGGGCTCTCCCTGCTGTGCTGAAGGTGTCACTGGGTGTGGGTGGGTGTGGGTGTAAGGAGACGGAGTGATGGGGAGGGTCCCGGTCCCCTGGGGCTCATGCCCCACAGAGTCAGAGATAGGGGTTGGGCCAGGAGTCAGTCCTGCTTGGTGCCCGCCCCACCGCAGCCCCCACTGTGGTCGCCACCCATGACACCGCCACGTCAGCTGTCCCCATATCTGGGCGAAGCTGGGACGGAGGCTTCCCCCACCTGTCAGCCTCGCCGACAGCACCCAGGCCGGCCGGGGCCTCCCGTGTTGAATTTGAATGCTCCTCTCCTCTGCCCATGACTGATTTCCTGCTTTGTGTGTTCTTGGTGTGCTCTGCCAGTGTGGTTTCTTTTTGGCATCACTTTACTTCATTTCTGGAGGACATTTTCCTGGCTGTAGAGTTCTGGCTGTCGGTTTTTTCACCGGCACCTTAAGCACGTTGCCGCCTTCTCATTCGGACAGACGGCGTTTCACCGCCACCTTGTTCTGCGTGTGTTGCCGTCCTCCCTGCTCTTAGGACTATCTTGTATTTATGGCTGGTTTTGAACAATTTGATTGACACGTCTTCGTTTTCCTTTTGCATAGCGTTCATGGAGCTTCTTGAATCTGTGCATTCGTACTCTTAGCAAATTTGGAAAATTTGGGGCCAAATTCTTCAAATATTTTGTGTTTCTTCTGTCCTTTCCTTTGGAGACCACAAACACTAGATCCATTGAATTTGTCCCACAGCTCACGAATACACCGTTTACCTTTTGGGAATCTCTCTTTTTTTTTTTTTTTTTTTTTTTTTGAGACGGAGTCTCGCTCTGTTGCCCAGGCTGGAGTGTAGTGGTGCCATCTCGGCTCACTGCAAGCCCTGCCTCCTGGGTTCACGCCACTCTCCTGCCTCAGCCTCCTGAGTAGCTGGGACTACAGGCGCCCGCCACCATGCCCTGCTAATTTTTTGTCTTTTTAGTAAAGATGGGATTTCACCATGTTAGTCAGGATGGTTTCGATCTCCTGACCTTGTGATCCTCCTGCCTCGGCCTCCGAAAGTGCTGGGATTACAGGTGTGAGCCACCGCGCCCGGCCAGGATTCTTTTTTCTGTTTCCTTTTGTTTTTTTTTTTTTGAGACAGGGTCTCACTCTGTCGTCCAGGCTGCAGTGCACTGGTGTGATCATAGCTCACTGCAGCCTCAACCTCCTGGGCTGAAGATATCCTCCCACCTCAGCCTCCCAAATAGCTGGGACCACAGGTACCTGCCACCACGCCCTGCTAATTTTTGTACTTTTTTGTAGAGATAGGGTTTTGCCATGTTGTCCAGGCTGGTCTCAAATTCCTAGGCTCAAGCGATCCTCCTGCCTCAGCCTCCCAAAGTGCTGGGATGACAGGTGTGAGCCCCACGCCTGGCCTGGCCATTTCTCTTCCTGTGCCCAACCTGCCATTAATCCCATCCGCCCTGAGCCTGACGCAGTCATTTCTCTCACCACCCAACCTTCCATTAATCTCATCCAGTGCTTTTGTCACCTCATGTGTCATAATTCAATCTTGTTTTATTTTTTATGAGATGGGGGGTCTCACTATGTTGCCCAGGCTGGTCTCGAACTCCTGGGCTCAACCATCCTCCTGCCTCAGCCTCCCAAAGTGCTGCTGTGACAGGCGCGAGCCACCGAGCCTGGCCAACATGTTGCAATTCTCTAGAGGCTTGTTTGGGGTCCCCTTTCCCTCTTCCATGTCTCTACTAAACTTTTGCAGATTGGGATTCAATTGTAATAACTGCTGAGTGCTCATGTCTGCTGGTTCTGATATTGGGGTCAGTTTCAGTAGACTGCTTTTCCTCCTTGTTTGGGGTCCTATTATGCTGCCTTTCTGTTGGCCTGGTACTCTTGGGTTGGTGCCTCAGGCATTGCGAATTTTACCATGTTGAGTGCTGGGTGTTTTAGCATTTTTTTTTTTTTCTTTTTTTTGAGACGGAGTCTCGCTCTGTCACCCAGGCTGGAGTGCAGTGGCACAATCTCGGCTCACTGCAAGCTCCGCCTCCCGGGTTCACGCCATTCTCCTGCCTCAGCCTCCTGAGTAGCTGGGACTACAGGCGTCCGCCACCTCGCCCGGCCAATTTTTTGTATTTTTTTAGTAGAGACGGGGTTTCACCGTGTTAGCCAGGATGGTCTCGATCTCCTGACCTCGTGATCTGCCCGTCTCGGCCTCCCAAAGTGCTGGGATTACAGGTGTGAGCCACCGCGCCCGGCCTAGCATTTTTATAAATCATCTTAATCTTTGTTCTGGGTGCAGTTGAGTTTCTTAGAAACAGTTTTAGCTGCTCGCTTTTCTGGAGAACCTGGTCCTTTCTGTGGAGGCCTCAGCTGTCATCTTTGTGAGTCTCTGCAGGTCCCCCACAGGCCTGCCCTCCATGAGGGGTGTGTGTATGTGTCAGCCCAGGCAGGTAAGCAGAGGCCAGACTATCACCCCTGCTTCTTCCTGGTCGGCCATGGGGAGAGGCAGAGGTAACCTGCTAGATTCGCGGGTCCTGAGGGTGGCAGCAGTGGATAGAGGAGTATGTCGGGGCAGTGTTCCCTGCCCGGCCTCCAGGGGTGCCCTCCGTGAGCCCCTCCATGGCAGATGTCAGGTGGGCCATGTTGCAAGACCAGGGTTGTGTGTGGAGTCCTTCCCCCGACACTTTATGTGCACGCTCCTCTCTGTGCACCCTCCTCTCTGTCCACACGGCTGGTCCTGGGGTCCAGCACAGGCCTGGGCTCCCACTGTTCTCTGGCTCTTGGCCCTAGGTGCGCTCTGGGTCGCTGAGCAGGGCCTGACGCTGCTGCAGGGGTGGATGTGAGCGGGTGCTGGCTGAGGAGGGCCTGGGGCCAGCCTGGGCATCAGGCAGGGTAAGGAGCCTGGCGTCTTCTGTCCCATGTCTCACCCAGTGAGTCAGCCACACACTGAGACACGCGGGGCTCCACACCGGTGAGGGCACTGCCCCAGGGCCCCGGCTTGTTTGGGTCCCCTGCTCCTGCTGAGATGGGGCACGGGTCAGTCACTGGGTGCCAGCTCTCATGTTCCTGCAATGCAGAGTGAGGGGCCCGGCCACCCTGTCTGCCCAGCTGTCTGTTCTTTCAGTCGGGACTGGTCTGTGCTCCTGTGTGTGCTGCACCCTTCCCCACCACAGCCCTCCTTTGACGCTGGGAATCCCGGGAAGGCTCTAGAAGCACAGCGCCTGTTCCCCACCTTACCACATCCCTGACCTGGTGCCTGGTTCTGGGGCCTTTGGGTGGAGCCATGTACAGAGCTTGGACTCCCAGCCCAGGGTCCCCTGTGCAAAGCAAGAGGCCTCCCATGCACCCAGCCCTGACTCAGCTCCAGCTGTGAGCTCTGCTCACCAGGCCTTCAGGGAAGCCTCACTTCTGATTGGGCTTTTGGAAGGCAGATAGGTGTTGGCCTTGAGTCGCCACCGCACTATTCAAGGGTAATAAAGTACCACAGGTGGGGCAGCTGAAATAATAGCTTCGTCTCAGTCCTGGGGGCTGGAGGTGGGAGATGAAATTAAGGTGCCATTAAGGTCGGGTCGGCTCCTCCCAGGGCCTCTCTCCTTGGCTTGTAGATAACTGCCTTCTCCATGTGTCCTCACAAGGTCCCATGTGCGCCTGTGTGTGTCCTTATCTACTCTTCATTTTTTTTGAGACGGGGTCTCGCTTGTCACCCAGGCTGGAGTGCAGTGGCACGATCTCAGCTCACTGCAACCTCCGCCTCCCGGGTTCCCGCCATTCTCCTGCCTCAGCCTCCCAAGTAGCTGGGACTACAGGTGCCCACCACCACGCCCAGCTAATTTTTTGTATTTTTAGTAGAGACGGGGTTTCACCATGTTAGCCAGGATGGTCTCGATCTCCTGACCTCGTGATCCGCCCACCTCAGCATCCCAAAGTGCTGGGATTACAGGCATGAACCACCACACCTGGCCCTTATCTCCTCTTCTTGTAAGACACCAATCATGTTGCATTACAGCCCACCCTTGTGACATCATTTTACTCACATCTTGAAAGACTTTCTCAGTGCAGGCTCAGGCCTATGGTCCTAGCTACTCAGGAGGCTGAGGCAGGAGGATCACTGGAGCCCAGGAGTTCAAGATCAGCCTGGGCAACGACCCTAACTCTACAAAAGAAGAAGGTGGGTCAATCACAAAGTCAGGAGTTCAAGACCAGCCTGGCCAACATAGTAAAATCCCATCTCTACTAAAAATACAAAAAGTTAGCTGGGCGTGGCCAGGTGCCGTGGCTCACACCTGTAATCCCAGCACTTTGGGAGGCCAAGACGGGCGGATCATGAGTTCAGGAGACTGAGACCATCCTGGCTAACACAGTGAAACCCCGTCTCTACTAAAAATACAAAAAATTAGCCGGGCGTGGTGGTGGGCACCTGTAGTCCCAGCTACTCGGGAGGTTGAGGCAGGAGAATGGTGTGAACCTGGGAGGCAGAGGTTGCAGTGAGCTGAGATTGTGCCACTGCACTCCAGCCTGGGTGACACAGCGAGACTCCGTCTCAAAAAGAAAAAGAAAAAAAAAAATTAGCCAGGTGTGGTGGCGGGCTACTCGGGAGGCCTGTAATCCCAGCTATTTGGGAGGCTGAGGCAGGAGAATCGCTTGAACCTGGGAGGCAGAGGTTGTAGTGAGCGGAGATTGCGCCACTGCATTCCAGGCTGGGCGACAGTGCAAGACTCTGTCTCAGGAAAAAAAGAAAAAATAAAAAAAAAAAAAAAAACTATTTCTCTAAATATAGTGCTACTCTGAGGCACTGGGGATTAGGACTGGTGTTAGTTCGTTTTCTGTTGCTTATAACAGAATATCTGAAACTGAGTACTTTATAAATAAAAGGAATTTATTTTATTTATTTATTTATTTATTTATTTATTTTTTTTTTTTTTTGAGACGGAGTCTTGCTCTGTCCCCCTGGCTGGAGTGCAGAGGCGCGATCTCGGCTCACTGCAAGCTCCGCCTCCCGGGTTCCTGCCATTCTCCTGCCTCAGCCTCCCAAGTAGCTGGGACTACAGGCACCTGCCACCGCGCCCGGCTAATTTTTTTTGTATTTTTAGTAGAGACGGGGTTTCACCATGGTCTCGATCTCCTGACCTTGTGATCCGCCCGCCTCGGCCTCCCAAAGTGCTGGGATTACAGGCGTGAGCCACCGCGCCCGGCCATATTTTTTTTTTTTTTTTTTTTTGAGACGGAGTTTCGCTCTTGTTGCCCAGGCTGGAGTGCAATGGCGCGATCTTGGTTCACCGCAACCTCTGCCTTCCGGGTTCAAGCAATTCTCCTGCCTCAGTCTCCCAAGTAGCTCGAATTACAGGCATGTGCCACCACGTTTTTGTTTTTGTTTTTGTTTTTTGTTTTTTTTTGAGATGGAGTCCCCAGGCTGGAGTGCAGTGATGCGATCTCGGCTCACTGCAACCTCCACCTCCTGGGTTCAAGTGATTGTCCTGCCTCAGCCTCCTGAGTAGCTGGGACTACAGGCGCGTGCCACCATGCCCAGCTAATTTTTATATTTTCAGTAGAGATGGGGTTTTGCTATGTCAGGCAGGCTGGTCTCAAACTCCTGACCTCAAGTGATCCACCCGGCTCAGCTTCCCAAAGTTCTGGGATTACAGGTGTGAGCCACTGCACCCAGACAGGGATTTATTTCTTATAGAGGCTGAGAAGTCCAAGGTCCGTGGTCACTTCTGTGAGAACCTTCTTGTTGGTGGTTACTCCAAAGAGTCCAGAGGCAGTGCAGGGCGTCCCGTGGTACAGGCTCTGAGCGAGCTACCCAGGCCGCCTTCCTCTTCTTAGAAAGCCACAGTCCCATGCCCATGGTCACCCACTGGTCCATTAACCCACTAGTCCATGAATGAATTAATCCATTCACCAGGGCAGAGCCCTCATGACCCAGTCACCTTCTAAGGGCCCCGCCTCCCCACAGTGCCACCATGAATGGATTAATCCGTTCACCAGGGCAGAGCCCTCATGACCCAGTCACCTTCTAAAGGCCACAGTGCCACCATGGGGATTACATTTCAGTGTGAATTTTGCAGAGAACATTCAAGACATCACACACTTCACCTGTGGATTTTAGGGGAACAGCTCAGCCATTTACACCATCTGAAGGTGAAGAGTTGGGGCTCACTCACTGCACAAGAGCCTGGGTCAGGTCACACAAGGCATCAGTGTGGCCTGGCACAACAGCTCACACCTGTAATTCCAGCACTTTGGGGGGCCAAGGCAGGAAGATTGCTTGAGCCCAGGGGTTCGAGACCTTCTGTGCAAAATAGACCCGTCATTACAAATAGTTAAAAAAAAAAAAAGGTAGCCGGGTATGGTGGTGCACACCTGTGGTCCCAGCTACTCAGGAATGCCTGAGCTGTGGAGGTGGGGACTGCACTGCACTCCAGTCTGGGCTACAGAGCAAGACCCTGTCTCCAAAACAACCAAAGCCTTCAGCAGCCTCCCCTGGGCAGTTGCACCCAACCATGATTGTTCTGAGAATTGGCTAGTGGGTTTGGAGTCAAGGAATTCTGATTACAAAGGTGTGTACATGAGTGTGTGGGGGTATATGCCCTCAGGACCCCCCAGTTTTGCACAAGTTGGGGTCTGGGTGTACCCAGTCAGGAAAGAAAGGCACTGCTTCTGGGTCCTCACTCCCATCTGAGAAGTCCCCTCCTAATCTGCCCTCTTTGCCCACCCAAAGTGCCCTTGTTAATGACCCCTGGGCCTGAGTGGCACAGAGGAGGGGTGTGGGCACCTGGCAGTCTCCAGCCTGGACGCAGGACCACTTAAGGGGAGCATGCCATGGGGAGGGTCTCAGCGGCCCCTAGAGTGCCTGTCCCCACGTCCCATCCTGGGTGGCCAGTAGCTCTTGCCCTGTCTGACCCTGCCCAGAGACCTTGGCCAGGGCAGCAGCACAGATGCCAGCTCAGCAGGGCCACCTCCCACAAGGCTGGAATAAATAACCAGCTGCCAAGACTTGCTCACACGTGCATCCTCACAGCTGCTGAGCCAGCCGAGAGAGCGCTGACGCTGCACAGCCATGGCTCCTGCCTCAAGGGTATGGCAGGGAGGGCGCCCCCACTCTAGTCCAGGGGGGACACTGGCAAGGATCACAGGTGGAGGCATCCCTGCCGCTGGGAGTTTGATGCCTGACAGCCACCAGAGTCTTCCCTGGGTAGGTTCCTAGCTCCCAACTGTGACAGAGTCCCCTCTGCGAGTGGACGGCACTCCTGCCTCCGCCTGAATGTCCACGCAGGGGAGGGGCCGTGTTCGCAGCTCCTCAGAACATTCTTCCTGACCCTGGCTCTGCCCTGGTGGCGTCTGGCCCCTCCCCAAGCCCCGACCTCCCTCTCAGCTTCACTGTTCATCTGCACCCCGTCCGTGGTCCTGCCCTGGACAGGTGGCATCCACTCTGGACACCAAACCCAGCCCAAGGGCTCACTGCCTGCAGCATGCACAGGGTGAGATGGGCCACCGTTGTGGGGTGTTCTGTGGGTCCTCCCTGTCTGTCCCAGAAGCTGGGGCTCCTCTCCCAGCCCTTTCTCAAGGCTTATCGGTCCTCGCACCTGTGCTGGCTCCTGCTGAGCTCTGGCGACATCACTCAGACGCCTCTCTTCACCCTCTGTTCTCGCCTTGTGTTGGCACCAAATGTCTGCTTTTCTAGCTGAAATCTCACTTATTAGCTGCAGCCACCCTAAAGAGCAGAAGACGGCCCCCAGCCTCACATGCCCCCACACACCACGTGCACCGCCAAGCAATGCGGCGCCTGCCACCCACACCAGCCAGTCATCCAGCCCCAGCCTCTTCGCTCCTCCAGCCTACTGTGTCCTCTGCAGAGTGGAGCCCATCTTCCCTTCATCCTGTCTGTCACCCCCCAGGGGATGTCTGGGAGGCCGGAAGCAGCAGGGATTGAATCTTGGGCACGTGGCCCTCATCACTGCCCTGGCGTCTTTTGCTGCCATGACTCGGTGGACCTAGGCGTTTTCCTCCTGTCTTGTGAATCTTTTACTGTGAGAATCTTCAAGCATAAAAGTGCATAGAATGGTGTGGCAAGCCCCTCATGGCCACCCCAGGACTTGACTCCCTCGGCCTCATGCGGCGCCAAGGGTTTCAGCAACCCCAGCCCCGATCCCCAGGCTCATGCTCACCATGTTCTCCCAACACCCCAGCGCTCTCTGCTAGCCAGTGACGAGGGGCCAGGTCTCCTCCATGCCCGGGGCCCTCAGTGTCTCCAGCCTGTGCCTCTGGGAGCCCTGGGCTCCATCCAGCCTTGGCTGGCTAGCAGCAGCTCCCGCGCACGTCCCCAGTGGGGCTGGGTGCGGGGACTCACTGGCGTGTATCTGTGGCCTAGCCACGCCCGCCTCCATGGGAGGGAGACGGCGAGCCTCAGGGCTTCCGGTCTCAGGATGTTGCTGGATCCCACATTTCAGACAGGACAGCCCTGCAGAAGGATGGCCACCCACCGAGGAGGGCTGTCTGGTTGAATTCAAGCTCTGAGAGGCGACTGAAACGTGTGAAGATAGGAGCACCTGACCTGGGGTTTCAGTGTCTGCAGGGTAGGCTTGGGGAGGGGCAGCTGTCAGCTATGTCCTCCCTCCAGAAGGAGGCCTGGGCCTGGGGTTGGGGGCCTCACCATTGCCCACAGCAGCCCTGGCCCTGGGCGGAGCCTGCAAGCCCCTCCTCCCGCCAGCCAGCAGCAGCTCCACTGCCTTGGACCCCTTCCTTGGAGCTGGCTGCAGAGCCCTGTGGGGGCTCCTGAGGGGTCCTAGGAAGGGCTTCTCTGCACACATACTCCTGAGACCAGAGCCGGCCTCGCGCGTTGTTCCCTGCAGGAAGCTGTGTGCCTCCAGGCTGTTTTCTGCCTGCTGCCTCCAGGACACAGAACTGCTTCCTAAGGGCAGCTCAGGGCGGCTCACAGCATGATTGTGTAATTGCACTGCTATCCCTTTGGAGCCAGTACAGCCCTAGCAGCCACTTGGTCAAATCCAGGGGGTGCTGCGTGTGGTGACTCATGCCTGTAATCGTAACAGCTTGGGAGGCCGAGGTGGGAGGATCACTTGAGGCCAGGAGTTTGAAACCAGCTTGGGGCACATAGCAAGACCCCCATCTCTACAAAAATGTTAAAAGTTAGCAGGGTGTGGTGTTGCACACCTGTATAGTCCTGGCCACTCAGGAGGCTGAGGCGGGAGGATCGCTTGAGCCTTGGAGGTCCAGGCTGCAGTGCGCTATGATCACACCATTGCATGCCAGCCTTCGTGACAGAACAAGACCCTATCTCTTTTCGTTTTGGAGATGGAGTTTCGCTCTTGTCGCTCAGTCTGGAGTGCAGTGGCTTGATTTCAGCTCACTGTAGCCTCCACCTCCCAGGTTCAAGCGATTCTCCTGCCTCAGCCTCCTAAGTAGCTGGGACTATAGGTGTGTGTCACCATGCCTGGCTAATTTTTTGTATTTTTAGTAGACGGGGTTTCACCATGTTGGCCAGGCTGATCTGGAACTCCTGACCTCAGGTGATTCACCTGCCTTGGCCTCCCAAAGTGCTGAGATTACAGACATGAGCCACTGCGCCTGGTGACCTTATCTCAAAAAAACAAAAAAAAATTAAGTCTGGGGAGAGGCAGCCACCCAACTTGGGTTCTGGGCGTGGCCAGGAAGGGTCTGGAGGCTCCATCACCATATCTGGTAACCGCGTCCTCGGGTGAGGCAGCCCCAGCTATAGCACAGGTACACACCTGGAGATAGGCAAGACACAGGTGCATAGCTCCCGGCCCCAGCTGTGGCACAGGTACACACAGGCACACACCTGGAGGCAGGTGAGATACAGGTGCATAGCTCCCACTCCTTGTCCTATCCCATGTCTCCCCATCCCAGCTGGCCCAGAGTTCTCATACCTTGCCTTGCTGAGATCCTGGGGCCATCTCCCCAGGCTCCTTCCTTGCTCAGCCCGGGCTGGCTCTGCACATGGAGTCAAGGTGTCCTGGAACATCTGGTCAGATGCTCTTGTCAGTCCTATGTCTCAGGAGGCTGCCTGGGCAGACTCAAGGAGAGAGGCCCCGATCAGCCTCTGATGCTGGCCTCCCCTGCGGCCTCCCATGAGCTGGCTTCCACTCAGGGGCCAAGAGAGGGACGCCCTTCTTGGTGGATGACCAGGGCTCCCGCCAGCCACTGGGCCAAGACTGTAGGGTTGGGCCCGGAGCTGCTCAGGGCAGTGGAGGAGCATGGACCACTGCCCTCCCGGGAGTCACAAGCCCGGGCTCTCAGGCCAGCATGACAGCAGCAGCGTGTCCATGTGGGCCAGTCCTCCGTGGGCCTCTTTGGTTAGCAGGGTGGAGGGATTGCTCAGACGTGGCTACTCTGGGGGTTCGGCACACCTGCTCCACCGGGGCCACAGCACAGAGTGGAGGTGAGGTATTGGGAGTTCCCTCCGCCCGCCAGTGCTGCCTCCCTCAAGCAGGCTTTTTTTTTTTTTTCTTTTTCTTTTTTTTTTTTTTTTGAGACAGAATCTCACTCTGTCACCCAGGCTGGAGTGCAGTGGCACAATCTCAGCGCACTGCAACCCTCCACCTCCCAGGTTCAAACGATTCTCCTGCTTCAGCCTCCTTAGTAGCTGAGATTACAGGCGCCCACCACCACGCCCGGCTAATTTTTGTATTTTTGGTAGAGAGGGTTTCACCGTGTTAGCCAGGATGGTCTTGAACTCCTGACCTCAGGTGATCCACCCACCTCGGCCTCCCAGAGTGCTGGGATTACAGGTGTGAGCCACCACGCCCAGCCCCGTCAGGCATCTCTGTTTTTCAACCTTGCCTTTTAGACCTTGGCAAACTCCCCAGGCTTTGGAGCAAGCCCCTCGTCCCACTTATTTTGGTTTTCTGGAACCTTCTCCAAGAGAAGTTTCCAAGCTGGTCTCCGTGGGGTGACCCCCGCCCTCCACATCAGGAGGTCCAAGAACATCTTTCTCACACTTGATCTGCTTTCTCCCTAGAAACGCGTCAGACCTCTGTCCCTGGTCCTCCTAAATTCCTCTGTGGCGTGTCTCGGTGTGTTTTGTGTGTATATCCTGTTTGGCTTTCCTTGACTCTTTTCCATTTGAGGCCTTGTAACTTTTTTTGAGGTTGGATAAAATTCATGTACCATAAAATGCACCATTTCAAAGTGGCATTTAGTATGCTTGCAGAATTGTGCAACCCTCAGTACTGTTCCCCAAAAGCCCTCTGCCTTTTAGCAGTTGTGCCCTCTTTCCCTGCCCTAGCCTGTGCCCATCTCCAGCCCACCGTCTCTGTAGGTTTGTCTGTTCTGGATGTTTCTGTGAGGCCGAGGCTGTCCGTGTTAATTTAGTCCTTATTCCTCCCTGTCCATGTGCTTGTCCCTCCCCTGGGCTCCTGCGGTGCTCCCCACACCCACCCTCAGACTTTCAACTTCCCCTGCCTTCTCTCTGACCCTTCCTTCCTCCCAGGCAGGCCCCTCGCCCGCTCCCCGCTCACCGTGGCTGGTGCCTGCTCCCCAAAAGACCTGTGTGGCCCTTGTTCCTCCTGGGAGCCTGGCCCCCTGGTGTGCTTGTCCATCATACCAGCCATGCTCCTTGGGGTCTTATAAGCCCTCAAGGGGGTCCCAGTTACCAGCCTGGGTGGCCACTCAGACCCCCCAAGGACCCAGCCCCTCTGTGTGTCTGCGGCCCTCTGAAGACTGTCCTCCCTCCGCTATGGGCCTGGACTCCCTCCCTGTGCCTGCAGCTGCCCCTCCTCACTCAGCCCTGCTCCTACACCCGGTGGCCTCACCCTCCTCCCCAGGAGTGACTCTCGGACCTCCCTGGGCTTTTGGGAGCTGGGCACACACCCCCACCCAGCACCTGGGCTCTAGCTTCTCCTTGTTCTCAGGGCCTGCTTGGGAGTAGCGATTCCCGGGGTTGGGGTCCCTGACAACGCCCTGGTCGTGGCTGCCCCCACAGCGTGGTCACTACCCACTCACCAAACCACCAGGCTGGGGCTCCTGAGTGGGAGGCACCCGGTGCTCTCAGGGATCCTGGCCACCCACAGCCTCACCTCCTCCTGGAGGCAGCAGATTATGAGCAGTGACCACAGAGGCCCCACTGGAGGAGGAGTGTGTGGCGTGGCCAGAGCTCCCCACAGCCCGAGGGCCATCCCTGCCCTGAGGCATCTGCCCACGACCCTGCACGTCCCATTCTTCTCACAGAGCCACCCAGCGGATATTGGGGGGAAGCTGCAAATTACACCACCACCACCTTGAGCCGTGTTTCAGTTCAGGAGAAGGCGGTCATTTTAGAGCTGTCGATGGGGTTGTGGCTGTGCCGGCAGCCTCCATGATGTTGCCTGGCCTGGAGGGGCTTCTGGAAAGACCATGTTTGCATATGGCTGTTGAGGGGCCTGGCCCAGCCTCAGGAGGGCAGGGGTCCAGCAGTGCTTTTCCATGCCTGGGATGGCTGGAGCTGCTAGCCACTGCTGCCGTCCCATTACCAGCATCTAGGGGGACCGGGTGTAATCTAGGGATTACAGGCTCACACCTGTAATCCTAATACTTTGGGAGGCCAAGGCGGGCAGATCACTTGAAGTCAGGAGTTCAGGACCAGGCTGACCAACATGGAGAAACCCCATCTCTACTAAAAATACAAAAACCAGCTGGGCGTGGTGGCGGGTGGCTGTGATCCTAGCTACTTGGGAGGCAGAGGTGGGAGAATTGCTTGAACCCAGGAGGCGGAGGTTACAGTGGGCCAAGATCGTGCCATTGCACTTCAGCCTGAGTGACAGTGAGACTTTGTCTCAAAAAAGAAACAGGCGTCTAAGGGAAACTCTGTCTGGGTTGGGGAGGCCGCCCGAGTGCTAATTCCCACCCTCCCTGCCATGTGTCTACCAGGGTCTGATGTCTGCAGAGCAGCCCCCGTGCCCCGAAAGGCCAGAGCTACCCGATGGGGTCTGGCACTTTCTCGAGCACTGCTGGGCAGGTGGCAGCTGCTCCCGCTCACAGCTCTGAAGTGACGTGCCCTAGTCTGGAAGAGGTTCCCAGTGTCAAGGGGACTCTGCCCCACTCAGGACAACAGCAGCCTCCCCCACTTGGGATCCTCAGCCATCCCATTCCTCCTGGGCAGGAGCAGGAAGGTGGCTCGAGGTGCGGTCCTGTGGCTGCCATTTCTCACTTGGATAAACCCTGCAGTGTCCAGCCATGACCCCTTAGGGTCCTGCAGATGTCCATGCCACACAGCCCAGGTCCTTGCGCCCCTGCAGCTGCCCACTGCCTGTCCTCCCCTCCCGCATGGTGTCCGGGCTGTAGGCCCCACTCCAGGCCTCCTCCCCGAGGCTGCAGCCCCAGGCATGTGGGGGGCACTTTTCTCACGCAGCAGCCACTGGTCATGTTCCGTTGTCAGCTGCCTCCACCTGCACACACTCCTGTCTGCAGAGACCAGAAGCTTCCAGAACGATCTGTCACTGCTGCTGGTGGCTGTGGCCCATAGTGTTCTGGAACCACCTGCCCTGGTCCCAGATGTGCAGTGTGAGGTGTGCCCACACTCAAGGTCCCCTGTGACCTGGAAACCGCTGTTGTGTCCCCAGCACCTTGGGAATGAGCCTGTCCTCTGTGAAGGAGGGGGTGGTTCTCAAACCACTGGCTCTTGGTGCTCAGGGGGGGCCTGCTGCAGTCCTGGGCCTGGGGTGGTGGTGGTTCAAGACTGAGACAGACTTAGCCTTTGAAAGGGTGCAGAGGCCGGGCGCAGTGGCTCACACCTGTAATCCCAGCACTTCGGGAGGCCAAGGCGGACAGATCACGAGGTCAGGAGTTCCAGACCAGCCTGGCCAATATGGTGAAACCTGTCTCTACTAAAAAATACAAAAATTGGGCGTGGTGGTGCGCACCTGTAGTCCCAGCTACTCAGGAGGCTAAGGCAGAATCACTTGAACCTGGGAGGCAGAGGTTGCAGTGAACCAAGATTGCACCACTGTACACCAGCTTGGGTGACAAAACAACACTCTGTCTCAAAAAAAAAAAAAAAAAGGGTGCAGAAACCACTGCCCCAGGCAGCCATCCCCAGTATGAGGCACTGCCCATCAGTCCAGGGCCAGCAGCGGGGCCAGGGCAGCCTGAGGCCTGTCTGGTTAGCCTCTCACCTGGGGTCTAGACAGAGTGAGGAGCCCCGTCCAGCAGCCACTGTGTAGCCTGAGGGCCATCCCCAGGGTGAGGCAGTTTCAGGCCTCGTGTCACTCTCCAGGCCACTGAGAGGACTTGGGGCGGCTTCTCCTGAGGAAGCTCCCGGAAGATGTGCTTCCTCAAATACAGGGTTCACAGGACCCGAGGCTCTGGCCACCCCACCAGCCATCGTCCCCCAGACCACTGGGGACAGTGGCTCCCTCTACCTGCTGCCCCAAGTGGCCCTGCCCCTGCTGATAGCCACAGCCTTTGGGGTACAGGGTGGGGGAGCTGGGTGGGCTCCCAAACCCACACCCTGGTCTCCCCAGGTACATCCAGACACTGAAGGACCACAGGCCCCGGATGGTGTGGGACAGCCAGGCCTCGGAGCACTTCTTCGAGTACAAGAAGTGAGTGTTGGGAAGTGCATGGTCCGCCTCGGCCTTGTGTGCAGGGAGGGACCCTGGGGGTGGAGACGAGGGAGCAGCAGGGCCCAGGGGGTCCCAGGACCCTGGGGGTGGAGACGAGGGAGCAGCAGGGCCCAGGGGATCCCAGGACCCAGGGGGTGGAGATGAGGGAGCAGCAGGGCCAGGGGGTCCCAGGACCCAGGGGGTGGAGATGAGGGAGCAGCAGGGCCAGGGGGTCCCAGGACCCAGGGGGTGGAGACGAGGGAGCAGCAGGGCCAGGGGGTCCCAGGACCCAGGGGGTGGAGACGAGGGAGCAGCAGGGCCAGGGGGTCCCAGGGTCACGAGCTGACTTGCTGCTCCCGGCCCCGGAGCACAGCTGGACAGCAGGTGGCCACCTGGCGGGTGGGAAGAGTCCAGGCCGTGGACCTTGGCTGTGAGGGGAGGAGGCCTGGAACCAGCAGAGGCGGCGGACGGGCCGACAGTCCCCTTGTCTTGCAGGAGCCGCAGTGGGAGGCATGTCGTCTTCTACCCAACCCTGAAGGTGCGTGTGCTGCCAGCCATGGGACCGGGGGAGAGATGGGGCATGCGACAGCACGGCAGGCACTGGCCTGGGGTCCAGGCAGTGCTGCCCCTCGGCCTGGAGGACACTCCTAGGTGTTGGGGGACAGGCCCCAGCAGGCACTCACACCTCCATCTGTGCTCAGTCCCTGCAGGTGCGGCTGGAGCTGGCCCGGGAGCTGGGCGTTGGGGTCTCCATCTGGGAGCTGGGCCAGGGCCTGGACTACTTCTACGACCTGCTCTAGGCGGACTTTGCAGCCTCTGCGGCGGACGTGTTCTTTTCTAAGCCATGGAGTGAGTGAGCAGGTGTGAAATACAGGCCTCCACTCCGTTTGCTGTGACGGGTCTGCTGCAGTCCTCAGTCAGGGGTCCTGGGCACCGTGTGACTCCCCACCCTCTCATGAGGGGTCCCTGCCCTGGGATGAGTCCTGGCTGGGGGGCACCCGAGAGCTCAAGCCCCTCCCACCTGGGCATCTGCTGGCTGCCTCCTGTCGGCTGGGCAGGCAGGACCCACAGTACCTGCCCCACCAGGACAGCCTGGCTCAGGCCTGTCTGGGCTGCTTCTCACATCCTGGGCCAGATGTGGGTTTGGAAGCTCTGGAACCATCCCAGACTCGCCCATTCCCGGACTTGAGGGCCCTGGCAGGGACAGCTCTGCCCAGTATCACCCCAGGGCTTGGCAGTGACAGAGCTGAGAGCTGCACGCCCACGTCACCACCCACCTCGCCAGCCACAGCATATGTGTGACATCTGCAGAGAGCCACCCAGACGTCCCCACCGAGTCCAGCACGGCAAGGGTGCAGGGGCTGCCCTGGAAATGGGCACAGAGGAACCTGGCCCACCCTCTTGAAACTGGCCCTGGACCTTGGCTCAGCTCTGCCACCTCAGGTAGCGTGACCCCCAGGCCAGCCTGGCCACATCAGGGAGCATGGTGAGGGGCAACGGCAGGACCCGTGGGCCACATCGGGAAGGGCATTTCCAGTGAGGGGTGGGGCAGAGGACACGTGGCTGGCAGTCTGCACCCACCCCGCAATGCAGCGGTGTCCAGGCTCTGGGGAGGCCCTGGGGAATTTGGAGGCATGAGCCAACGCCTGGCGGCCTTCATTCCCCTGCCCCTCATCGCCATCCTGTCCTTGGCTGGCCGTGAGAACTCCTCTCCTCACCATTGGGACCCACAGGGCTGAGGTGGGCAGCGGAGGGCATAGGTGGGTACACGTCCCAGGCAGGGTCTCTTGGGGGGACAGAAGTGAGTCCAGGGAGTGGATGGGCCTGGGCGTGCCCAAGAATGCCGTGGGGTGAGGGACGGTGAGGCCAGGGTGGGCACTGGTTCTGGTTCAGAGTCAGTAACATCAGGGTGTGGTGGGCAGGGGGGTCAGGACATCTCCAGCCGGTGGTAAGAAGCATGGTGGGGTCTCCTCCACAGGACAGAAGCCAGGGAGGGGGTCCTGGGTCGGCCCGAGGCACCCACGCCTAAGAAAGGCCTGGACGTCAGGGAGGCCTGTGAGCCGCCACACTGCAGGTGCAGCCCTTCCCACCGCTTTGCTGCTGCTTGACATGGGTGTAGGAGATACAGGTGGTGTGTGCAGTAGCTCATGCCTGTAATCCCAGTACTTTGGAAAGCCGTGGCAGGAGGAATGCTGGACAACATGGTGAAACCCCGTCTCTACCCCCTAAAAATACAAGTTAGCAAGACGTGGTGGCATGGGCCTGTACTCACAGCTACTCAGGAGGCTGAGGTGGGAGGATCGCTTGATGAGGCTGAGGCTGCAGTGAGCTGTGATCAACTACACTCCAAAAACCTTCTCTAAAAAAAACAAAAGCTGCCACTGGCTTTGGGGCACTGACCTTGTGTCCCCAGAGGCGCTGACGCTAACATTTGAGTTGGTTCTCAGGGATCCTGTGGCTTCCGTCAGAGTGAGGGCAGGGGACACGCAGGTCTGGGAGGGTGGTGTGGGCCTGGAGCTAGGCATTGCCAGATCAGCATTGGGTGCAAGCAGGGGTGGGGATGCCACATAGGATAGGACGCCTAGAGCGGGCTCTGTCTCCAGGGTGATGGGCAGAGGGTGAGGCAGGAATTAGCTGGAAATTGAGATTGTGGGGTAGTTTGGGGATCAGATGCCCCAACCTGAACTGACTGTCATCTCTGTGGCCAGTGTCCCCACACAACCCTCACCCTGGCTGTGAGAATCCTGTGGCAGGCACCTTGATGCATGTTTTTTCTGTGCCCTGTGATAACTGCTTTGTGCTGCCAGCTCACTTAAAGGGCAGAGTTCTAGGAACAAAATAGACGGGGGAAAAGCGGAGCCCCACCTCGACAGGAGGCCCCAGGGTGGGGGTGATGTGGAAGGAGCCCTGCCTCAGGAGGAGGCCCTGGGGTGGGGGTTTTTGGGCAGGAGAGCCCCACTTGGGGAGGAAGACCCTGGGGTTGGGGGTGAAGCAGAGGGAAGCCCACCTAGCACAGGCCGGCAGTTCAGGGACGCCCCCCCTCCCCCTCCGCCCCCCGAGGGCGCTTGGCACTTTTTAAATATTTTTATTACTATTTTTTTCTTTTGAGATGGAGTCTTCCTGTGTCATCCAGGCTGGAGTGCAGTGGTGCGATCTCCACTCACTGCACTTTGTCTCCCAGAATCAAGCGATTCTCCTGCCACCAAACCTGGCTAATTTTTGTATTTTTAGTAGAGACAGGGTTTCAACATGTTGGCCAGGCCGGTCTCAAACTCCTGACCTCAAGTGATCCACCCGCCTTGGCCTCCCAAAGGTATTACAGGTGTGAGCTACCGTGTCTGGCCTCATCACCACTTCTTAGAGCTAATGTCATGATTTCCTTAAAACCAGAAGTCTGGAGAGTCCTCTGCAGGCGGCTCCCCCAAGCCTGTGCACCAGGTGACCCCACAGCCACAGGGCTCTGCGTAAGCCTCATGCCAGAGGCTGCCCTGCCCCAGGCCTGGGTGCCAGAAAGGAAGATGGGGTAGGGAAGGCAGACTAGCAGTAGACGCAGGGCTGCGGCTCACACTTTATTAGGATGCACCAGGAGCCCCACGGGCCCACTGTGGAATGTAGGTAAGGGGTCCATGGCCCTGCCTGGAGCACCAGGACCAGTGGGGCCACTTCCAGGATGCCAAGCCCCTGTTCCTGCAGCCCCAACCCGCTTCCCGGGAGGCTGGGGGCCACAGGCTGGCACCCGTGTGAACACTGCTTTGGAGAATATGTAAATATAAAAAGTGCTGGAGACCCCTCCCACCCCTGCCCTGGGTTCCATAGCCAGCACGTGGCCACCCCTCCCAGGGGGGGTTTGGAGACCCTGAAGCCACCTGAGCCAGGGCCTTCTAGAAACAGGGTTCCGGGGCCTCCGGGCACCTGTCCCTCCCTCCCTCCTCCCAGCATGGGGCAGAGCACCGAGGCTGGTGGTGGGAAAGGCAGCTGTGGGCACGGCCATCTCCCTGTGGGCGTCCTTTTGGCAGAGAAGCGGGCAGCCTATGCGCAGTAGGTGTCTGCCTTGACCACCTGGCAGTACATGGTCATGGCGAAGGTCAGGCCTAGGATCTGTGGGGAGGGGAGGAGGGCTGGGCATAGCAGCTCCATGGCCTCAGGCCTCAAGCCCAGAGCAGTCCCTGTCCTCAGCAGGTGCCCTGGCCCTGACCCCGGGGCAGGGGACACAGCGCAGAGCCCTTCAGCTTCCTGCTGGCTCACACACCCCACCCAACCCCTGCGGCTCAAGCCACAGCACCCTCCCCTGAGCCTTGCAAGCATGAGGACACCCAGGACTTCCTGGGGGCTGTGGAGTTTGGAGAGCAGGGGCCACAGGCACCAGGACCCCGGCTGCCACTCTCTGCGCACTGGCCAGTCCTGGGCCACCAACCAGCACGGACAGCCGCCGGCTTCCACCCCACACCAGCCTCTGCCTCTGTCCACTAGGAGGGAGCCCACCGTCCCCACAGGCCGTCCCTGCCCATCCCCCCGAACTCACTCTCCTTTTGCCCCAGCCTCCCCGATCATGGGTTCCTGGGGGCAAGGCCTTTGCTACTTTGTTCCCTGGGCTCAGAAGGCCCCAGCAAAGGGGTAGCAGGGAGTCTGCAGTCCCCAGGCCATACCTGCACCAGTGCCGTGCACAGCCCAAAGATGCCCACAGCCAGCAGGTTCTCCTGGAGCCACACCTTCACCGTCTCGTAGCACGGCTGCAGGAGGCATGCCCTGCATGTCACGGAAGGGCCTGCCGGTCCCGCCCTCTAGGCCCCCACCAGACCCCAGGGTGGGGGTCTCACCGCCTTCCACCAGGTGCCAGGTGCGTGCAGCCCGCAGCTCTCGCTGAACTCCAGGCAGCAGGAGTCAGGCACCCGCGTGGCGTTGTACACCTCAAACCAGTCAGTGTAGTTGGAGACACCACAGCAGCGGAACTGGGGGACAAGCTCAGGTCGGGCTGAGGCGGGAGGGGAGGGGGCACCCGCTGACCCCGCCCACCTGCCCAGGCCTCACGTCAGTCTGGATGATGCTCCAGGCGTTGGTGAGGCCCACGTTGCCCTGCGTGCCGTACAGGTGCAAGCCTTTCTTCAGGTCTTGCTGGGCGTACCTGTCAATCTGGGGGTATGGGGGGGGTCAGCAGGGTCCCTCCCACTGTACCCCGCCTCCCTCATCCAGACCCCCTCGCTGGCCCCTAAGCTGGGCCCCTCCTGCGCCTGGTCCTGAAGTGTCTCCTGCCCTTCCTAGCCCACCAAGCTGCAGACACACCGGCCCCATGTCCTCCCAGCAGCCCTGAGGCCCAGGGCCCCCACCACTGGGCTTCCTCCCCAGACTGGGGGAGGACCATGGGTCCTGGGGGGACAGAAGACAGGGACACAGGTGACTCCACGTGTCAGGACACGTGCAGCCGTGCTCTGTGAGCTGGAAGCCAGGAGCTGTGAGCGCTGAGCCCACCCAGCACCCCGGCCACGGTCCCCAATATTCAGTGAGGACCCAGGGCACCCTGGAAAAGGGGCTGATTCCCGGGCCAGGGCAGGTAATACAGGAGGAGCCTGGAGCCCCCTACGGTGCCAGGAAGTCAGGACGTGCCCCAGAATGAAAAGTCTGTTGATGGGGGCACATCCCCAGGGCCAAAGACGGACAGTGTGATTTACAAAACAAAGCAGTGTTGTGTTCTAGCTCAGAGTGCAGCCTCAATAGCCGTGACTTCATCCCAATATAAACAAATGGCTGAATATATAAATGAGTGACCAAGAAGAGGCCGTTCTACAGAGCAGAACCCCACGGTGAGCAGCCAGGACACGGCCCTGGGAGCAGACGGCCCGGGACGCTGTGTCGGGGGACGACCTAGGGCGCGCCTTCTGGGTGGGGGAGCAGTGCCCTCGTGCCCCAGTCACCGCAGAGGCACAGCATAGCCTCCCAGGGTTGGGGGTGCTCCCCCTCCAGGCCTGGTAAATCCACACCCGCTGTCTTGGCCTCCAGGGAGGGCAGATTGGGGGCCGCTCTGTCCACACCGGGCCCACTGGCCCCTGGGAGTGAGGATGGAGCCCCCAGCCCTGCAGCTGGGCCTGCGGCCGAGGCAGCCATACCTTGTCCGTGTAGACGAAGAAGAGGATGGCAATGGTGGCCTCCAGCAGGAACACCAGCAGCAGCAGCAGGAAGAACTGTTGGGGGGGCAGGCTCAGACAGGGACCTGGCAGGCCCCACGGCCTCCACCCCATAGCATGCCAGGGGCCAGGGCCACACACCTCATGGATACCTGGTGCTGCCAGGAAACCCCTGCCAGGCCCCCAATCTGAGACCCCAGAATGCCACCCCCACCTCAGAACCCTCAGCCTCGGCCCCAGGTCCAGGGACTGTGGCTGTCGTGTCCTGCTCAGCCCCTGAGGGTAGGGCCCTGGGCTGGCCTGGGCTCCCCTCCCTGCCCCCATCCCTGGGGCAACCCAGACACCCCCAAGTGGGCACAAGTCCCTGTTCCCAAGACTCTAGCCCCTGTCAGCTGGCTTCAGACACCTCCGTCCAGGGGCCTGTGAGTGTCCGGCGGGTGCCTCACGGGGTGCCTGTCACACCTGGGCTGCAGAGGCCCCTTCCGCTCCCACGTCACAGCCCTCAGGGCAGCCAGGGTGGCTGATGCCCCCTCCAGCAAGACCACAGGCTGCAAGCCCCACCTCTGACCATGCAAGCTTCCCCCTCCTGGCGGCAGCCCTGAAGCTCAGCCTGACCCCAGCCCTGCTGCTCCTCCATGTGGAGGTCACTGACACCCGCAAGAGGAAGGCAGGCATGGACAGGGTGTGTCCAGGAACTGGGGGGCCCAGGCAGAGTGGGCGTGAGTGGGGCAGACAGGGTGCTGGGCTAAGGACACAGGAGCCCCTCACCCCCAGGAGGTACCCAGGGTTCTGGTCCCAAGTCACCTGTGGGAAAGGGGTAGGGCTTCTATCCCTGCAGGCCTGGCGGGGCCTACACAGAGCAGCTTCCTCAACTGTTGGAGGAGCTCCAAGCCCCAGCAGGGCTGCCACAGACCCCCACCTACTGCCTCCAGGGGGATCTGGGCCCCAACGGATGCCGGGGAGGCTGAGAGATGGGGGGCTCACTGCCAAGAAGGGGTACGGAGGGGAATGAGCTGGCTGAGGCGATCTAAGGGAGGCCCCACCCCATCCAGGGCTTCTCAGACAAAGAGGTGATCTGAAGCCTCTTGATTTAGGACCTCAACAGGCTGCAGACCCGCTTCGGGCCCACGGCCTCAGCCAGGCATATTAATCGGTAGCAAGCCTGTGTTTCCATCTAGGAGCCCTTTTCATTTTTAATTATCTGTGATGAGAACATTTCCAAGGAGGATAAACACATCCCTGCCTATAAGTCCACCCCTGAGGGGAGGTGGGGGCTGGGAGGGTCCCAGCAGACGGTCCCAGGGAGCTGAGAGACCAGGCCCCGGACAAGGAGCTGGGGAAGGGGCCACAGCGGGGGTGGGGTGGTCAGGAATGAGTCGTGGAGACCGCAAGCCCGTGAAAGGCTGTGCATGCCTGTGCACACGTGTATGGGGCTGTGCCTGTGCTCACCAGGGCCAGTGTCCCGTCAAGGGAGGCTCCCGACAAGCTACAGCATGTTCTCCAGTGACCCCCGCCCCCACTCCACAAATCAGCCCCAGCCCCAGTGCAGCCCGGAAGACCCAACAGTAGCCACACTCCCAACCTGGAGGTCAGGCCCCAGAGGTGGGGCCCGCGTCTGGGGGTCACTGCAGCAGCCAAGGCCTGGGGACCACCGGAGCCCCACCCTGCGTGGTCCCACCCAGAGCATGCCTGAGCCCCGGCACTCACAGCGAGCAGGAGGCACTTGTTCTCCTTGATGGCGCCCAGGCAGCCCACGAAGCCAATGGCCATGACAAAGGCACCGGTGATGATGAGCAGGTTGGCAGCCGACAGGGACGGGAAGGAGGAGGACAGCGTGGCGAAGCTCCCCTGGGTGGCGGCCAGCCAGATGCCGACGCCCAGCACGCCACAGCCCCCCAGCTGGGGCACAGCAACATGAGAGACACAGGGTGAGGCCCCAACACAAGCTCTGGACCCCAGGGCAGAGCCCGGCCCGCAAGCCAAGGCCACACCGCCTGCCGGCCTGAGCCAGAACCACCCGGAGTCCTGCTAAATCCCATGGCAGCCCTGGGGGGTGTCCAGGACAGGCCAGTCCTTACCCGACACCCTGAGTTGGCACCCCATCCCCAAACCCACAATCCCTGGCCACGGTGGTGGGGGCTCCCTCGTGCCCCTGAACCTCCCTCTAGGGGGGATCTGCCCACCCCCCGGTCTGGAGCCAGAGGGGCAAGATCTTAGGCCCCAGGACGCAGTGCACACCCCCAACCCCACTTCGCCCTCTGGTCTGCCCAGCACAGAAGCCCATTCCCCACCTGACAGGCCACTCCAGCCTTTCCAGACTGCTGTCAGGGAGACCCAGCCTGGCCCTCACTCCGGGATGGGGCTTCCTGGCAGGCGGCCTCAGGATTCCGGTGCCCACTTCCCAAGAAGGTCTCTGTGACGTCCCCGGCTGTCCCGTCACTCATAGCAGGAGAAATGCTGATTCCCTCACACTTTGTCTCTCTCCCCCCTCCCCTCTTTCCCTCCCCTCTCCCCTCCTTCCTCCCTTCTCCCCTCTCCGCCCCCCTCTGTCCCTTCCTTCCTTTTCTTTCTTTCCTTTCTCTCTTTTTGGACATGGAGTCTCACTCTGTTGCCCAGGCTGGAGTGCAGTGGCGCCATCTCGGCTCACTGCAACCTCCTCCGCCTCCCAGGTTCAAGTGATTCTCCTGCCTCAGCCTCCCAAGTAGCTGGGACTACAGGCATCTGCCACCACACCTGGCTACTTTTTTGTATTTTTAGTAGAGACGGGGTTTCACCATGTTAGCCAGGATGGTCTTGATGTCGATCTCCTGACCTCATGATCCGCCCACCTTGGCCTCACAAAGTGTTGAGATTATAGGTGTGCGCCACCATGCCCAGCCAAGTTATGATTTCTTACAGCCACACAGGCACTGGCAGGAACAGAGAAGGCGGGTCCCCCAGGAGCACCTCCCGCAGCCTCTGTAACCACTGGAGCTCTTACTGTGTTTCCTAAGTGCTTGTTCTTATAAAAATCAATTAAAACAGGAAGAGGCGGGGGAGACGAGGGGGTCCTGCCCCCGGAGACAGGGTGCTAGGCTGCCAGCCCAGCAAGGCCTCAAGGGAAGCAGGGGTCCGACAGGACTCCCCACCCTCAGACGCTGAGGCCTCGGGCTTGGGCCGTTTCAGGAGGAGACGGAAGATACGTTCCAGACCTGGGCACAGGGTAAGCAGTCGCCCGAAAAAGCTGACCAGCTCCCGGTCCGCAGTGTGGGCGCCCAGGTGGGTGGCGGGCAGACGTCCTGGGCTGCCAACGGTTGACTGGTTCTGGGGAAGGGCCACACAGCCCTCTGGGGGATCCCTGCCCCACCCGACTGGACGGGACTTGGGAGTAGGCTGGCAAAGCCACCCCTCCACCCGATGGAGCCCCTCGGAGCACCCAGACCACAGGCTCTGGGGGTTCCCTGGGGGCTACCAGAAGCCCCAAGTCACCCCATAAAAGCCTCCCAAGCCCCAGTGGCCAGAGTCACACCCCACTTTCCAGACACAAACCAAGGCTGGGAGATGAGCTGCTGGCCACCAGCAGCCGCCCCACCCCCACCCGCCACACCAGCTCAGTTCAAGACAGGCCTAGGGCCTCCACCCTGGCAGGGCTCCCACAGGCCCCAAGACTCTTGCCTCAGGGGGCCTGGGGGTGGGAGATGCCCCCTCCTCGTGTGCACGCTCCCCTGCCCCTCCCTGAGCAGTGCATCAGCCAGACTAGGCTGCAGGTTGGAGGCCGCCACCCTTTCACTGGCTGGCAGGCAGGAGCCCGTGCTGGGGAGATGGGACACGGCTCCCTGCCCAAGGCCAGCGTGGTCACTTGGTGCCCAGAGGTTCAGGCCAGGCCTCTCACTGGTGTCTTGGGTCCCTCTGGGCTCCACAGGGTGAAATCCCCTCAGAGGAGAATCCCCCCTGCTGGGGCCCACGAGTCCCACACATGCTCAGGCCGTCCTGGGGAGAATGCAGGCTCTGTCCTTCCCCAGCCTTCCAAAAGCAGCATCTCTGCTTAACGTTCACAACAGAACGCTGTCCAGAGGCTGCCGGCGCAGGGCCTGTCCTGGGAAGCTCTGCCGAGCCACTGGTGCCTGCTGAGCTCTGACACCCAAGCCCAGAGCCCCTCCCCAGCAGGCCAGGCACGGGGCGCAGGGGCGCAGGGGAGCTGGACAGACCGGGTGCAGGAAGAGGGGTCACCCCTGTGCTCTGGGCCCCAGGATTCGGAGTACCAAGGCAGGGGCTAACTTGCTAGCTCTGACCACACAGCCCCTCATGGCTCCAGGGGTGCTGCTAAGGAGCCAATAGGAGACCTGGGCACAGCGCCCGGCCTGGGTGTTGCTTCTGAGTAAACCCAGCCCCAGAAGCAGCTTAGGGGGATAGGGGAGGCTTCCCAGGAGACCAGGAAAAGGCTTGGGGGTGGCAGCCAGCACAGCTTGGCAGAGGGCAGCCCAGAGATGCACCAGGGGAGGGATGCATGAGCCTGAGGCATGTGTGAGCCGGGGTGCCTGTGAGAGGGGGTGTGTGTTAGCAGGGGTGCATGTGAGCTGGGGTGTGTGTGAGCTGAGGTGCATGGGGGCCAGGGAGCGTGTGAGCCGGGGCACGTGTGAGCTGGGGTGCGTGTGAGCCGAGGTACATGGGGGCCAGGGAACGTGTGAGCCAGGGGTGCGTGTAAGCCAGGGTGTGTGTGAGCCGGGGGTGCGTGTGAGCCGGGGTGCGTGTGAGCCGGGGTGTGTGTGAGCCGAGGTACATGGGGGCCAGGGAGCGTGTGAGCCGGGGGTGTGTGTGAGTCGGGATGGGTGTGAGTCAGGATGGGTGTGAGTCGGGGTGCGTGTGAGCAGGGGTGTGTGAGTCGGGATGGGTGTGAGTCGGGGTGCGTGTTAACAGGGGTGCGTGTGAGTCGGGATGGGTGTGAGCCGGGGGTGTGTGTGAGCAGGGGTGTGTGTCGGGATGGGTGTGAGCTGGGGTGCGTGTAAGCTGGGGTGCATGTGACCCCAGAGATGTGTGTTAGCCGGGGGGGTGTGAGCCGGGGTGTGTGTGAGCATGGGTACATCTGAGCCGGAATGCGTGTGAGCGGGGTTGCATGTGGGCCAGGATGCTTGCTGGCCAGGATGCATCGGAGCCTGGGGTGCATGTGAATGGGGGTGCATGTAAGCGGGGGTGCATGTGAGCCGGGGTGCACAGGAGCCTGGGGTGTGTGGGAACCAGGGTGCGTGTGAGCAGGGTGCGTGGGAGCCTGGGGTGCATGGAAACTAGGGTGCTTGTGAGCGGGGTATGTGAGCCAGGGTGGATGTGTCTGGAGTGTGCAGGACCAGAGGCCAGCTCCGTGGCACAAGTGCCGGGGACATCCCTAATTAAGAGAATCTGTCCTCACTGGAGCACCGGGCTTGGGCCACAGCCCCAGGGTGGGCAGGATCTGCCAACTCTACAGAGATGCCCCCACTTTCTGGGGGACCTGGCCCTGCTACGGGATGCACCAGCAGCTGGGGGACGGGCTCTTGAGGGTGCTGACTGCTAACTCAGCACCCCCACCCACGCATCTTTGGAGAGGTGTCCCTCGTAACATCCTGGAGCATGGGAGAGGCCTGGAGGCAACGGCTCCCCAGTGCTCCCTCCAGACCGTCGGGCACAAGGACACGCACACCAGGTACAGACCAGTTCAGACAAGGCCGTGTGGAACTGAGGGGCATTCTCGAGGAGCACATGGGAACCCCAGCCTGGCCCTGGGCTGTCCCCATGTCCTCCCACAGTTCCCAGGTTTCGTGGAGGGGCAGACAGGGCACCACACATGGCCTGACATGGTCACTGCCACAAGAATTGGGCAGAGAAGGGATATGGCCCTGGGTCCAGATCACCAGGTGATGAGGGCAGAAGGTGAGAGGGAAACAAGAGGCCCCAGAAGAAGAGATGGCCATCGCCAGCTCAGAGCATATCCTGGCCTCAAGCACCAAGCAACCCCGCAAGTTGCATTCCAGGCTAAATGCCCAGGCTGGTGGGTGAAGGTCCCTGAACTTAGGGGAGGTGCTGGCGCAACAGAGAAAACTGTCATTTAAAACCCAAACTGGGGCTGGGCGCGGTGGCTCCCGTCTGTAATCCCAGCACTTTGGGAGGCCGAAGTGGGCGGATGACAAGGTCAGGAGATCGAGACCATCCTGGCTAACACGGTGAAACCCCGTCTCTACTAAAAATACAAAAAATGGCCGGGCGCGGTGGCTCAAGCCTGTAATCCCAGCACTTTGGGAGGCCGAGACGGGTGGATCACGAGGTCAGGAGATCGAGACCATCCTGGCTAACACGGTGAAACCCTGTCTCTACTAAAAAATACAAAAAACTAGCCGGGCGAGGTGGCGGGCGCCTGTAGTCCCAGCTACTCGGGAGGCTGAGGTAGGAGAATGGCGTGAACCCAGGAGGCAGAGCTTGCAGTGAGCCAAGATAGCGCCACTGCACTCCAGCCTGAACGACAGAGACTCAGTCTCAAAAAAAAAAAAAAAAAAACCGCCTGCACCGTCTGCCTCTGCCTTCCAAGGACGGCAGACCTCTCCTGTCAGCAGGAAAATGAGCGGTTCGGAGCTCCCCTCGCCCCAAGGGGATGCCTCGAAGGGCACAGGGAGGACGTGTGCAGAGTGACTGGTGCCATGCCAGGTGTGGGACACCCACGTTCCACAGGGGCTGGGCAGGAAGGGGCCTTACACCTCCAGCCCTGGACCCCTTCCACAACTGCCCCAGCCCTGGTGGGAACTGATTTCCCTAATTAACACTCCACGAAACATCCTCACCTCCACCCGAGATGGCAGGAAAGACCCACCCACTCGCTGTCACCAGGCGGGTTCGGTCACACACTGTGGCAGACGACAGCCCACATCGCCACAGACGCCTCACACCATCACACGTGGCCACACACACACACACTGTGTGTTTTTTGTTTGGGTTTTTGTTTTTTTAGTTTGGGTTTTGTTTTTTTTTTTTGAGACGGAGCCTTCCCTGCGACCCGGTGTCGCCAGGGCCCTGGCTCAGTCACACACACTGTGACACACACCAGCCCACATTGCCACAGATGCTGCCTCACACCATCACACGTGGCCCCACCCGCGCAGTCTTGCCCTGCGACCCGGCGTCCCCCAGGCCCCAGCGTGCTGCACCTGCATGCTGGTAGACCCACACAGATAAAGTGTGTGCACGTGGTTAATAAAATTACCTGCAATTTTGAACATGTTTCTGTGTGTGCAGCTTTTAAAACATTTTGGCAGGAAAATTATAGCCTTTAAGTGCAAGAGAAAATGCACCCCATTTGCTTGGAGACAGAACATCAAAGGCAGAATGAGCAGGGCTGAGGCCAGGAGGGCCAGGTCCCTCTGGTCAAATGCAGCCAGAGGGGCAGCAGCTGGGGGTGTGGCTGGCAGCCTGTGTATCCTACCAGGGTCCCACCCAGCATCTGGGCCTGGCCCCGGAAACCAGAGGAGCTCCATCCCATCCCCACGCACTCAGTACAAATGGGAATCAGCTAAAAACCTCCCTCCCTCACTGCTGCCCCCACCAGGCCAGACACAAGCTCAGGCGGGAGGCTGACGCCGCCCCATGACAGATGGGGAGAGGAACCCTGGATGGCAGCTGGGGGAACAGCCCAGGCGAGCGGCTCCATCCCAGACCTCTTCACCTCCAGAGTCAGCGGTGCCCGGGGCCCGTCCTTCTCCCAGGCATCAGCTCACACTGTCCGATGCCCAGAACCTGTCCCCAGTACCTGCCTGAGACCATCTCTGGCCAATGTCCGTCCAGTACACCTGGCCCCAGGCTCAGTCCATCAGACACTTGCTCACCCTGATCTTCAGCAGCAACTGATGGCTCAGCCCAAGACTAGGAGCCCAAGAGGCTCGGGGGGCCATCCCCCAGCGCTGAGCGTGTGCAGGTGCTGCTGAGGCCTGTGCATTCTCCGCTCTGCCCTTCTTTTCTGGTCTGGACAGCCCACCTGAGCCTCTTGGGCAGGTGCTGGGGGACGGCCCCCTTGAGCCTCCTGGAGGCCTCGGGCAGGGGTACAGTCACTGGAGTCCATGGAGTGTGCTCCCTCCAGGCCCACGGGGGCTGCGCTGACCGGCTCTCCATCCTCAGCCCACTGCCCCTCCGGCCACGCGTCTTTGTGTGGCAGATGGCTGGGCTGCCAGCCACGTCCTTGGAATAGGATGGGGGGGCTGAGTCCCCGCAGGAGCCAGTGCTCTGTCCAGAGACAGGGATGCTGGCAGCCAGCACAGCCTCAGGACCCTCTGGGCTGACGGGAACATCCCATCATGGCTGGGATGCTGGTTTCCAGGGATTACAAGTCTGTCCACTTACAATGTGTGGTTCGCTGTGATTTGTTTCCTTAAAGCTGTGGGCCCCGAGCAACATCCTGTCTCCACACCCCCATCTGTCCTCCGTTCCCTCACCCCTGAACCTAGGAGCTCTCCAAGGGCCCCCAGGGCCCAGAGATGAGGAGACCAGCCCCACCCAGTGACCAAGGCCCACCATGAGGCCAGTGTCCAAGGCAGGGAGAGCAGAAGAGCCCTCGTCAGGGGGCACCTGCCCAGGGTGCCAATGCTGGGTCCTGCAGGGTGAGTAGGAGTTTGCTGGAGGGCGGGGAGGAATCTAGGAGGAGACTGTGACCCAGCGGGGCTGTGGGTGCAACAGGGCTGCGTGGGAGCCGCAAGGAGGCAAGCCGGCCGTCGTCAGGCCAGGGCCACGGCTCACATCACACAGGTGCAGCTGGGAGCCCAGGCCCCCACACTCACTCCCGTCCCCCTGTGTGGGCCTCCTGACTTCTCTGCCTGCCCCTGCAGCCCTGAGCTGCCAATGCCATATCTCTGCCCCCGGAGAGAGCCATCTCCACACCGAGGCCCGGCCTGCCTGCCCTGCCACCAGCTGAGACCTGGAACCTGCAGAGGTCCATGGTGCCAGGCCTGTGTCACCAGGTGGACAAGTCTGACCTACCCCCAACAGCACCAGAGCTACCTGGAGCCCGCAGCTGGGCAGGCAGCGTCCCCCAACCGACCTCTGCTGCTGCCCACCCACCGGAGCCACACACTTCCCAAGGCTCAGACACACTGTGGTTGCCAGCATCAGGGCCTTCCTTCAGAAATGGATGCTGGGAGTTTGCCGCCATCCCGACCCCAAAGGCTGGCCTGGGATGTTGAACTCCTCAGAGAGGCCTGGGAGCTGGAGGCAGAGCCCTCTGCCACCCTCGGGGACACTGAGCTGCCCAGAGGCCAGCGCCAGGCGGGCTCGCCATGGCATCTGCCAGACATCGCCTCAACTCATCCCAGGGGAGGGGAAGCCAAGGACTGGCCCCCGCCGCACCCCTCCACCAGGCTCACTGCCGATCTCAGAGCAGAGGCCCCAAGCGCAGCCAGGACCTTCCTTTGGGGCAACAGAGAGTGGGCAGTCAGGCTGAGGGGCCCCCACACCTCCAGGGTTGACAGCTCAAACAGGACAGAGCCAGGACAGTCCCCGTGTCCCCTCCAGGCTGGGGCCCTGGACCACATGGCTCCGACACACTGCCCACCTGGGTGTCTCCCCGGGGGTCAGTGCAGGTGGCAGGGGGTTGAGGGGCCTCCCACATTTCCACTCACCCCCCCGGGTCAGGCCAGCACCTGGGGACCTCATCCTGTACCGCCCCACGTGGTGCAGATGGGAAAATGAGGCCCCAAGGAGGGCAGGACCTGCCCGGCGTCCCACAGTGGCAGGCAGGACTCCGACCTCCACCCCAGCCCCCCAGAGGGGCCCTAACCACACAGTGCAGAGAGGGCCTGAGCTTCCGCCGAGCTCCTGGTGCTGGGGCGGGGAGGGGAAGGGGAAGGGGAGCGGCACCCACCCTGAGGAGCAGCGTCGGGAAGGAGCCGAGGCCAGGCGGGCAGGAGGACAGCCCTTGTTGGTGGCACCTTGCTAAGGAGCTCAGCCGCCTCCACCCCTGATGGGCAGGAAGTGCAGGCCCCGTCCTCTCCCCTCCGCCCCTGGGACCTCCACTTCCATTAAGGGAAGAGCGTTTGCTGGCAGAGGTTGAGCTGACGAGGCAGCACAGAGGCCTGAAGGTGGGGGTCCCGGGGCAGCAGAGCCCCCATGCCCTCACTACTGCTGACCTGTGTCTGTGTCGGCACCTGCCTGGACCCAGGACACCTTGCTCAGGCTCACGGGCCCTGCACCCAGCTTCCCCCAGAATGGGGCTCCCAGGAGACACCCGGGCCCCATCACAGGCCGCGTGCTTCCCACTCCCCACCCTGTGCAGGGAGGGCTCAAAGGCAGGCTCAGTGGCTGTGCCCCAGTGGAGCTGCCATCACCGGGGGGGGGGCTCCTATTAGCTGAAGGCAGGCAGTGTGTCCCCAGATGCCCATGGGGCTAGGAGTTGGCACCACTGCTCTGAACTCTGAAGGCCCCACCAGGTGCCCCACCACCAGGCCAGGACACATCCTACCTCCCCACCCTGGCTGCCCCAGGAACCCTCCCCACTCCACCCGAAGCTGAAGGCTCTGAGTACAGACCCTTGCGAGCAGCCCTACCCTCCCAGACCCCAGCAAAGATGCCTGCCCTGGAAATCCGAACCAACGCTGTAAAGAAATACGTCAATCAGTCTTCTGGAGCGAGCCCCTTCCTTCCCCCCACTCAAGTAGGCCCCAAGGCTGCCCCAGGTCCAGTTAGTGACTGTGGTCTCAGCCAGGGGCCCAGTCTGACCGTGGGTGTGGAGGGGGGCTCAGGTCTGGACCCAAAGAGACCTTGGAAGCCAGGAGTACTGTCAGGGCCTTGGAGGGTCTGCATTTGGAAGAAGGGGGACTTTGAGAAGAGCATGAAGGCAAAGGCAGGAGAAAGAGGTGCCAGGCTGGGGTTGAGGGCACAGGAGAGCAAAGCTAAGGGGCAGGCGGGCACGGTGGGGGCAGAGGGAAGCTGCAGAACCATCACTGCACCCTGACCACTGCACAGGAGCCAGGCACAGGTCCCCCACTCTCAGCCCCCCAACTCCTCCCAGTGCCACAGGACCCCTCATCCTGGCCACACCCGTACCACTTACAGGGCTCAGCCCCTGCCTCCACACCCACAGCCACACCCAGAATGGGCACAGCCCCCCAGTCACACACAACTTTCCTCATCCCGCCCCGGCTCCCACCACTGCCCATGGCTCTGGTCACTGGCTGCCCACTGGGGCTCCCCCACGCCCTCCCCACAGGCCCAGCAGGACTCTGGCAGCGGGGGGTCAGGACAGACACACACGGGCTCTTGGGGTCCCACCAGGGGGATGCCCCTCCCACCACCTTAACCCCTGAGCTTCACTCCCGAGGAGACGGAGGAAATGATTCTGAGGAGGAACGGGCCAGGTTCTGCCCCCTGGCAGGACAGATGAGTTGGAAATGCAAAAGCCCCTACTACAGAGAGCTGGCACCCCCAAAAGGAAAGGAGCCCTGGGGAAGGGGCACTAGGCCTGACTCCTGAAATAGCCTCCTGCCAGGAGGAGGGGGCTTAGCTCACAGTGACTCACGGCACAGCAGGTGTGGACGTCAGCCCAGGACAGACTCTCCTGACTAAACCCCCACCCATTCTTATTTCCCCTGCCCCGCTCCCGCCCTCAGACCCCCACTGGACACCAGCCCAGGGTTGGGGGCGCCAAGGCTGGTGTATGAGGCCAGCGGGGCTCCAGTTTGATGGACTGGGCAGCAGGTGGTGATTGAATAATAAAAAATAATTGGGGCCGGTCACGGTGGCTCACGCCTGTAATCCCAGCACTTTGGGAGGCACTTTGGGAGGCAGAGACAGTGGATCATGAGGGCAGGAGTTCAAGACCAGCCTGACCAACATAGTGAAATCCCGTCTCTACTAAAAATACAGAAATTAGCCAGGCACGGTAATGCACATCTGTAATCCCAGTTACTCGGGAGGCTGAGGTGGGAGAATCGCTTGAACCCCAGAGGCGGAAGGTTGCAGCGAGCCGAGATCACGCTACTGCACTCCAGGTGACAGAGCAGGACTCCATCTCAAAAAATAAAAATAAAAAAGAGAGAACTGGATTTTCCAGCCCAGAACAGGGTCCCAAGAGGGTTCCTGGTGTGTTCCTTCCCAGGTTGAGGACGGCGGAGTGTGTCTGCCAGCGGTAGAAATGGAGGCCTTGGCCGGGCGCGGTGGCTCAAGCCTGTAATCCCAGCACTTTGGGAGGCCGAGAGGGGCGGATCACGAGGTCAGCAGATCGAGACCATCTGGCTAACACGGTGAAACCCCGTCTCTACTAAAAAAATACAAAAAACTAGCCGGGTGAGTTGGCGCCTGTAGTCCCAGCTACTCGGGAGGCTGAGGCAGGAGAATGGCGTAAACCAGGGAGGCGAAGCTTGCAGTGAGCTGAGATCCGGCCACTGCACTCCAGCCCGGGCGACAGAGCGAGACTCCATCTCAAAAAAAAAAAAAAAAAAAGAAATGGAGGCATCTTTGGGGTTCACAGAGCAAAGCGGGGTCCACCTGGGGTCTTCCATGAAGGTGGGCTGCTCTCAGGGCAGAGACCCCCCCCCGGGGACCCTCTTCTTTCTCCCTGAAGGCAGGTGTCCAGGCCACGGAGGAGGGGAGGAGGGGGGACAGAGGAGAGGGCTTCCCCTCCCAGGACCTGCCTGCCTGCTGGGCCCCTACACCCACTGCCCTTCAGTCATTCGGTCCTGTCCCCCCATCACAGAAACACTCTGGTCACTCAGCCACCTGCAGCCCACCCCCCACCCCCACCAGCTCCAGCCCAAACCCATGTCTCCCACCCCCCTACCTCCAAGGCACCCCTCAGGCCTGGACCTCACCCCTTCAAGAGTCCCTTGCAGAAAACAAACCCTTGGGGTGACCCCTTCTGGAGGTGGATGTCTGGACCAGGAGGCTCCTTGGGTCACACCCGGCAGGCAACCCAGGCTGCTGTCCCTCCCAGGGACCCCCGCAGCCCCCACCCCAAGCTGGCGAGAGAAGGAGCCAGGGCTCAGGAGGAGAGAGATGGGAAGGCGGACCCAGGCTTCTGGGCACTTGGCCCCAGCTGGATCTCATGCAGATGGACAGCCTCCTGAAGCCCAGAGCCCAGGTGAAGCTGAGGCCACACCCTTGACTCCCAGCTGCAGGAGCTGGTTCAGGAATTAAGGATAGGGCACAGGATGACCTTGGCATCACTTCACCTCCCCCAGCCCAGCCAGCAAAGCCCCAGGCCTGGCCCAGGTCATCCTTGGCCACCCCCAACTCCAACTGCCCTCCACAGGGGCCAGGGACAGGACAGGGTCGCGGCTCCATGAGGCCAGGTGGGAGTCCTGCCCCACCTCCTGCCGACTTGGGGCTGGGGTGGAACCTTGTCCTCCCTCTACTTCAGCTCTGCTCCGCCCAGCACACAGGGCCCACCCTAGACACCACTCCAAGTCTGAGCACACCTGACACCACCTCGGCAAAAGTTAGGGAAGCCTCTGCTGCCGGAGGCGCGGGAAAGCCAGGGTCTGCCGCGAGCACTCATGGCCCACGGCCCTGCTCAGTGTCCGGGATTCCCTTCCCCAGCGCCTCCCGGCGACTGGGGAACCTGGGCAGCAGCCGGCTCAACCCCTCGGAAGTGAGTCCCTTGGCCGGGCAGGTAGCCTGCCTGGAGGAGCGGGGCCGAAGCAAGGATGCCAGCTGCACCGAGGAGGGGGCGGGCCCAGGGGAGGCACCGGGGCCCCGCGCAAAACGGGCCACGACCCGGACTGGAATCCCGACCCTAAGGGAGGCGCAGTGCCCGGGTGGTCCTGCCCGGCGCGCACGTGTGCAACGTGTCCCGTCCCATCAAGAGAGAAGAGGAAAGGGGGCCGGGGCGTGGGGCAGCCTCTCGGAGTGCAGGGGTCAGACCCAGCGAAAACCTTCCCCACCCGCCCAGTCCGGGCCCCAGCCGGAGCAGCGATCTTGGGTCCTCCTGGACCACCCCCCCCAACCGCACCCAACGCCCGGCCGGGGCAGCGACTCCGGCCTCCCAGACCCCGCGACCCCCCGCGGCAGGAACCCCGGGTCTTTCCCGGGCACCCACCCCGGCGCCCGGACTCACCCAGAAGAGCAGGTTGAAGGCGAACATGAGGTACTTAACGGCTTGAAGGCAGGCGCGCGCCATGCCGCAGCGCTTCAGCTCTAGGAGGAAAATGAAGGAGAGGTCCAGGTAGAAGACCACGTACTTGTTGCCCTTGGGCGACGTGTAGCGCGCCTGGGCCGCCTTGGGGCCGGGATTCGCGTGCAGGCCGAAGAAGGCGCCCCCGGCGTCCCCGCCTCCCGCGCGCCCGTGCAGGCTGCTGTAGCGCCGGAAGGGGCCGCCGCGCGCGAAGCCCGGCTCCTTGCCCTCCGGAGAGGGGCTGCGCCGGTACGCGGACTCGTCCGTGCTGGAGCGGCGCATCTCGCCCGGGTGTGCCGGGGCCGCCTCTCAGCGCCCCACGCCCGCCGCCCCGGCAACCCCCATCCCGCCGGCCGGCGCCTGCTCCGGCCCCGCTCCCGCTCCCGGTCTGGCCCCCGCGGTGGCAGCGGGACGCGCGGATCCGCACGGACCCCGGCTGCTGGACCCCAACACCTGCCCGGCCCGCGCGCTGCAGACCCCGCGCCCCGCGACCTCGCGCGCCCCGCCCCGCGCCCTCCCGGCCAATCCCCGGCGGCTCCGCCCACGCGCGGACCCCCTCCCCTCCTCGCCGCACCGCCCGGCAAACCCCAGCGCTCCGCCCGGGCCGACCAATCGCAGCCCCCGGCAACGCACCAGCCGCGACCCCGGCCCCTCCGCCGGCGCCTGCGCCCCAGCCCTCCCAACCCTGGGCGCGCGGCAGGAAGATGCTCGCGAAGGACGCCTGAGGGGACTGGGGACCGGGGCCGGGGCCTGGGGATGAGACCTGGGCAGCTCTTGGCCCGCGACCGACGCCCCCAGCCCTTCCCCCCACGGTACCTCGCCTGGACCCCGGCCCCGGGTCGGGCTTGGAGACCTCCGACCACGCGAACAATACGCAAAGCACCACGCAAATGGAGGGTTACCCCGTTGCTGTCTGGTGGCAACTTGGGGCGACTCCGCCCCGGGCGCTTTGGGAAGCCCTGAGTGCCGGGGGCGGACGGGGGGGAGGGCTGGGTCAGCCTGCACTGCATGGAGCGGGTGCCGTTGAGTCTTTGACTATACGAGAGGTTCCACAACACAGAAGAGCGCAGGTGTGATTGCTGAGACATCCCCCCGACCAGGCAGCCCCGCGGGAGGCTGGCAGCCCCAGGCCAGACCCAGAGCGTTCCAGGTGGGTACGGCTCGGCCTCCGCCCCGTGTAGTCCCCAAGGCGGGAGCGGGGCCGGCTTCAAGGGCAGTCGCTCGCACCCACCCCAGCTGGCTTGATGCTCTGCTGTTCCCGTCTTGAAATTCTTGGTAATTTTTAAACAAGAGGCCCAGAATTTCATTTTCTTCAAGCCCCGGCTGGAAATCAGCCTGTAAGAGACCCCACCCCGCCCCCGACAGGTACAGACATACTGGCCCCGTGCGCAGATGTGCCTGCACTCCTGGTGTCATGATGCTGGGTGCGCACATGCCTCCCACAGCCGGAGATGGGGACAGAGGCCCCCAGCTGTGCCCCGCAGCCTACCCCACGTCTCTGAAGCCGCAGCTCCACCGCAGGGCACAAGGGCCCAGATTCCTGGCAGGTGACCTGAAGCCCAGAGGTCGGGCATGAGGAAGGGAAGGAGAAAGAGGAGGGAGAGACAGCTAAGGGAGGGGAAGGGGTGCTCCATGGCAGGGCTGGCCATCTCTGGAGGCCTGGGTCCTCCTGGAGTAACTGATGTGGGAGGTGGCAGGTCTGGGGAGGACTGCCGTGGGAGACCTGGGTGCCCAGGGAGGTCCTGCACCTCTGCCCACCCCTGAGGACCTGCCCCAAGCCTCTGCTGCCCCCCAAGGGTTCTGTAGAGAACTGCAGCCCAAGCCCCGGGGCAGCACCCCATGCCCAGGTCCTCGCTGGGGGAAGGGGACAGGGGGCCCCCGGAACAGGAGGCTAGTCTGGAGGTCCCCTGAAGGCCCACACGGCCATCCTGGCGCTTCCCATGGCCCCTACCCTGTCCTTCCCCTGAGGGTTCTTTGGTGGGTCTGGGCCCCAGGAATGGGTCAGAACAGAGGCCATGCATCGGGGCCCAGCAGAGACCCCAGGAACCCTGGGACCCCGACCCTGACGGAAACACCCGCATGGCGCCCGGCCCCCTTCTGCCGGCCATGCGGGTACAACCCGAGGGCAGACACTCAGCCGTGGGCAGCGCCTCCAGGGAGCTCGCATGTGACCTGGGCAGTGCTCAGAGCACCTACTCGTGGGCCAGGCAAGGGGAGGTGCCACGGGGACCTGGGAGGACCCCAGGCTGACTGGAAGAAGCCAGACCCCACCTGCAGTCAAAAACACCACCTGAGCCACCCCAAGGAGAGCATCTGCCGCCAGGCTAGCCAGTGGCACCCCTGCCCCATCTCTCCTGCATCCCGCTGTGGCTGGGGCTGGAAGAAGTGGCGGGCAAGGCTCGAGGGTCTCACGCGGGTGGGAGGGCAAAAGGAGAGCTGGAAGGAGAAGTGGCGGGCGAGGCTCGAGGGTCCCACGCGGGTGGGAGGGCAAAGGGAGAGCTGCTCTGGGTGCCTGCACTCAGCCCAGCACCCAGGATGCAGTCCCAGTGCCCCCCAAGACCCCTGTCACCCCCTTTCCCATCTACAAAGCCCTGCACACATCACTCAGGTGAGCAGATGAGGCCTATTCAAGAAGAAATCAAAAGCCTCAAACAAGGCCACCGAGGGCCAGTAGGAGCAGGGGCTGGGCTTGCTCCTGTTGCCAAGTTCAGGATTCACACTGGGTTGCTCAGACACAGGCAGGGGCCCGGGCAAGGCCACAGTGTCAGAGCTCAGCCGGGGAGGGTCCTTCCTCAACACTCCAGCCAGGGTGTTCTGGGACCCGGTCTCCAAAGTCCAGCCCCTCCCCACGGGAGCTCCGATTAGACGCTCAGGTGTGTTGTCAAAGTGTCCGGCTGGCAAGGCCCCTGGGCCAGCAAAGCGAGACCCAGAGGCAAGCCCACTGCTGCCCACCACAACCATCCAGCCCCGCCGGGCTGTGACATACCTGGGCTGGCCACAGGAAAGAGGCCAGGCGCTGCTCAGGGCCCCTGAAGGCTGACCAGTGGGCAGGCAGGCGGTGGGTGCAACCAAGGCAGCCCCAAGCTCTGCGGAAGGAAAGACGGGCAGAGTGGAGCCCTGGCTTCCACCCTCAGCACAGCCAGAGATGCTCCTAGACAAGGGCAGGGAACCCCCACCTTGGGGCCAGGTCCCTACAGGGCAGAGGGGCAGTCAGGGGTGGGCAGGGGGATACACCACCAGACTCGGGGGAGAAGACCACTGAGGAGTAGCCCCAACCAGGAGAGCTTTGAATCAATGACTGAGTCACCAAATTCTGCCCGTTCAGGCCTCTGAGATAGCCAGGCAGGGACACAGGCTCACTCACAGAGACACGGTGTGCAGAGAACACATGTTCAAAGACATATACTCACAGCACAGGGACATGCAGAGACACAGGCCAAGGCACACGCTTGCACCCACACAGACACGCAGCAGTGCCTCCCCGCTGGGGTCCCAGACCCCTGGACCAGCCTGCTGTCTGCTTCCTGCCAGGCACGAGCACTCCCACCCCACCCTGCCTTGGGCTCTGAGCAGACACCCCAGCTCAGGAAGGGGGCCTCGCGCCCTCCCCGTGGAGCTGTCAGCAAGGACCCTCAAGGCCCTCCTCCACCATGGGTTGGGGAGTCTGTCCTCCTCCTGCCACTCATGGATTTCTGGCCAGGGAGAGGCCCCAAACTCACCTGGGCAGCCAAACGCAGTGCCGAGCGCTCCCTGCCCTGCTGGCTCCACCCCGCAACACCTCGCCCCTCAGACCCGGCTCTCTGGAGTGAGGTAACTGTCCTTCCAGTAGCCCAAGGGCAGGAGGAACCATAGAGGCTCCAACCCAACCCTGGCTGAGCGAGGGCCCCAAGACAGACACCCAGAGCTCTGCAGGTTGGAAAACCCCAGGGGACTGAGCTGCAAGGAGACCTCGGACACCCACGAAGCCAGAGGGAGGTCCCCCCCAAGAGGGGCCTGCCCATGCGACAGAGCAGCCTGTCTGCAGTAGCCTGGGTGCCAGGCCAGTGGAGCGGCCTCTCTGAGCCCCAGCAGCAGGGCAGCAGCTCAGTCCTGGCCCAGCCCAGAGCCCGGGGTCGCCACACAGCCCAGCAGGGGCAGCTCAGGACAGACAGCAGAGCCAAGCCCACACACCCTGACTCCCCAGGCTCACAGGCTCTGAGGTAGCTTTGAGGAAGCAGGGAGGCCCGACAACACAAACAGCTTATGCTGTGGGCTTCCTGGCTGCCTCAGCCCCTGCGGGGCCCCAGTGCCCATCCCAGGCCCTCACCCTGGGCGGGGGGGTCCCAAGCAAGCTAGCACCCCCTCATGCATACAAGGAGCAGGGACTGGGGGCTGCACACAGAGTCTGGGTGGGACCAGGCCTCTCCCACCCAAACCTGAGCCCTGGAGGCTGGAGACACCACTCTGATCCCCCCACCAGCCCCAGGGGAGGGACAGACAGTCCAGAGGTTCCCCAGTCTTTCCTCCCAGGACCACCGAGGCCAACCCCACACTCCAGGCCTTCCCCGTAACCCTCCCCTGCACTGCTGGGTATTTCTTTTCTGGGAGTTGGGGGTGAAAGCAACACACTTAGGACCCTGGGTTGGGGGGCACCTTCCCACAACCCCCAGGCTCCAGGAGCAGCCGCACCTCAGGTGCCATCCCACCACAGCCCGGGCCCTGACCCGTGCAACCTAGACCCCTACAGAACAGTCTGGGGGGCACATCAGGCCTGGGCAGCTGCATGGCAGGCAGTGACATTCCCAAATGCCACCAGCCCAGGCATGTGAGTGGTTAGGCTGGGGCTAGTTCAGCCTTGGCCCCATCTACAGACCCCACTGCTCAAAATGCCGATCTCTCAGGACTGCAGGGAGGACGCGGACGTCGTGGGTACGGCAGGCAGTGGCCTTGGCTGTGTGCACCGCTGAGGTGTCGGGCACGTGTGCACCCACCCCACCCCACAACATCCTCAGGGTGAACACACATCTGTCCCAGCCATGGACAGGGCCAAGGGCACAGGTGTGGGGGCGAGGCTGGGGACACACACCATGATCACCCTCTCCCAGCCAAAGGCCATGCCTGGCCTCAGTGGCAGGAGGGATGCAGCCCTCCTGGTGGGCAGTTTCTGGTCCCACCTGAGCTTCACAGATAGGGAAACACGGGCTGTGATCCCAGACCAGAGTGCAAGTTCAGCTGAATCCCATTGAGGGCGCGGCCCGTGCTCCCGGTCCCAGCCCTCCCGGTCCCGTGGCTGGCCTGTTTCCAGGGCAACACCCGGGGTGGGAGGGGCTCAGCAGCTAAAACTTCAATCATGGGTTTCCCCTGGTCACTTGCCCTGAAGTGACCCCTCCTCTAGCAGGAAGCGCTTGGGGGAGCCCACCCTCCGCTCCCTGTGCCCTGTGCTGACCACAGGAGGCTCCACAACGCCCCCTTCTATGAAACCAGTGCCTCGCCTCCTGGCCCCATCCCAGGCCCTCCCCAGAAGCCAGGCCGGGTCTGTACCAACACTCCACACCCAGGAGAGAGGGGCCCCCACCGGCCCCTGCTGGCCAGCACAGTGCCCTGCCCCCCCACCAGGCTCCCTCCCACCCCCGCTAGCCTGAGGAGGGTCGGGCCCAGGCCCCAGGCTGTTCCGCCCCACACGCTCTCAGGGGGACGCACCAGCCAGGGCTGAGGCAGGCCCAGGCTCCCCAGGGTCCTCAGGTATAGCCCCGTCAGGGCTGAGGACAGGCCTGGGCTCCCCAGCAGCCTCCACACACATGTGGTGGGGACTCGGGGGAGGGGCACAGAGCCTGAGGCTGGGGCAGTCTCCAGGTCTCAGGGGCTCTGCTAGGAAATGGAGGGATAGGAAGCGTACACACTTGGAATTCCAAGAATGTCAGCTTGGCCCAAGCCAGGATTTGGAGGGCAGCTTACTCTCCCCGCCCCGTGCTCCGAGTAAACAACTCCTGCAGGCAGGAACAGGGGCAGGACAGGCCCTGGACCCTCCTCCAGGAAGCCTCCGGGCCCCCACCCACTCCCCAGGGCCCACCCTGCTAACATCCCGGACCCCCCTTCCTCCCTCACCTCCACAGCCACCAGCAGCCTCTGCAGCTGAGCCTGGCTCTGACCCCAGGCCACCGTTACTCACGGCCCCTGTCCTGCCCCTCTGCCCGAGCAGGATGTGCGTCCACTCATCCTGGGGGGAGGGGGTCAGGGAAGGGAAGTGGCCTCCGCTCGTGGCTCTGCACGTGGCTGGGTGGGGTATGACAAATGCCACTGGGGAAGCTGCCCAGGGCCCTGGCCAGGTTGGGAGCAGAAATCCCAAGTGTGCAGTGGATCTGGCCAGCACCACTCTGGATCCAGAAAACCCTTCATCCTCCTCCCCTGCAACTAAGGCAGACCCAGCATTGCCCTGAGAAAGCGGCAGCTGATGCCTGGAACCCAGCACAGGTCCCACCCCAGCTGGAAGCCCCAGCCCAGAGCCCCCCCCCCGGGGGCCCCCTTTCCGCCCCGCCCCCCCCCCCACAGCCTACCTCCCACCTCCAAGGAGTCTTCTTTGCCTCCTACTGCACACCGACCCCCCATTTCCTCACCCCCACCCTAGGGGCACAGCAAGGAGGGTGCTGGTGCCAGCCCCCCCGCACTCCATCCGAGAGACACGGGCTCCCCCTCCCTCGTCCTCCGTAGGCCCTGAGCTCCAGGGCAAGGCAGAGCTGCGGCCTTCAGCGGGTCCTGCCAGTGCAGCCTCCGGGAGTCTGCCCAGGGGTCCCCTGTGCCGGGGTCTTCAAGGTTCAATTCAAAGAGCACCTCTTCCACGACGCCCTCCCCGACCTCCCTCCCGGGCCCCCTCTCCCCGTGCTCAGAGGCGCGTCTCAGCGTCGGGACGGCGAGCAGCCCAGCAGAGCCGGGACCGGGGAGGACGCACCCCGACCCCCTTCCTGGGAAGGAGCGGAAAAAACGCGGACAGGAGGCCGGGGCGGGGAGCAGCCGGCGGGGGCCGTAACAGCGCGGCCGAGGCCAGGACGGCGCCCCTAGGGGCTGGGCCGCGTCCAGAATGGGACCCCCGAACTCGGCGCCGAGAGCCCCGGACACCCCGCGGGTAGAGGCGGAGGCGGAGGGACCCACTACCCGGCGGGGCCAAGAGGGGCAGCAGGAAGACCCGCCACGGCCCGCGCCCGCCCTCTCCCCAAGCCCCCGCGCCGGACCCCACTTGTTGCTGCGTGTCGGCTCTAGGCTCGAACTCGCGCGCCCCGCTCGCGTCCGGCTCCAGCCGCTCCCGGTCGGACACCTCGGGCCGCGAGACCCCGGCCGCACGCCCCCACGACCCCCCGGGCGCTCTACCTGCGCCGCCGCCTCCCGCTTGCTTCGTCCGCTCCCTCCGCGCAGCTGTCAGTCAAGCGGACACGAGAAACGCGAACCGCCACCGCGGCTTTCGGCCCTGCTCAGACGCCGTAGCTCCGGGACGCACCAAGATGGTGGGCGGGGGTGTGTCGTCTGTTGCTGCCGCGGCCGCGCAGGCCCAGGAGCCCCGGGCCGCATGGGGAATCCCCATGGCAGCGGAAACTGCGGCCAGCGGCGCCGGGGCCAGTGTATGAACGGCTGGGGCAGCGGAGAACGAGCGGAGCCGGTCCCCCCGCGACAGTGGACGCGCCCGGGGCGGGGCCTGGGGGGAGTTCTTCCCGTGCGGCCGGACCGGGCCGGGCAGTCTGGGACGCGCCGCCGCCATGATCATTCCTGTACGGTGTTTCACTTGCGGCAAGATCGTCGGCAACAAGTGGGAGGCCTACCTGGGGCTGCTGCAGGCCGAGTACACTGAGGGGTGAGGCGCGGGCTGGGGCCGGGGCTGGGGGCTGAGTCCGCCCTGGGGTGCGCGGGGGGCGGGAGGCGCAGCGCTGCCTGGGGCCAGCGCTCCATGAGCAGCTTCATACCCGGCCACTCCGGCCCAGCTCTGTGATCTGCTTTCGGGAGAACATTGTCCCCTGAAGTCTGGGGAGAGAACGGAGTTGCGCTTCAAACCAGTGGTGTCCTGGGGATTCTAGGTGGCCTGGCGGGTGACAGGCGTCTTGTCACCCGCAGTAAAGCCCTTGGTCTCCGTCCTAATCTCTCGTCTCTGCTCCCAGACCCACCCCATGTCCTGCAAACCTCGCTGCAGGACGGGCGGGCGCGGCGGCTCACGCCTGTAATCCCAGAAGTTTGGGAGGCCGAGGCGAGAGGATTGCTTGAGCCCAGGAGGTCGAGACCAGCCTGGACAACCTGGGGAGACCCTGATCTCCAGAAATTTTTTCTTTTTTTTTTTTTTCTTTTTTGGGACGGAGTCTCGCTCTGTCGCCCAGGCTGGAGTGCAGCGGCGCGATCTTGGCTCAGTGCAACCTCTGCTTCCTGGGCTCCAGCAATTCTCCTGCCTCAACCTCCCGAGTCGCCGGGACTACATGCGTGTCCACGCCCGGCTAATTTTTGTATTTTTAGTAGAGACAGGAGTTCGCCATGTTGGCCAGGCTGGTCTCGAACTCCTGACCTCAGGTGATCCACCTGCCTCGGCCTCCTGGAGTGCTGAGATGACAGGCGTGAGCCACCGCCCCTGGCCCTCTTATCTTTTTAATTCGCCGGACTTGGTGGTGCACACCTGTGGTCCCAGCTACTTGGAAGGCTGAGGCGAGAGAATCGCTTGAGGCTGGGAGGCAGGTGAAGATTTCAGTGAGCCGAGATCACGCCACTGCACTCCAGCCTGGATGAGAGAGTGAAACTCTGTGTCACGCACACACACACAGAAAAAGAAATGCAGGGCAGACTTGCTGACCACCCTCATCATCGGGCTTTGTAGGGGAGGCATCCTTCTCCTGTGCTTGTCCCTCAGTGCTGCTGTCACCACTGTGCATGAGTCTTGGTGCCCCCGCTGGAGTCTGACCCTTGCCTGCTGAGTCCTGGTCACATGTGAAACCCCAGGCTCGTGTGTGCCAGCCTGCCACAGGCTCTCAGTGCAGCTTGCTGGACGAATGAGTAAAGCGAGTGGGCTGCCAGAGTGAGTGGCTGGTGGCCTGTCCAGACCCTTTCCCAGGGATATGAAGGGCAGGGGCCTCCCATGTGGCCTCCCCTTTCCCAAGCTTCTGTCTCTGCACATTGGAGCCATCAGTGTGGGAGTTTTCTGGAGGTCTTGATGGTGACTGGACCTTGGTCCCAGGGAAATTAAAGCTGCTAATTGGCTTGGGAAATGGGAGAGGTGGCTCCCTGGAGAAGCAGTCTCTCCCTGATTGAAGGAAGCAGAGGTGAGGAAAGACGCCACAGTGACAGAGTAGGGCTTGCTCTGGCCGGGGTGGGGGATGAACCAGCTAAGGGCAGGCCCCTGGAGAGCTACCCTGCTGTGGCTGGTGTGGGATGAGGGGAGCTGCACATCAGGACCTCGGTGGCCTTGGTTTTCTATGCTCCCCCAATTACTTCTAGTTTTCGTTTTATTTATATTTCTTACATATGTTAGACACACATATATACAGCCGGAGTAGGTGGGAGAGGAGGCTCCTCACGCTCCACCCAGGGATCTGGGCATTGCCAGGTTACTCCAGCCAGGATCATACCGCTAGGTCTCTACTTCTGATCCGGGTGAACGTGTTCGCCTTGCCGGTAGCAGGGGAGTGAGGCCAGCAGGCAGTGAGAGGCAGCTTGGATGTGGGCTCCAGGCCTGTGCAGACCGTGGAGAACTCAGCTGGCCTCTCTGTTCCTCCCCTCGCTTGACACAGGGATGCGCTGGACGCCCTGGGCCTGAAGCGCTACTGCTGCCGCCGGATGCTGCTGGCCCACGTGGACCTGATCGAGAAGCTGCTCAATTATGCACCCTTGGAGAAGTGACCAGGCTGGAATCCACCTACCTGCCATGCTGACCATGGGCCATGAGCATCCTGCCCCAAGTTCACAAGGCTGAGGCATCCAGGAGCTGGCGCAATGCCTCACCACAGCGTGTGTGTGTCCCATCCCCCACTCTGGAAGGAACAATCCAGTAAAGGTCTTTCAGAACTACCAAGGTCCCAGCCCTCACTAGGATGTCAGGGGCCAGGACTAGGCCCAGCTCTCACACCGCGGCAGCCCAGGGAAGCCGACTGGGCCATGAATTCTCCTAGCCCTGGGGCCAGCCTGTTCCACAGGTACCCCTGCAGGAGGTGCTGCCAGGAGAGCCTTCCATCTCAGGGCTCTTTGAGGTTCCCTCCTTCTGGGTGCTCTTCAGACTGAGCAGAGGCTCCTGTACCCTCTCTCTTGGAATCTGAAGAGCCAGATTTAGGCCAGGCACGGTGGCTCACCCCTATAATCCCAGCACTTTGGGAGGCCAAGGCGGGTGGATCACGAGGTCAGGAGATTGAGGCCATGCTGGCTAACACGGTGAAACCCCGTCTCTACTAAAAATACAAAAAAAAAAATAGCCAGGCGTGGTGCCGGGCGCCTGTAGTCCCAGCTACTCGGGAGGCTGAGGCAGAACTGCTTGAACCCGGGAGGGGGAGCTTGCAGTGAGCCGAGATTGCGCCACTCACTCCAGCCTGGGTGACAGTGAGACTCCATCTCAAAAAAAAAAAAAAAAAAGAACCAGATCGTCTGGGGCCCAGTCTTTGCTATGGTCACGGCTGCTAGCACCTGCTGGCCCCTGCCCACTGCTGCCTGTCCCTGAGGGTCCCACCCGAGCCTAGCAGGGAGGGCAGGCCTTAAGACACCCCTAGTTGGCTTGGGAGGAGGCCCTGCTGTCCAGGCAGTGCTGCCAGCAAGCACCCCAGGTCAGAGGGCCCTGCTGCTGAGATACCTGGCGTGGTGCCCTCTGGTGGGGGAGAATGGGTCTGCCTGAGGGTCTTCAGTTCTGAGCCTTAGGGACAGGAGCCTGGGCAGTGGGGGGTACAATCAGTGACTGAGCCCTGGCTCCCGTCTCCAGGGTACCTCTGCCAGACACTAGGCTCTGGTATCTCCCACCCATGCCCCCAGCAGGGCCTATAGGCTCCACCATGTAAACCCCCTCACCCTACTGCCCCCACCCATCTGCCTGACGCCTCTTACCTGGGCACAGCCCCCAGTGTGCACCCTTCCCATGTCTGCTCCCCACCATGACCAGAAGGGTCTTTGGAAACCATTTTTCCTCTCCCCCAGGGGCTCTGAACACACTACCATCTCACCATTTAGAAACATGCTCAGTTCTTTCTGCTGTGAGACCTGTGCTTGGCTGTCCCTGGCATCAGACCTCCCTTCCCTGGAGCCCCATGGGGGCTGTGTCCTGGCTCTGCCCTTCTTTGTCCTGACACTGCAAGGAGGGGTCTGTCTACCCTGCTGGACGTGAGGGGCCCTGAGAACAGACCACCATCTCACCAGCACAGCGGGCTCGTCCATCTGCCCCACAAGTGTTTATTGAGCACCTGTATGTGGCAGGGATGGTTGTAGGCATCTGGGTACAGCAGTGAACAAAACTGGGAGGCCCCTGCCCCACACAGGCATATGGATGGGGCAGTGCACAGTGACCATGTGGCATTTCGGGTGGTGGTGACCACAGCGGGGAAGACAGCAGGGGCTCTGAGGGAGACGAGGCCTGGGTGGGGAGGGGCAGAGGCCCAGGCCCAAGGGTCAGACCTTACTCAGCTTCTCCGACTGGGATGGGGCCATGTGGCTGCAAGGCAAAGCCCCAATCCCTGAAAGGCCTGGGGTGTGAAGGGCTTCTCCCCCTGCTGGGAACACTCGGCCTTGCCCTACTCAGCAAGGCCCCTTCCAGCCTGCATCTGACCACCAGGCACAATGTGTTCAGGCAGCCCCACAAAACACCCCCGATACCGTCGTCCCGCCAGCCCCCCTTACTTCCCTGCTGGGCTTTGGTGTGCAGCGAAAGGCACTTGAAGCTGCCTCTGGGGTTGGGGTCCCCAGAGGTTATGGTGATGGCACAGGGTGGCTGTCATCAGGGAGCCCAGCCCCTGGCACTTAGTAGTCTCAGCTCAGTAGTTGGGTGCAGCAGCAGCAAGGCACAGAGAGCCGCGGCCAAGCCCAGGGCAGGGTCAGTAGTGCTCCAGCTTGAGGCTCCTGTATAGGCAGCATGTGAAGATCATGCCAAAGACCTGTGTGCAGAGCCAGGGGGGCATAAGTAGACGCCGTGGGGCCAGCAACCACCGCCCTGCCCCATGTCCCCGACAAAATACCCGTCACCCCGTGTGCCCTCACCTGCACACAGGCAATGCCGGTCCCCACAGCCCCAATGACCCTGAGGTGCTCCTGGATGAAGGTCTCCAACTTGGTGATGCAGCCGCCCTGCGGGGCGCAGATGGGTGCTGAAGGTGGGCCCAGGGGGCACTTCCCACTGGCCCCCACCACCTCCAGGGTGTGGCCATGCCCACCCCTAGCACCTATGCAGCCAGGCCACTGACAGACAGCTCAGCCAGCCACTGGGCTGCCCACCCACCACCTCCTAAGATATCGGAGGCGTGGTCTCACTGCCCACATCCGGCCACTGGGCTGCCCACCCACCTCCCGTAGATGTTGGAGGCGTGGTCTCACTGCCCATATCCAGCCACTGGGGTGACCCACCTCCTCATAGATACTGGGGTGCCCCCATACCTTCTCATAGATACTGGAAGCCCCCCACACTTCCTCATAGATACTAAAGGCCCCCCACACCTCCTCATAGATACTGGAGGCCCCCCACACCTCCTCATAGATACTGGAGGTGTGGTTCCGCTGCCCACCCACCTCCACCTTGTAGATGTTGGAGGCATGGTCCCGCTGCCCACAACCAGCCACCACCGTCTTGCAGCAGCTGTCGGGGACCACGCGGCCACCGGCCTCCCCTGAGCGGATCCACTCACTGTCCCGCCAGTCCCGTGAGTTGTTGCTGCCACAGCAGTGGAACTGCATCAAGAACAAGGCTCAGGGTGAGACCTGGGACCAGAGGCTCCTGCACAGGTCCAGGGAGGCCCTGGGGATGCATGCACCTTCCCAGCACCACCCACCCACCCACCTCCTGCTGCAGCTGGTCCACAGCGCTGGTCACGGCCTCGTGACCCGGCTGGTGGTAGCGCTTGGCCATGGTGTCCTTAAGGTTCTCCTTGAGCTCTGTGTTCAGCTGGGGTTGGAGTACAAGAAACTTCAGTCTCAGTCTAAGACCTTCCAAGGTGGGGCTGGCAGAGCCCCAGGATGGCCTGAGGGGAGGCCCAGGTCCTGGCTCAGAGCCAGAGGGAAGGGCTGAGGTCAGACCTCGGCATGAGGGGAGGTTGGGTGGTGCCAGGACCGTCACCAGGGTGACAGTGGAGTGCGGCAGAGGCAGAGATGGCTTCCGGATCCCCTGGACACCTGCCTGACCCCATGTGCCCCTGCAGAGACCTAGACCTCACCTCCAAGGCCCAGTGGCACGTTGGTCAGCTCTGGGACCGTGGGGATAGGGGCTGGGGCTAGCCATGTGTGTGCATCTGTGTGTGTCCACCCCACCTGTGCATGTCTGTGTCTCTGAATGGCCTGCCCAGGCCCCTCACCTGCTGGTAGTAGACATAGGCGAGGACACCAGCGATGATCTCCAGCAGAAAGATGATGAGGAGCAGGATGAAGTACTGGGCGGGGGGGGCAGGGTGCACAAGGAGGCCTAGTTCTGAGGCCTAGTGCCTGGGCACCTCAGAGCAGAGTCCCCACCCCGGCTCCCCAGGCTCCAGGTGGGGGCTGAGTGGCGGCCACCCTCCCTGAAGGTTTCTTGTGGAGCTGGTGTCTTCCCTCAGCTGGTCCAGCGGGAATGTGGGGACCCACAGGACTAGGCAGGGGTGGAAGGACCGTGCCCCCCCCCCGGGTGAGCACAGCAAGGCACAGGTTCAAAGCCTGCAGCAACAACCCCCTTGGGCCCCATCCAAACCACCCCGCCCCGTGGCCCTGTGCCCTGCTGACCAGGCGCAGCAGGTTCCGACGCTCCTTGAAGGTGGCACAGCAGCCCAAGACCCCGGTCACCATGACGACAGCGCCCGCCACCACCAGGATGTAGGCTGTGGCCAGGTAGGTGCCCGAGGCCAGGAGGCTGATGTAGTCACTCTTGAGGGCCAGCGTCCAGATGCCCACTGCCATGACAGCCAGGCCGGCCAGCTACAAGCAGTACACACCAGTCACCGACTCTGCCCAGGTCTGATGGTGACCCAGGAGGGGCAGGGGTGGGTGTGGGAGTGGGGGCAAGGCGACCCCTCCTCACCCAGAAGCAGCAGTTGTAGGTAAACAGCAGGTACTTGAGGCAAACGGTGCCACATGTTGTCTTCTTCTCGTTAAACTCACCCATCCTGGGGCTGGGGAGGCAGGGGAGGGGTCAGCGGGGCCACAGCACCAGACCCCTGACAGGGACAGATAGGAGGAGGGAACACAGATGCCCAAGCCGGCCCAGGAGTCGGGTGGAGCCAGCCACTGTCCTGGGAGACCTGCGAAGGAGCCCCTGTGGGAACATGACGTGTCACCTCCTAGCGACTCAGGAGCCCTGACCAGGTGCAGCCACGAGAGACCCCTGGTGCCCACAGATAGGCCAGGGGTCATGGAGGACCGCCCATCATCACTGCTGACTCACCCCTGCTGGCGGCCCGGGGAGGAAGCCCTAGCGGGTACCTCCGGTGAGCTCATGCCAGCCTGCCCGCCCCCCATGGCATTCCCGGGGCCCCACGTCACAGGCTGACAGGAGACTACGGGCCTGCAGTGAGGGCAGAGGAGGCCACTCAGAGACAGAGACAGCAGAGAGGCAGAGGCTCAGACAGGCCCCAGCTCAGCCCCTTCCTAAGGCTCTCCAGGCCTGTTTACGGTCTGTTAAAGGGCAGCCCTTCCTTCCTCCTGGCCCGAGTGGGGAGAATGGAGCGTGGAGGCAGGTGGAGCCTGGCAGACTGGGAGGGTTTTTCCTGGACAGGGGACCCACACCAACACGAAGGGGCAGCACAGACAGGCTGTGCCCCTCCCCAGAGGCCCCGTGCCCTGCCCAACATGCAGCAGCGGGCAAGCTGTGAGCACAGGGAAGGCAGGGACCGCATGGGGTGCAGACAGCAGGTGAGTGCCCCAGGCCACGTTTCCAGACAGCACAGCCAGGCCTGGACTTTCACCACCCCGCTTGCTCTGCCCCGCCCTGCCCAGCACACACCAACCGGGCTGGGAACGACTCCTCTGCAGGACAGGTGGACAGAAGCTCCCCAGGACTCTAGGCTACAGGGGCAAGGACATGTCAGGTCACAGGTTACACGTCTGGCCCAAGGGCCAGAGTGGGCTGGGTTCATTCTGGAGGCAGAGAGAGGAGTGGCCAAGCCTGGTATTTTAGTCTGGGCTAGGGTGGGGCAAGGCAGAGGACATTTCTTTTCTTTTTTTCCTTTTTTTTTTTTTTTTTTGAGACAGAGTCTCGCTGTGTCGCCCAGGCTGGAGTGCAGTGGTGCGATCTCACCTCACTGCAAGCTCCGCCTCCCGGGTTCGCGCCATTCTCCTGCCTCAGCCTCCCAAGTAGCTGGGACTACAGGCGCCCGCCACCCGCCAGGCTAGTTTTTTGTATTTTTTTAGTAGAGACGGGGTTTCACCGTGTTGGCCAGGATGGTCTCGATCTCCCGACCTCATGATCTGCCCGTCTTGGCCTCCCGAAGTGCTGGGATTACAGGCTTGAGCCACCGCGCCCAGCCTTTTTCCTTTTTTTGAGATGGAGTTTCGCTCTGTCACCCATGCTGGAGTGCAATGGTATGATCTCGATCTTGGCTCACTGCAACCTCCACCTCCTGAGTTCTAGCAATTCTCCTGCCTCATTCTCCTGAGTCATTGGGATCACAGGCGCCCACCACCACGCCCAGCTAATGTTTGTATTTTTAGTAGAGATAGGGTTTCACCATGTTGACCAGGCTGGTCTTGAACTCCTGACCTTAGGTGTTCCACCCGCTTTGGCCTCCCAAGGCAGAGGACATTCCCGGACAGTGTCTGATCCTGGGAGGGACCTCATGCCTTCCCCAGGTGCCCCACTCTTGGCCTTCGCTCCAGGCCCATCACTGGCCCTTCTGCCCCAAACAGCAGCAGCTACAGCTTGGGAAAGAGGCATCATGAAGCTCGCGGGGACAGACCTGACCACTGAGCTGAGAGGGGACATTCACCCTCCATGAAGCCAGGGGCCTAAATACACGCACGAGGGGTGGCACGAGCAGACCCTGCCACCAGCGGGGCGGTGTGCCTGCCACCGATGGGGGGGATGTGTGTCTGTCACTGAGCTGGGGGGATGTGTGAGCCCCTCACGGATCTGCCCCTGGCCTGGCTGTGAGGTCCCAGGCTTTCTGGAGAGGCTGGTTCAAGGCACAGATGCGGCCTCCACCGCGAGGACACAGACGACGCGCTGCGGAGTGGCCCCTCTTCCCAGGAATGCCTAGTCCCTCTGAACCCCCTGGGAAAAGGCCATCCAAAAATAGCTCTCCGGCCCTCCCCGAGTCCCCGGGACCCGCACCAGGCCCCTGGGCGACCCGCGCCCTATCAGGGGGAGCCCCAGTCAGGAGGACCTGGGACTCCGCGCCTGCCAAGCGTCCCCGGGGCACTGCAATGAGGTCACCGCCGCCGACCCCGCCCGGCGCGGCCAATGGCGCGCCCACTTGCACGCGGGCGGGGGCGGCTGCGGGCGGAGGGAAGGCGGCCGTGTCCAGGGACAATGAGCAGGGTGTCCAGGCTGCGCGTCCCGGGACCCCTGGGCCGAAGGGTGCCGTCAGGCCGGTCCAAGGGTCCGGGAGGCGCCTCTCCTTGCCACTGCGCCTCCCTCACCCGACCGGCGTCCGCCTCCCGCGGAAGGGCCTGCGAAGGAGCTGGGCCAGGCGGTGGGTGCGGCCTCCCGGAACCTCCCGGCGCCTGCGGCTGGGCCTCCGGGACTGGGGCGCGCAGGGCCTTCGGCCTCCTCGTTCCCCTCGTTCCCCTCGCCCCGCTCGGCCGGGCTGCCGTGACGTCGCACTCACCTACCACTCGTCGGAGTCCGGGACCGGGCGGCGGCGGCTGCGGGGGCGGCGGCTCCCAGCGCTGAGAATGCGCGGCCCGGCGCCTCCGAGGGGGACGCCCCGCCCCGCCCAGGCCCCGCCCCGGCCTCAAGCCCCGCCCGGGGCGTCAGGACCTCGACAGGTCTGAACCCGCGTGGCTGGCGGGAGCCGGTGGGTGTAGGCGCTGGGGGTCGACCCGACACTGCGGAGGCCGGGCGAGCTGCAGCCCTGGGGGTGCCAACAGCCCATCAAGGGCTCATCCGGTCCAGGGACAGAGGAGCTGGGCGGGAGGCAGGCCCGGAGATAAGACGGCGACCAGCCCAGCCAGAGGGCCTGGGCTGTGGCGACCGGGCCCTCCTCCATGCCCAACCCCCATCTCTTTCTCAGCACCCAGGAACCGCCCAGAGGCTGCAGGGGTCGGCAGAACGGATGCCGGCCTGGGGGAGGGGAGGGCCTAGCGCTGTGGGTAGATGCAGGAGAGGGGCTACTCTGCGTGCAGTGTGGACAGCCTGGAGACCCGGGCAGGCCTGGGGTCCCAGCGAGAGATACCCATGGGGTTCTGGGGGGCCCATGCCCTCCAGACTGGAAGGGGCCACTGGGAGCGGTGCGAGGAGGTGAAGGAGGAATGGTAGGGCCGGCCTAGGGCTGCATCAAGAGGCAGAGAGTGGGAGTGAGGAAGGAGGGGGCTCCCCACCCACCAAGCTCATTCATCACTGCCACAGGTGAGGACCAGCATGGGAGGGGGTGGCCGACTGAGGCTAGGAACTGCCCGGGCTCCCTGGTGAGACAGTGGGGAACCCTGATCCACACACTGGCGAGGGCCTTGTGGAGGCTCCAGCCTTGATGGGTAGTGTGAGTTTGGGGCATGACCAGGGACACAAGAGGACACGCAGGACCTCAGCCCCATCGCCGCAGGCCCTCGCTCCCTGTGTTCACCCACACAGCACGTGTACACAGTGCCCACCTCATGCATGTGGCACACACAGGCTGTGGCCCCCAGATGCACGGAAGGCCCAGGAGGATGCAGTGCAGTCAGTAGGTTTTATTTGATGAGGGGGGTTTTCTGCTGAACTGAGTTGGGGTTGCTTGGGGACAGAGCGAAGACTGGCAGAGGGCACACGGGACCCTGACCACTCCCTGGACCCTGACCACTCCCAGGCTAGGTCCTTCATGTCTTCAGTTCTTCAGTCATGCGATCCTGGGGCCCCCTGGGGAGAGCCCACATCCTGAGTGGGCACCCCCTACCCATGACAAGCCTCCCAGAAGAGCAGCTTCTAGCTGATGCTCTGAGTCACTCGGAGCTGGTCACCGGGCACTGGGAAGGTGGCCAGAGCCGCGTCTGTGGGGCCGAGCCCAGCAGCAGCAGCAGCAGCAGGTGGGCCCAGGCAGGTGGGCAGTCGTCAGAGCCTTCCTACGGCTGCCACTTGCCCGCCTGGCCTCGCAGGCGTCCCTGTCATCCCGCAGCCGTGTGTTCAGTTCCCTAGGGAAGGAGGAGTCAGACATTGAGAGGGTCTGAGGGAGCTCAAGGTTGGGGGAGGCGGGCTCTGACTCCCCTCAGACTGAAGAGAGATGTCTGGCTGGGACTGCAGCGTGAGGGGTGAAAGGCAGACATAAGAAAAGATTCCAGTGGAGTAGAGTGGCAGCCAAGAATGTTGGGGCGCTTGGAGCCCCCAAGCTCTGCTGAGCCCCTTCCTTCTCAGGCCTGAGCCTGACTGTACCTGAGCAGCTCCAGTTGCCGTAGCAGGCTGTCTTTCTCTTTCTGCATGTTCCTGGAGACGGCGACCACCTCTCTGTGGGTGGGAGGTGGTGATCCGGCTGCAGGAAGGCTCCTTGGGGAGCCCCAGGACCCCCTAGAAGACCCTCCCTCCCACTGGGCAGGCCTGGGACTTGAGATGAGGATGAAAGTGGCCCAGAGCTGAGCGCCTGTCGGCCCGCCCGCGGGACACGTACCGGGGCCCGCCCCAGCCCCGTCCCCCGGCACCGTTGGGTTTGCTCCTGGCGGCCTCGCGCTTCGCTCTCCAGCCTGCGGATCTGCTCCTGCGCCCCTTCCAGCTGCGTTCGCAGCGCCTCGTGCGCCCGCCACAGCTGGGAGTTCTGGGCCTGCGCCTCCAGGTGCTCCGAAGCCCGGGCCTGCAGCTGCTGTTCTAACTGGAGGGTGGAACAGTGGAAGGATGGAGACCGGCAAGGAACGCCCCCTCTTCCCCGGGGTGCTGCGCGGGCCCCAGGCTCCAGACAACCCGGGGACTGGGGACGCTGAGGCACAGGGGGAGAGTGCACGGGTGACCCTAGGGACGGGACAGGGGCCAGGTGCTCACCTCCCGCTGCCGCAGGCCCGCGCGTTCCAGGTCCTGCTCGCGGCTCTGCAGCTCCAGCTCCAGGCGGCTTCTCTGCTCCCCGCGGGCAAAGTTCTGGGACGCAGGGAGGACCACTGAGCCTCCGCTGGCCGCCCGGCCATGCAAAAGAGGTACACGGAGGGCCAGGGACTGGGAGTGGGCCAGGGCGAGGCGGGGTCGGGTGGAGAAAACCAGGCGGGCGTGATGGGTGAGGCCCAGCGGGGTCTCATCGGGCTGAGGGCAGCCTGGACCCGCGGAGGTGGGGCCGTCGGGGAGGGATTAATCCGGAGAAGGCGGAGCCAGGAAGGCCAGCGCGGTGGGATTGGGCCTGGCGGGAGGGGCGGGGCCCGAGACCCACCTGACTCGGCTGGCGCCGGCTCTGCTCGCGAAGCTGCTCGGTCTCCTCGTACAGAGCGCGCACCTCCCTCTCGTGCTCGCTCTCGCGCCTTCGGGGGACCAGGCGACCCCGGATGAGAACTTGCCAGTGCTACAGCCCCCCGGCACCACCTCTGCTGCTGCCCTGAGGCCCTCCACTGGCTCCCAGAGCCCACCCCGGCCCTCACCTCCGCAGCGCCTGCTCCAGGCCGTCGCGCTCCCGGGCCGCCTCCTCCAGGCAGGCTGACGCGCGTATCAGAACATCCTCGAAAGAGCTCAGCAACTCGGGGCGCTCGCGCTGCAGCCGGGCCCAGAGCGTCCTCACAGCCCGCTGCCTGGAGGGCGGGCGGGAACTGAGGCTGGAGCTGGCAGAGGCGGGGAGCAGGCTCCCCTCCGCCAACGGCAAACCCTTGGGAGACTCCTTCGTCCCTGGGCAGGACAGGAGCACTTGCAGCGTGCAGGGCATCCCTCCCGTGAGCGCTTTCGCCCCTGCCCGGCGTGCGTGGTCGGTGTGCGTATCCCGGGCAGTGCCAGTATGTGGCCCCGCGCCCGGCGCTGCCCCTCCTCCCTGCAGCCCTGGCTGCTGCCTCATGAAATGCAAATTCTGCGGGAAATCACGCCAGGTCCCTCCCAAGGAGTCGCAGCTGACGCTAGGCTAGGCCTGACCCGCCCTAGAGACCCTGTGCAGGACCAGCACTCGGGTGACAAGGGCAGACAGCATGCAGGCAGAGAAACAGCAGAGGGGGCAGTGGGAGGGGGGCCAGCGCCGACTCACTCGCCCAGGACCGGGGCCACCCCCAGTTGCTCCAACACAGTGTGGAACCGCTCCTCCTCTTCCTCCTCCTCCTCATCCAGAGAGGCCCCCGTGCCCTGCACGTCGAGCCAGCCCCAGCCCGACTCAAAGGTCTCTTCGGGAGTCCTGCGGGGGGTCGCTCCCTGGGCCGACTCCACCCCCACAAACATCCCTGCGGGCATGGAGCGAGCGATTACCACCGCTGTGGGTCGCCACCCTGGCTCTGTCCCCGTTCACCCTCCCAACGAGTATCCTGCCCTCTCTCAGGGCCCAGTTTCCTGTTTTTCTTCCTTATTCTGGTCCTATTGGCCTGGGAACAAGAGGTGACAGGCCGGCTCCCAGCCCCACCGGAGCTTAGCACGGGAGAGGAGGTGAGGGGCAGGAAGGTCAGCTCCACACACTGGACAGCAGCTGGGAGCCCCCAAGCGCCAGTGCGTGCAGACACCAGCACGGGCCCCGGAGGGAGGAGGAGGAGAGGCACAGGCAGCCCTCGGGGCGCCACAGGTGCCAGGGCCTCCTGATCAGGCCTCCAGCTCTGGGCAGTGGGAGATAGGCAGGCCTCAGGCTCACCCAGGCCCAGGCAGAACTCTCGGGCAGTGAGAAAGCCAGTGTGAGCCTGGTCCAGACTTTCAAACACGGCCTCCAGCTGCTCTGGTGTGAGGGGCAGGTCGCTCTGGAGTCCCTGGTCAGGGAAGGAGAGCAGAGATGAGCTGCTGAGGTCAACCAGGGCCGAAGCAATCTCTTGGGGCGAGGGACTCACCTGCAGGTCGTGCCTGGTGATGAAACCCTTGGCCTCCTTGTCACATAGCAGAAACAGCTCCTGGGCCTGCTCCAGCATTGCAGCCTGTGGCCCTGCAGAGCCCCCCTCAAGTTCCCCCTCCTCCTCCTGGGCCTCATCAGCCCCAGGCTTTCCAGGGCTGGCCATGGGAGCAGGGGGCCTCAGTTGGCCTTCAGGTGCTGTGAAGCCAAGGGAGGGTCAGAAAAAATTCAGGAGGGGAGCAGATGGGGTGCAAATATGTCTGATGGCTCAGCTGAGGGCCCTCCCTGCAGCAGGTGGGAAGGTGGGCGGAAGGCAAGGTGGGGCCAGGGGGTTGGATGTAGAAAATGCTGCAGGGTTGGGGTGTCACTGGGGTGGGTGATGCAGCTCAGGACCTGTGAGTACTGCCCCAATGGGTCTGGCATCTCAGGAGGTTGGAACCCAGGGAGAGGCTACAGCCCTAGGAGGGGCTGCCGACTTTGGGAGAGGGGGAGCTGGAGGTGAGGGCAATCTCAGGGGCCAGTGGAGAAGACCTGGTGATAAGGAAGGTGGGATCCTGAAAGCTGAGAGGAGCTGGCTGCAGGTCAGTGAGGGAGGAGCCCATCACACTCTGCAACTGGAGATCTGATCCCAAGTGAGGGCTCAACCAGTCCTGACCAAGTCCTTAGCCCCTGGCCCGGGCCTGTGTGGCCCAGCCTCATGACAGCTGGCAGGCAGGGCAAACTTCTCCCTTCTGCCCACTGGCCCCTCCCTCCGCACAACTAAGCCGACAGACTGCAGGGGCAAGGTCCCAGCCTGCAGAGCCCTGCCTCTGAGGCTCCACTCAGAAACCCTCAGATTCGAGACCTAATACCCCTGCCCCCCAACACTAAGGCCCTTCCCTGTCCCAGAACTCCCTGGGGCCTCCCATCCCACCTCCTTGCAGGGACACCCCTCCCCCTAACCAGAGCCACCTGTCCTTCACACAGTGTCCTAATCCCGGATTTCCCAAAGCTGCTCCCCAGCAAAACCCGCCTTCCCCAACCAGGGAGCTGTGATCCTCTCCCCACACTCCCCGCCCAGGGTCCTTCCAGGTTCCTTAGCCCAGGCGACCTTCAAAGAGGGCAAGTCTGGGCAGGTGAGAGAAGGGGACACAAGAGGCCAGGGCCATTGCCTCCAAGCCACGTTGTCGCCTCTCCCTCCGGCTTGCCGGCTAGACCGGAGGTCCACCCTAGCCGGAAGCCGCGTGGCGGCAGGGCCCCAGGGAGCTGGGAGGATGGGCTGGCTGGGTGGGGCGGCCAACCGCCTGCGCTCCCCGAAACTCTGGGGTACAAGCCCGCCCTTACCCCTGCCGCCGCGCGCCCCGAGGGTGTAACTCGAGTTCCCCACCGAGACGCTCAGGTTTGGCGCGGGCCACGGCGGCCCCGAGGGGGTGCCGGCGGCGGGTGCCGGGCGGGCGGCGGTGGAGGGGCCTCAGCGGCGGGACCAGCGGTCGCCTACCTGCGAACTGCGCCGCCGCACCTGCCGCGCGCCCGGGGCCGCTCCTCCCGGAAACGCTGGGCGCGCCCCGCCCCAGCTGGGACCCGGACGGGGCGCCGGGGGCACCGGGCCCGGAGCGACCCCTGCCGCCTCCCAGGCACCGAGACCCCTGCTTGGGCCGGCCCCGGGAGGAGCCGCTCTGCGCCGCTGTGGCCTGTCCCCGCCTCTCTGCGCTGCCCCGGCTGCCCGACCCGTGGAGGCTCGAGCGAGCAGTGGAGCAACGATGTGCCCTGGAGACCCAGGGACCCCCCAGAGCTGGGACAAGGCAGCGGGGGGCGGGCGCAGACACCAGTGTCTGGGAGGGGCCGCTCCTGTCCGTGGGGAGCCTGACTTAAGGCACCAAAAAGTGTGTGTAGGAAAAGGCCGGGCAGGAAACAGACCAAATACTTTCAGCGGTTATCTCTAGGGGTGGGGAGCCTTTACTTTCTTCTCGATACTTTCCCAGTTTTTAAACAATAAACATGTAGGCCAGGCGCCTGTAATCCCAGCACTTTGGGAAGCCGAGGCGGGGCGGATCACCTGAGGTCAGGAGTTCGAGACCAGCCTGTCCAACATGGCGAAACCCCATCTCTACTAAAAATACAAAAAACCCTACCCTGTAATCCCAGCTACTGGGGAGGCTGAGCCAGGAGAGTCACTTGAACTCAGGAGGCAGAGGTTGCAGTGAGCAGAGATTGTGCCATTGTTCTCCAGCCTGGGCGACAAGAACGAAACTCCATCTCAAAACAAAACAATGAACATGTAATGCTAGAAAATGTTTAACTTAGCAGTATTCAGTGTACACGTACGGGTGAACGAGCTGGGGACACAGGGAGGTCCCACCTCCACAGCCCCTCCTGGCTCTCCTTCTGGGGCCCAGCCCTGACTGGGGCTCCCCTTGGGGGAGGACTGGAAGGAGGAGCTGCCTGAGGCCGGAATGAAACCCTCCCGTGTGGGGAGAAAATTCCACCCAAGACCGAGGAGCCCTCCCCAGCCCGTCTGGCCCCCGCACCCACCTGAAGGGCTGGAATCATCCTCCCGCCCAGCAACCCTGGAGGGGCGCAAGGCCTCCGCTTCTCGAGGAAGGGGCCTGGGATCCAGCCTGCGACCCAGCTGAACCACAAAAGGCTGGGCTTATAGGACAGGACCTTGAAACCAAGGAAGGGGGTGGCCTCTGGCACAGGCGCACCAGGGACCTGCCTGGCCGGCTCGCCCAGTCCCAGATCCCAGAACCAACCGTTATTGTTGGCAGGGGGCTGCCACCACAGCCACCCCACGCCTTCTGGGAGGAGCAGGTGGGGACTGACTCTGACAGGGCTAAGAGCTCTGGACAGCCAGTCAGGCCTAGGGCTCCACTCCAGCACCCTCAGGCCATGGGGCCCTTTTGGTTACCAAGGACTGGCCTTCTCCCCTCATGGCCTCCCCGCCATGCAGAGGATGCTGTCAGGAAACCACTTCCTCAGCACAAGGCTGAGTCCCCTTCAGCTAGGACCTCACCTGCCTCCATATCCCAGCCCCAACCTGTGTACTGGCTGGGCACAGGAACAAGAAGGTATGTGCACCAGGCCAGAGAGGCTTGTGAGGGTGGGGGGACAGAGAACTTTGGGCCAAAGGCCAAGTGGAGCAAGTGCCCAGGCTTCCCAGGTCCCCTGTGCTCAGTTTCAGGAACCTCAGCCCCCACAGCTGTCCAAGCCTGAAAGCAGCCACACGCCCGCTGTGTGTGGGGAGGGGCAGGTGACACCTTTTGTAAACATTTTGGTTTTTATTTACCAAGGATCTCGGTCCCAAATATTTCCATTGGCCCTCAGAAGGCTGTGGCCAAGGGTCAGCCAGGAGGCCGAGGGCAAGTTGGGGGGCATGTGGATGGGTCCTAGACAGGGGGTTGTGGGCAGGAATGCAGCAGGCTCACATGTGTCTGTAGCGGGGGGTTCCTAGGCCAACCTGGCAGGTTCCAAATGCCAGGCCCAGGAGTGCGATGCTGGGAGACCCGGCCTGCAGCTGTGGAGACGCTAGTCAGCCGAGGCAGGGCCAGACCCTGGCCACCAGGCTCTGCAAGCAAGCGGGCAGTCACATACACGCGAAGTGGGCAGAGGCTGGGCTGCAGCATTTATTACATGTGCTTTCGCGAAAATAAATAATTCTTCACACACATTTTTCAGCAGGACATGAAAAATGGGGCAGAAAGGGAAGCTGCAAAGTTCTCGGGGGTAAGGGGGTGGGGGAAGTGCCCAGGCAGCACAGGGGAAGGAAGATTAAGGCACAGGTGCGCGGGGCCTCAGCGGCCCAGGGGAGAGGTGTGGAAACCTCCCCACTCAGTGCAGCTGGTGAGTGGCTGGCGAGGGGCCCACGGTAAAGGCCCCTCTTGGCAGCTGTGACTCCCCCCATCTCCTCACTCTGCAGTGGTAAAGCAGGCATTTCAGGCAGGATCCCTGGAGAGGGTTGGGGTCTCCGGCAGCCCCAGGGCCCCGATCACAGGCCAGGCCGCGAGAGCAGCGGCGCTCAGCAAGGGGGCAGGCCCGGCGGGTGCTGCGGGGATGCGAGGTCGTCTGGGTCGGCTGGGGCGGGGGCGGCGGGGGCAGGGCCGGCAGATGCGCGCATGCGCAGAGCTTCGGGCGGGAAGGCCACGTTGGTGCAGAAGAGGCCGAGCAGCAGCTGGCGCTGGCACTCCTCCCACTTGGCCAGCGCGTCCCCCAGCGACAGGCTGTTGCGCATCCAGCCGGGCAGTGCCTCGCTGTAGGTGGCGCAGGACAGCGGCACGGAGGGCAACGACTGGACGCGGCGCAGCTCCACCTGCTCCGGCAGCCTGCGGGGCAGGGACACGTTAGGGAGGGCTTCAGCTCCCGGCACTAGCACCGCGGGCCCCGGGTGGACACGCGGTCGGCGGCTCACCTGGAGGACAGGTGCCTGCCCAGCTTCCTCTTGGCGCGCATCACCAGGTACTGGCAGATGCTGCCCGTCTGCTCCTTCATCCACCGGATGTCCTCGGGAACGTCGGGCAGCCACTCCAGCAAGCTGGGGACAGGGCAAGCAGCGCGTTCAGGGGCTCGCATGCCCACCCGCCGGGCCCTGTCTGTGCCCTGACTCGGTACTGCCCACCTCACCCCACCTTCCCTGGTGACCATCACTCGTGGATGATCCCAAAGTCCGTCCCCAGGGCCCCTCTCCCGACCCCCACACCGGATGGTGAAGGACAGAGCGCTCTCCAGCGGCAGCGTGTAGGGCACCATCATTGCAGTGGCCAGACGCACGGGCAGCATGTTGGAGAGGGTGGTCAGCAGGTCTGTGGGCTCCACGCAGGCCTCCAGCAGGGCTGCGGGTAGGCGGGAGGTCAGCGGCCAGTGGAGGCAGAGGAGCCCAGGACCCCCTAGATTTCCCTCCCTGGCTCACCGTCCTCTCTCTCTTTTCCCCTCCTGCCTCCCCTCCTCCCCTCCAGTCCCCGAGGTGCGCACCCTCATTGAGTCGGACGGGCAGGTGCTCCAGGATGTGATCTTCCCTGGGCGGCTGTGAGTGGTCCACCGCTTGGGCACTCTCCATGGCCTCGTCCTCGTCTTCTGGGCCGTGGGGGCAGGCGGGAGGCAATGCCAGCAAGGGGTTGGGTCGGTTCAGAAGGCCTGGGGTGGGGGCGAGGAGGGATTCCCAGTTCATCAGGCCTGCAGGGTGCAGCAGAGCCGAGCCCACCCCGCCCTGTGCCGCGGGGGTCCACCCACCGTTCCGCTGCAGGAAGCGCAGGCCGTCCCGGTAGCCCTGCTTGCACATCTCTCGCAGCACCTGTGGTGAGGAGGGTTAAACGGAGTGGAGGGAGCCAGGGATGCCTGTTCTCCCCCTGGAGTCCCTGGCGCTCCTGAGAGCCACCTCCCTTCACCACCCGCAGGCCCCAACCCCAAAACCTATCCTAGACCCGTCTCTACTAAAAATACAAAAAATTAGCCGGGCATGGTGGCGGGTGCCTGTAGTCCCAGGTACTCGGGAGGCTGAGGCAGGAGAATGGCATGAACCTGGGAGGCCGAGCTTGCAGTGAGCGGAGATCGCACCACTGCACTCCAGCCTGGATGACAATGTGAGAATCCGTCTCAAAAAAATAAAAAATAGGCCAGGCGCGGTGGCTCAAGCCTGTAATCCCAGCACTTTGGGAGGCCGAGACGGGCGGATCACGAGGTCAGGAGATCGAGACCATCCTGGCTAATATGGTGAAACCCCGTCTCTACTAAAAATACAAAAAACTAGCCGGGCGAGGTGGCGGGCGCCTGTAGTCCCAGCTACTCGGGAGGCTGAGGCAGGAGAATGGCGTAAACCCGGGAGGCGGACCTTGCAGTGAGCTGAGATCCGGCCACTGCATTCCAGCCTGGGTGACAGAGCGAGACTCCGTCTCAAAAAAAAAAAAATAAAATAAAAATAAAAATAAAAAATAGGCCGGGCGCGGTGGCTCACGCCTGTAATCCCAGCACTTTGGGAGGCCGAGGCGGGCGGATCACAAGGTCAGGAGATCGAGACCATCCTGGCTAATATGGTGAAACCCCGTCTCTACTAAAAATAGAAAAAATTAGCCAGGCACAGTGGTGGGCGCCTGTAGTCCCAGCTACTCGGGAGGCTGAGGCAGGAGAATGGCGTGAACCCGGGAGGCGGAGCTTGCAGTGAGCCGAGATTGCGCCACTGCACTCCAGCCTGGGTGACAGAGCAAGACTCCGTCTCAAAAAAAAACAAACAAACAAAAAATAAAAAATAAAAAAATAGTTTGAGGCCAGCCAGGCATGGTGGCAGGCGCCTATAATCCCAGCTACTTGGGAGGCTGAAGCAGGAGAATAGCTTGAACCCAGGAGGCAGACGTTGTAGTGAGCTGAGATCGCATTACTGCACTCCAGCCTTGGCAACAGAGCGAGACTCCATCTCAAAAAAAAAAAAAAAAAAAAGAGAGAGAGGCTGGACGGGGAACCTGGACAGAGGTTGGATGGGCCATCTGCCCCTAGAGAGGCTGCGCACTTTCCCGCAGCCCTCAGAAGAGGCTGTACAGACCCCACCCTACCCTGGGCACTCAGAAGTCAAAGGAGCAGTGTTCTCCCTTGGTGCTCAGTGAGGAGTGGCTGGGAAGGCCACAGTCCCCGGAGCAGAGCTCACCAGGGGCTCAGGCGGGAAGAGGGCCTTGGAGAGGCGGTAGAGGTTGCGAAGGTTGAACTGGATGCTGGTGTTGGTGACTCGCAGCTCGTGGATGTTGGTGGAGCTGTCCTGTGGACAGATGTCACTCTCGCCCGAGAAAGGGGACACTGTGATGGTGTTCTTAAGCTCATAGAGTGGCAGGTTGTCCGAAATGCCACCATCCACATAGCGCTTCCATGGGACACACAGACAGGACTGTACGTGAGGGCCTGCGGCTGCACTGGCCAGCTCCCCCCACCCACCGCCACCCCACGCGGCCACCAAGGGCCCCATTCAGTGGCTATTTCATTTGGGCATTTTACCCACTGGGCATTGACTGTGGGCCAGCTTGGGCACTGAGCAGATGGCAGACGGGGGAGGGCAGGGACAGAGGAAGGGATGGCGGGGGGCAGGGCAGGAAGCGTGCATCGCCATGGCTGCTTCTTGAGTAACACAGGGGAAGTGGGGTAACAGGCGGTGGCAGGGCAAGGGCCTGAAGGATGGCTCTCGGCGGCCTCCCCCTCTGTCCCTCATCCCACGGCCCACCTCATGGAAGGTGCCCAGGGCTAGGGATACTCACCACCCCCTGGAGGGAGGGAGGGATGAGCCCACAGTACACGGGGATGAAACCGCTGCAGACATTGGCCTTCAGGACAGGGACAGAGTGGGAGAGAGTGAGCAGGGTCCTTGAGGTTCACACTGCGCCCACCCCCAAGCATGGCTCCACCAGGCCCCACCTGGATGAGCTCGTCCTTGGAGTTGAAGTGGGATATAATGACATTCTCGCCGTCCGACACGCGGGTCAGGGAGATGCCCAGGCGCCCACTGGCATGCTCATGGCTATCAGCAGGCAGAACCTTCAGCAGGAAACTGCGGATGATCTTTACCAGGTTGAAGGAGGGGTGCAGGGGGCCCAGGAACCGCTTCCGGGCCTCTTTAGATACCTCAATGAACTTGGCACCAGCCTCACCTGGGGCACAGGGCCAAGGTTAGGGGCCCGTGCTCCTGGGCTTTGCAACCCACCTTCCTTCATAGCCCCATGTCCAGGGTTCCATGGCATACAGACCCTGGAGGAGGCCCAGTGCATGTGGGACCTGGCTTATAGTTGGGACTTTGGCCACCTTCCCTGAGATGGCAGACAGCTGAGGCTGGCCAGCTGAGACCAGGACCTGCCCTCTGCCTGGTATTTCCCAACTGTCTGTCCCCATGAGTCACTGGGCCTGGTGTGGCATCTAGCCCAGGAGTGGGGACAAGGCAGAGACTCAACTCTGACCAGCCTTAGCCTTCACCCACTTGGCCGGATTCAGCAGTGGGGGGATGGGGCAGACCCACAAAGCCCAGCCCGGCACACAGGTCACAGTTCACAGGCCCGGGCGTGTTGGGCTGGAAGTAGTCAGGACCCAGTTCCTAAGAAGGCACACCTGTGTCCCACTGCAGCCAAGAGGAAGCACCCCAAACACTCCTTTTGGGCCCAAGGGTGCTGGCCAGCTTGGGGCTAGTCCCTGGAAGTGGTCTGGAGCGTTGTGGGAAGAGCTGAGGTCCAAGCCCCTCCTCCAGTGCATCACTGTTGTCAGGAGTGGGGCAGTGTGGAGGCAGGAGCTCCTCAGACAGCACCTGCTGCACTATGGGCTCCAGCTGTGCAAGACCACCCGTGAGAAGGAGTCTTGTTGGGAGCAGGGTGGGGAAGCTATGGGAGAAGTGTCCTTGGCTGGGGCAGCAGGGACCTTGATGTGTCCTGAAGCCAGGGGGCCGACTGAGGCGCTTGTCTGAAGGCCTCCAATAACAGCTGTAGTTATTGGGACCTGGGGGGTTCACTTCTGTGGTCCAGCCCCCTCCCTCCCAGGACAAAGTTCAGAGGAAGAGGGCAGGGGTGAACCCCGGACAAGCTCCTGCTGAGCAGGGTGCCTGTCATTTCGGGTGTCCTCACAGGCTAGGAGCTGGGCAGCAGTTCCCAGGACTCCTGAAGTTATGTGCTGTAAATGCTGCTCCTTCATGGCAGCCGATAGTGCCAGCCGAGGCCAGCCCAGCACACAGAGACCCATCCACTCCTGACCACAGGCACCAGAGCCCAGAAGCACCCTCACCATGAAGTGTGCAAACGCGGTGGGCCTCAGCGGGGAGCCAGGCCACAGGGCACCATGTGCAAGGAGAGGGCAGAAGAGCCCCTTCGCGCCCAGCCCTGACCTCAGCGGGGCTCCTCCTCCGGGCCCTTGGAAAGGACCAGGTCACGGTTCCCAGACGCCTCTCAGAGCCCACCCCCATGCCAGGCCCCCTGATAGCAGCCTGGAATTGCAGAGGCCCAGGACACTGTGACCGACCGCTGGCACCGGGTGTAATATCCAGGGCCACGGGGTGACTTAGGTCCCTCCTTGGATTCTCACGGTCCCGCCCACGAGTTACTTTCTCTGTCCAATTAAGCAGCTTCTGCTGCACCTGCCCGTCCCCCAACCTTTGCGCCCGAGAGGCGGGCCCCGGGCACCCTCGAAGCAAAACAAACCAGGCCCCGCCCCCGGGCCAGCGACCCGGATTGGATCCTCGCCGGGTTCCTCAGGCGCGGACAGGAGCCCTTCCCACGGTACCCACCGGCTCGCCGCGGGGCCCCTCCGTTCACCGAGACCATTCCCCGGCCCCGCGCGGCCTTCCCGCCAGCCCCGCCTGCCGCCCCCGGCCCCGCTCACCCAGGCAGACCCCGGTGACCAGAGCCGTGGCCGTGAGCGCCCCGGCCGAGGCGCCATAGATGTGCGTGGCGTTGGCCACCAGGAAGGGCGCGTGCTCGCGGAGGCAGGAGGCCACGCCGACGTAGTAGACGCCGAGGAAGCCGCAGCCCGCGAACGAGATGTTCCACGTCTTCTCCCGGGGAAACATCGCGGCGGCGGCCGCCGGGCTCCGGGCTCCGCGGGCGGCCGGGCCTCTCTGCGCCGCTTGCTCGCCGCTCGCTCGCTGGAGCCGGGAGCCGGGGGCCGGGAGCCGGGGGCCGGGCGGGTCCAGCTGCGGCTCTAGCTCGGGTCCCCGCTGGCGGAGGCGAAGAAGCTACGCGAGCGGCGCGGAGGCGGCGCTTTTAAGTGTGAACTCACGGCGGGGGCGGGGCCGGCACACGAAGACCAATCGGGGCGCGCGGGGAACGGCCGTGCCTTCGGGCCCCGCCCCCGTCCCTGACCCGCCCCCCCGCGCTGGAGCCCTGCCCTCCGCTGCCGCCCAGCGAAGCCTCCCGCCCTCCGTCCGCCCCTGCTGGGCACGGCTGGGGGCACGCGCCTACGGGAGCGGGGTGGGCCGGGCGCAGACCCCCAAGCCTGGGGGCTGGAAGCCTCACACAGACCTGGGTACCCGCGAGAGGGGGCTCTGGTTTCAGGGCAGCCGCCGCCCTTCCCCAACAGGTCCGCCTCCCACACCCACCCGGGACAGAGGAGCTGGTCCCTGGACAGAGACTTACCGGCAGCACCCCAGACCTGAAAGCCGCACAGGCCTCGGGAGTCCCGGGACCCACTGGCTCACCCACAGACAGACCCATAAACATCCAAGGCGGGATGCTAGTCCCGCAAACCCTTCGTGGGGGACCCCAGCTCCGCAGACCCATGCGCCCTGACGTGGGGCCTCAGCCTTGCCCCGCGCCCGCGACCCCTCCGGACCTTGGCCTCTTACCTGGGTCTGTACCTGGGTCCCGCCCTGCCTGTTCAGGCTTTGGGGCTGTCTGCGTCTGACTGGGGCCGCCCCGCCCCCCGATAATTGCCCCAGAGGTAGAGCAATCCTGGATGATGTCACCCTTCCGTCCCTTTTCCGCATTTTTCTCCTTGTCAGTGGAGCAAGCCGGGCTTGGTGTGGATCCAGGATCCGTCCCTGAACCTCACCCCACCCCCAAAGGAGAGGTTCTCTTAGGTTGGGGTGGGAGGCAATGACATTCTGTCTCCCCAGGAACACTGGCTCTCCAGGCTGAGGTCATCTCTGGCCCTAGCTGTTGTCAGGGCTGCAGAGGGTCTGGGACGGGGCTTGGGGCTGCCCCCAACCCAAGCTGAGTTAGAGAAGCCAGAGCAGGGCCTTCCCAGAATGGGGCGATGTAGGGGGATGCTGCCCAGTCCTCAGCCTCCATGCTCCCAGCCATCCCAGAGAGCAGTGGAAAGTCAACCCTGCCCCAGCCCTACTGGGGGCCGGTAGGCGTCTACATAGGCTGAAAATGAGAGGAGGCCGGGCACGGAGGCTCACACCTGTAATCCCAGCACTTGGGGAGGCCGCGACGGGCGCATTATGGAAAGTCGGGAGTTTGAGACCGCCCTGGCTGGTGAAACCCTGTCTGTACTAAAAATACAAATATTAGCGGGTCAGGGTGGCATACGCCTGTAATCCAAGCTACCCGGGAGGCTGAGGTGGGAGAATCACCTGAACCTGGGAGGCGGAGGTTGCAGCGAGCTGAGATTGCACTACCGCACTCCAGCCTAGGCTACAGAGCCAGGCTCCCTCCCCCCCAAAAAAAAAGAAAAAAAAGAGGCTGGGCGCCGTGGTGGCCCACGCATGTAATCCCAACACTTTGGAAGGCCAAGGTGGGCGGATCACCTGAGGTCAGGAGTTCGAGACCAGCCAGGCCAACATGGCAAAACCCCCTCTGTACTGAAAATACAAAAATTAGCCGGGCGTGGTAGCACATGCCTGTAGTCCTAGCTACTCGGGAGGCTAAGGCAGGAGAATCGCTTGAACCTGGGAGGCAGAGGTTGCAGTGAGCTGAGATGGTGCAACCGCACTCCAGCCTGGCCAGGTGACAGAGCATGACTTCTCAAAAACAAAACAAAACAAAACAAAACAAAAAAAAACGCCGGGCACTGTGGCTCATGCCTGTAATCCCAGCACTTTGGGAGGCCGAGCTGGGCAGATCACGAGGTCAGGAGATGGAGACCATCCCAGCTAACATGGTGAAACCCCATCTCTACTAAAAAAATATAAAAAATTAGTTGGGCATGGTGGCAGACGCCTGTAGTCCCAGCTACTCGGGAGGCTGAGGCAGGAGAATGGCATGAACCCGGGAGGCGGAGCTTGCAGTGAGCCCAGATCGTGCCACTGCACTCCAGCCTGCTCCATCTCAGGAAAAAAAAAATTGAAAAATGAGTGAGAGGAGGTCGTGTGGGGCACCTCAGGGGTTCTGGAGTGCTCCCCTGTGGGAAGCGAGGATAAGTTGAACTTTGAAGGGTAAAGGAGCAGACAGGGCTGTAGGCCCTCCAGGCAGCCGACCAGGACAGGGGAAGATTGTGGGGGAGTGAGGGGGAGAGAGTAACTGAGCCCCAGGTGGGAGAGGGTCAAGCAGGGAGGACGTGACCATACTTGACTTGAAGAGACTCCTAGGCAGGGCGCAGTGGCTCACACCTATATTCCCAGCACTCTGGGAGGCTGAGGTGGGGGGATTGCTTGAGTCCAGGAACTTGAGACCAGCCTAGGCAACATAGCTTGATTCCATCCCTACAAAAAAATTAAAAAATAGGCCGGGCACAGTGGCTCACGCCTGTAATCCCAGCACTTTGGGAGGCTGAGGTGAGTGGATCACGAGGTCAGGAGATCGAGACCATCCTGGCTAACACGGTGAAACCCTGTCCCTACTAAAAATACAAAAAAAAAAAAAAAAAAAAAAATCAGCCGGGCGTGGTGGCAGGCGCCTGTAGTCCTAGTTACTCAGGAGGCTGAGACAGGAGAATGGTGTGAACCCCAGAGGCGGAGCTTGCAGTGAGCGTAGATGGTGACACTGCACTCCAGCCTGGGCGACAGAGTGAGACTCCATCTTAAATAAATAAATAAATAAGTAAAAATAAGTGCCAGGAGCGGTGGCTCACGCCTGTAATCCCAGTACTCTGGGAGGCCAAGGTGGGCGAATCACAAGGTCAGGAGATTGAGACCATCCTGGCTAATACGGTGAAACCCCGTCTGTATTAAAAATACAAAAAATTAGCCAGGCATGGTGGTGGGCGCCTGTAGTTCCAGCTACTAAGGAGGCTGAGGCAGAATGGTGTGAACCCAGGAGGTGGAGCTTACAGTGAGCCGAGATCCAGCCACTGCACTCCAGCCTGGGCAACAGAGCGAGACTCCATCTCAAAACAAACAAACAAACAAATAAATAAATAATAAAAAATAATAAAGGCCAGGCGCGGTGGCTCACGCTTGTAATCCCACCACTTTGGGAGGCCGAGGTGGGTGGATCACGAGGTCAGGAGATTGAGACCATTCTTGCTAACACGGTGAAAACCCATCTCTACTAAAAATACAAAAAATTAGCCAGGCATGGTGGTGGGCGCCTGTAGTCCCAGCTACTCGGGAGGCTGAGGCAGGAGAATGGTGTGAAACCGGGAGACAGAGCTTGCAGTGAGCTGAGATCACACCACTGCACTCCAGCCTGGGCAACAGAGCAAGACTCCGTCTCAAAAAAAAAGAAAAAGAAAAAAATATATATATGTAAAATAATAAGGCCGGGCGCGGTGGCTCAAGCCTGTAATCCCAGCACTTTGGGAGGCCGAGATGGGCGGATCACGAGGTCAGGAGTTCGAGACCATCCTGGCTAACACGGTGAAACCCCGTCTCTACTGAAAAATACGAAAAACTAGCCGGGCGAGGTGGCAGGCGCCTGTAGTCCCGGCTACTCGGGAGGCTGAGGCAGGAGAATGGCGTAAAAACCCGGGAGGCGGAGCTTGCAGTGAGCTGAGATCCGGCCACTGCACTCCAGCCTGGGCGACACAGCGAGACTCCGTCTCAAAAAAAAAAAAAAAAATAAATAAATAAATAAATAAATAAATAAATAAAATAAAAAATAAATAAATAAATAAATAAATAAATAAATAAAAACTAAGCCAGGTGTAGTGTACCCAGCTATAGTCTCAGCAACTCAGGAGACTGAGGTTGGAGGATCGACTTGAGTCTGGGCTGGCTGGGGGTGAACCATGATCGCACCACTGCACATCAGCCTGAGCGAGAGTGAGACCCTGTCTCAAAAACAAAACAAGGCCAGGCGCGGTGGCTCAAGCCTGTAATGCCAGCACTTTGGGAGGCCGAGATGGGCGGATCACGAGGTCAGGAGTTCGAGACCATCCTGGCTAGCACGGTGAAACCCCGTCTCTACTAAAAAAATACGAAAAACTAGCTGGGCGAGGTGGCGGGCACCTGTAGTCCCAGCTACTCAGGAGGCTGAGGCAGGAGAATGGCGTAAACCCGGGAGGCGGAGCTTGCAGTGAGCTGAGATCCGGCCACCCCACTCCAGCCCGGGCGACAGGTGAGACTCCTGCGCACGTGGGGCCTCTTCCAAATCTTCGGATGGAGGTACACGGGGGCAAATGCACTCTGGGATTGGGGAGGGAGGGCCAGGGTATGGAGGGCGGAGCCAGGTGTCAGGAGCCCCCTGTGACTGGATTCTGGCGATGCTGCTGGAGCCAGCAGGGTTCAGGGTGTGATGAAGTAGGGATGGAAGTCCAGGGGCTCCTCAGGACAACCACTGACAGGGAAGCCAGGGACTTAGGGTCCTTCCCTCTCCAAGGAGAGGCCGGGAAAGGCCAGGGTTCGGGCCTTAGCCCCATTTGAGGGACTGTCGCCTTGATGGGTGGTGCTGCCTCAGCGCAGGGAGACCTCTGCTCCCATTTCCACAGCTGGGTCAGGCTGTTTTGGGTACATAATCTCCAGGCCCCTGGGAGGCTCAGGAGCCAGGAACTGGACAGTCCTTCCCAGAATCCTGGCAGGGTCTGGGAGCACCCCACCATTAGGACAAGCTCCAAGGGACAGCTCAATGAGAAACCCCAGGCAGTGGGACGTCCCCCTCTCATGGTGACCTCCGGGTGAAATAGGGCCCCTCCTTTCAGGGTCCAAGGCTGGAATTGCCAGGTCTGCACTCGGAAGCCTAGGTCCACTCCTGCTGCGGGCCCCTTCCCTGAGCCTGGGCCATCCCCAGCACCAGCCTCACCCCTGCCCTGTTGTAGCGAGCACTGCTCCCTGCACTCCTTAGCTGTACCTTGCTAGGGTCACTTCTCTGCTTCCTCCTCCATCTGCTGCCCCACCCCTACTACCCAGGTTCCAGCCTCCTCCACTGCTCACCTGGCTTTACTCCCACCCTAGTCTCTGCTTTTATGGGCATCCAAAAAGGTCTTTTTAAAAATATTATTAAAGCCGGGCACGGTGGCTCACACCTGTAATCCTAGCACTTTGGAGGCCGAAGCGGGTGGGTTGCCTGAGCCAAGAGTTTGAGACCAGCCTGCCCAACGTGGTAAAACCCCATCTCTACAAAAAGATACAAAAAATTAGCCGGGACTGGTGGCAGGCACCTGTAATCACAGCTACTCAGGAGGCTGAGGCAGGAGAAACCACTTGAACTGGAGAGGCAGAGGTTGCAGTGAGCTGAGATCGTGCCACTGCACTCCAGTCTGGGTAACAAGAGCAAAAGTCCATCTCAAAAAGAAGAAAAAAACAAAATAAATAAAAAGCATCTTGGATCCCTCTCCACCTCAGTACCTTCTGTGGCTCCCTGGCTCCCCCGACAACCCACATTGCTTCCCCTCCAGGGACTCTGCCTTCCTGCAGGTCTTGGCTCCCAATCTGAGGGAGGCCTCCCCCAGTCACCCCAACTGTCTTCTGTGCTATACCCTCCTGTTTATCCTCCCAGAACTAAGGAGGTCACAGAGCAGGTGCTCCCCACACCAAAGCCAGTTGGTGGGTTGCTGACCCCAAGCCCAGGGTGGGAGTGGCAGACCATCTTCTGGGTGCCTACATTGGCGGGCAAAGACCCTGAGGCCCGGGAGACAGCGTACGGAGTAGGGCCAGGAGGGCAGAGAGGCGGGAAGGGGTGGGTGATGGCCTGTCCTTAGCCCCATATTCCAGGCCAGAGCCTGTCAGGGGAGGGCAGGCCCACCCCCAAAGGACCTAGTTCAGTGAACACATGGCCCTGCGGTCACTGCCCACAAGCCCTGAGCACATCTGCCCAGTAAGGCAGGGGTTAGCTGTGAACGGCAGAAAAACAAGCCTGAGGAGTGACTGCCCAAGTTGCTCAGGGCATTATGGCGGAGTCATGACTCCTGCAGGGAAACCCAGGGGCATACACCACCCCCAAGCTGGACTCACTTCCTGCATCCACTTGTAAAGCCCAGGGGCTACGAATCCTGTCCTTGCAAGACCAGGCACCAAGCCACCCCAAACACAGAGCTCTGATTACGCAAGCTCCATTTCAAATCAGCTTCTCTGCTGTTCTTTTTACAGGCAGGATTTCTGCCGCTCAAGCTGGAGGGCAGTGGCACTATCATGGCCCACTGTTAACTTCAACCTCCTGGGCAAGTGATCATCTCAACTTCTCATAGCAGGGACTACAGGTGCACACTACGCCTGGATAGTTTGTTTTTTAGAGATGGGATCTTGCTATTTGCCCAGGCTGGTCTCAAACTCCTGGCCTCAAGTGATCCTCCCTCCTCGGCTTCCCAAAGTACAGGGATCATGGGCACGAACTACTGTGCCCGGCCCGTTCACATTTTTCTGGGGTGTACACTTCAGCCCCAAACCTGCCCTCTTTGATGCGAAGCTCGGCAGAGACTACCGTCTGACAAAGTGCTCATGGAATACTTGAGGTATGTGTAAAAGGCTTTATTTGAAGGGGAGCAGGAATTTAATCAAAGAGGCCAAATCCCATGTCATCGTCTGACTCTTCAGACTCCTCCTTCTTCTCATCTTTCTTCTCCTCTGCTGTGGAAAAGAGAGGCGTGGTGAGCACTGCCCAAGTGCCAGGCCAGTCCCCCCATGGAGACCCCACTGCAGCAACACTGTCTGAGCCCCAGCCCCTTGCCCACTCACCAGGCCACCACTTACCTGCAGCAGGCGCGGAACCAGCAGCAGGTGCTGCAGAGCCTGGGGCAGCGGAGACGGTCACAGCCCCACCGGCAGGTACACTGGCAAGCTTGCCAATACCTACAGAAAGCAGAGAGGTGAGACCAGAGCAGCTGCCCAGTCTGGAAGGCTATTCCACAGGGAAGTCAGATGGCACCGGGATGGCACAGGGCACCCAACATATATGGACCCACCATATGCCAATGTCTCCCGTTCTTCCGGAACACTCCCTCCCCCAGCCACTCCTCAACAGGGACTTTTCCTATCCAGAAACTTGCCTTCCAGGAATTAGGCCCACATTGCCTGCCTGCCCACTTTCCCCACCTCCACCCTCAGATGTCCATTGGACAAACATGGTTTTTTGTTGTTTTTTTTTTTTTTTTTTTTGAGATGGAGTCTTGCTCTGTTGCCCAGACTGGAGTTCAGTGGCGCAATCTTGGCTCACTGCAAGCTCCACCTTCCAGGTTCACGCCATTCTCCTGCCTCAGCCTGCCAAGTAGCTGGGACTACAGGTGCCCACCATCACGCCCAGCTAATTTTTCGTATCTTTAGTAGAGATGGCGTTTCACTGTGTTAGCCAAGATGGTCTCGATCTCCTGACCTTGTGATTCGCCTGCCTCGGCCTCCCAAAGTGGTGGGATTACAGGCGTGAGCCACCGTGCTCGGCCTGGACAATGAGCATGCTGCTCCAGTGTCCACATCTCTGGCCACAGTCATGTGCTCATGGCTTGGCCCGTTTGCTGAGCCGGCCCTGTCCTGGTCACATGCATGGAAGACAGGAACAGCTGCCCCAACAGCTCAACTTCCAAACAACTCCCACCAGCTCAGCTGACACCAACAAAAAACCATCTGCCCAACAAAGAGGCAAGGAGCCTGTGAACATTCCTGGCACTGGTAGTCCCTGCCCCCAGCTCCTTCACAGAAAGCATGCGGTAAGAACTGCTGACATGAACTCAGTTCTCCAGACACTAAGCTTCAGAGAAATTCTGGGGAATGGCCTCAGGGCTAGGGGCAGCCAGGCTTAAGAAGCAGGGCCACCTAAACGTCCACTGAGAACACAGAGTGCCCTGTGCTGCCCTGCTCCTGGGAATGTCTAGAAGCGCCCATAACATGAGCCCACTGGAGCCCTGCTCACTCCTCGGGTGAGGCTTCTAGGGTGCTCTGGTCCACAAGCGAAACCTGGCAGGCCACAGACGGACCAGCAGGGATTAGGATGGACCATGAAAACAAATGAAAGCCCCTCCACATCAACTCACCCTGGGCAATGACGTCTTCAATGTTTTTTCCATTCAGCTCACTAATAACCTGGAACAGACAATCACACAGCTGTTACCAGGAAAGTGCAAATGTATCCCTGGCCCTATCCCTTCCAGAATCACAGCAGGACTGGGTCCCCCACACAGGAATACGCCCTGAAGTTTCTAGACCTGCACTGCCCAAAGGGAGCCACCACCCTCACTTGGTAAGTGATATAAAAATAAATGGACACTAGGTTTCTTAGACTTAGGACTGAGAAGGGAACACACGGTGTCTCACCGCTTCATGTTGACTACTCACAGGTATCTTCAACACGGGCAAAATAAGCTGTCAATGAAACTGACTTTGCCTTCAGACTGGAGTGCAGTGGTGGGATCTCACTGCAGCCTTGACCTCCCGGGCTCAAGCGACTCTCCCACCTCAGTCTGGGACAACAGGTGTGAGCAACCACACCTGGCTGATTTTTTTGTTGTATTTTAGAGACAGGGCTTGGCTCTGTGCGACTGCAGTGGCACAATCACTAGTCCATGCAGCCTTGACTTCCCAGGCTCAAATGATCCCCCCGCCTCAGCCTCCTGAGTAGCTGAGACTACAGATGTGCACCACTGCCTACGACTATTTCTTTCTTTTTAACTTTTTCTAGAGACCAGGTCTTACGATGTTTTCCAGGCTAGTCTTGAAGTCCGAGGCTCCAATAATCCACCCGCCTTGGCCTCCCAAAGTGCTGGGTGAGCCACTCGCCAGGACTGCCTTTTTTGTTTGTTTTTTAAGGAATATTATGCATCTGATTTGTATTAAACTTTCAAAGCTCATTATTCACGACTTTGCCTCGAACCCCTCCGGCTTTTTATTTTTTTCTTTTGAGACAGGGTCTCGTTCTGTCGCCCAGTCTGCAGTGCAGTGACAGGATCTTGGCTCAGTGCAACCTCCATCTCCCGGGTTCAGGTGATTCTCCTGCCTCAGTCTCCCAAGTAGCAGGGACTACAGGCACCCACCACCACGCCCGGCTAATTTTTGTATTTTTAGTAGAGATGGGGCTTCGACATGTTTGCCAGGCTGGTTTCGAACTCCTGACCTCAGGTGATCCGCTCGCGTCGTACTCCCAAAGTACTGGGACTACAGGCGTGAACCACTGCACCTGGCCCCCACCCTGCTTACTTCTCTACCCGAGACATCGCCAACTGGACTGAAACAAGCCTCTCCCCGAACCCTCCAGCATGTGGCCGGATCAGGCAGAAAAATCGCCCGTACGGGGCTCTACGGCGGCTGCGGGGCAAGGGCGGCAGCTACCTTGTTGAGTCGGTCGTCGTCCGCCTCGATGCCCACGCTGTCCAAGATCTTCTTGATGTCCTTGGCGCTGGGGGAGGAGTTACCCCCGAGGGCAGCCAGCAGGTAGGAGGCGACGTAGCGCATCCTGAGGCGGGCGGAGAGGGCGCGACGGCGGCGTTATCCCGGTGGCCTCCGGCCTGCCCACCCCGGGGCCGCCGGACGAGGCCGCGTGTGGCTCGACCAGTAGGCCTCCGTCCCGGAAACACCCCGCCGCCCACCTCGCATCCCCGCGGACCCCGCGTCCCCAGCCCGCACCCCGGGCCGGGTCACCACACTCACGCGGCGGCGTCTGCAGCGGCGGCGGCGGAGAGGCCTCACGCGTGCGACCTCGGCGGTGTCAGCGAGGAAAAGGAAGGCGCCGATGCAAGGGGCGGGGGTAAACCGCTACCCAGAAGCCTCCGGGACCCGAGGAGGGCGCCGCATGAGGCGCCTCAGAATGGCGTCACGAGGCGCTCAGCCAATGACGATGGAGGAGAAGCCATTGACACTTCCCCCCGGCCCCGTCAAGACAGTTTCCGCGGCACAGGCGAAGGCCAGTAGTTCCGGAAGTGGCTGCTCTTATAGCGTGGGGCGAAGGTCCCCCGAAACTCGTGGTGGTGACAGACGAAGCGAGCCCAAAGGGACGGCATCTGCCTTCGGTACCTAGGGCTCCCAGCATGCCACGCGGCGCCTACAGCGCCCAACATGCAGCGCGGCTGCCACGCCCCGGACGCAACCTTCGCCCGCGAACTGCAAGTCCCATGGTGCACCGCTGCCGGAAGTGGCCTGCGCCGCTGGCCTACGCGGAACGGCACGTGGGCCCGAGCGGGGGCTGCTCGCGGTAGGCTCGCCCTGACTCTTTGGTGGTTCTCTGGCCGCGGCGACCGCTGGCCCCATGTCCAGCTGGACTCAGTGAGGTGAGCCAGCCGCCTCGGACTTAGCGACTGCAGCCCTACCTGGGAGGCCACCCCTGTCCTGCGGGGCCAGGGCGTCCTGCCAGAGGACGAGCGGGAGCCTTGGAGGGCAGGACAATGACGTGAGGCAGCGTCGCCCACTCACCCCTGGGAGGAGTGAGGTCCGAGCGGTTAGCCCCTGCGCTGGCCGCTTCGGCCCAGAACTGACCTTGGTGTCCATGTGGACATAGCACATCAGGGGACCCTGCCACATTCTCGGGTCCTGGGAGGGAACAGGGTTGGCCCTGCCTTCTAAGGACTTCAGTTCTTCTGCGAGGACGCAGGAGGTGAATAAGGGGGCGATCCGAGGGATAGGGACAGAGCGCGAGTTGGTCTGGGCAGCCTGAGAAAGTCTAAGCTGAGAGATAAGGAGCCAACCCTGCCAATATCCGGGGCTAGCACCAGGAACAGGGGGTCAGATGCAGGTACGTAAGGTGCTAGCAGGCAGCGCCTGCTCCCGTGAGGCTCAAACATCAAGCATTGGAACTCGACTTCACCGTCGCCTTCTGTGGCCTCGGTGTCATTACCCCCATTTTTATAGATGAGGCGGTTGGGTACAGAAAGGTTTTCTTGCTCGAGGTCACACATCTGGGATAAAGGCGGGAAACCATCTTGCGAACAATGTGACTTTTTTTATTTTGTAATTTTTTTTTTTTTTTTTTTTTTGAGACGGAGTCTCGCTCTGCCGCCCAGGCTGGAGTGCAGTGGCCGGGTCTCTGCTCACTGCAAGCTCCGCCTCCCGGGTTCACGCCATTCTCCTGCCTCAGCCTTCCGAGTAGCTGGGACTACAGGCGCCCGCCACCGCGCCCGGCTAGTTTTTTGTATTTTTTAGTAGAGACGGGGTTTCACCATGTTAGCCAGGATGGTCTCGATCTCCTGACCTCGTGATCCGCCCGTCTCGGCCTCCCAAAGTGCTGGGATTACAGGCTTGAGCCACCGCGCCCGGCCTTATTTTGTAATTTTTGAGACTGGGCCCCATTCTGTCGCCCAGCCTGGAGTGCAGTGGCTGGATCACAGCCCACTACAGCCTCAAATTCCTGGGATCAGGTGATCCTCCCACCTCAGCCTCTTAGCTGAGACCACAGGCCTGTGCCACCACACCTGGCTAAAATTTTTTGGTAGAGACAGTGTTGTTGAGACATGGGCTCAAGCGATCGTCCCACCTGGACCTCCCAAAGTGCTGGGATTACAGGTGTAATCCCAGAGTCACCATGCCTGGCCAGGATTATGGTTTCATTCAATGTTTTAAGCAAGTCCCTCCACATTGGTGTGCAACCATCACCACTATCCATCCCAACCTTTTTTTTTTTTTTTGATAGAGAGTCTCGCTCTGTCGCTCAGGCTGGAGTGCAGTGGCGCTATCTCGGTTCACTGTAAACTCCACCTTCTGGTTTCACACCATTCTCCTGCCTCAGCCTCCCAAGTAGCTGGGACTACAGGCACCCACCACCATGCCCAGCTAATTTTTTGTATTTTTAGTAGATACGGGGTTTCACTGTGTTAGCCGGGATGGTCTCGATCTCCTGACCTCGCGATCCACCTGCCTTGGCCTCCCAAAGTGCTGGGATTACAGGCATGAACCGCCCCCCCCGGCCCCAGCTTTTTTTTTTTTTTTTTGAGGAGTCTCACTGTTCCCCAGGTTGAAGTGCAGTGGCATGATCTTGGCTCATTGCAACCTCCGCCTCCTGGGTTCAACCGATTCTCCTGCCTCAGTCTTCTAAGTAGCTGGGATTACAGGCACCCACCACCACACCTGGCTAATTTTTGTATTTTTGGTACAGACGGGGTTTCACCATGTTGACCAGGCTGGTCTCAAACTCCTGACTCCAAGTGGTCTGCACACTTCGGCCTCCCAAAGTGCTGGGATTACAGGCACAAGCCACTGTGCCCAGCCCCATCTCACTTTTTTTTAACTATTTTTTTACTTTTTTTTATTATCCCAAACAAACTCTGTACGCATTAAAGTCCCTATTCCCTGCTCCCCCACCCTTGATAAACACATTCTACTTTCTGTTCCTATGATTTTGACAACGGTAGCACCCCGTAAGACTGAAATAATACAGTATTTTGCCTTTGTGTCTGGCCTTTTTCATTCAGCGTATTTTCAAATTTCAAGTACCTACCTAAAAGGAAGATGCTAAGTCAAATTTAATATAAATACAGAGTAGTTTATGTGGGCCGAGCTTGAGGATTACATCCTGGACATAGATTTAAGTTGCCCTGAATTTTTTTTTTTTTTTTTTGAGACGAGTCTCGCTCTGTCACCCAGGCTGGAGTGCAGTGGCGGGATCTCAGCTCACTGCAAGCTCCGCCTCCCGGGTTCCCGCCATTCTCCTGCCTCAGCCTTCCGAGTAGGTGGGACTACAGGCGCCTGCCACCTCGCCCGGCTAGTTTTTTGTATTTTTTAGTAGAGACGGGGTTTCACCGTGTTAGCCAGGATGGTCTCGATCTCCTGACCTCGTGATCCGCCCGTCTCGGCCTCCCAAAGTGCTAGGATTACAGGCTTGAGCCACCGCGCCCGGCCAAGTTGCCCTTAATTTACACTTGGGTGAGCAGCAGATATAAGTGGATTTTTAAAATTTATTTATTTATTTTGTTGTTGTTGTTGTTGTTGTTGAGACAGAGTCTCGCTTTGTCGCCCAGACTGGAGTGCAGTGGCCGGATCTCAGCTCACTGCAAGCCCCGCCTCCCGGGTTCACGCCATTCTCCTGCCTCAGCCTCCCGAGTAGCTGGGACTACAGACGCCTGCCACCTCGCCCGGCTAGGTTTTTGTATTTTTTTTTTTTTTTTTTTTTT